>NC_056740.1:178174384-178284474 GCF_019279795.1 Protopterus annectens | reverse complement strand
AAAAAAGCACAAAAATTTTTTTTTTAATAAAAATTTATTTACTGACATTTGATTACTGGGAAGTCCGACTGAAGAGAAGCCCATTTTTAGTGGAGGCCCTTGGAGAAAAGCTACAAATTATTACAAAGGATTTTAAGAACAATAATTTTACAATCTTCAAAAATAAAACAAACATCTGCTGTTTAAATAATTATAACAAATTAGTAATAATGTAAAAACATTGGTTAAGATTCGATACAAGTTGTAGGACAATCATTTAATATTTATCGAAATTTTAGACAGTTTGTACAGAAATTAAAGATAAATGAATCCAATATAAACAGGAATTGCGATATGAAGTCAGAGAATAACAAGCTTATGATATATTTAGAGAGAGAGTCAGGGAAGAGAATTCGAGAGAAGTAAGGAAGCAAGTGAAAAAAGGAGAGTAAGGTGGTATAAGGAATGAAAAGGCACTTGTTCCCATTTAGGGATATTGTTTGTCCTGATTTTGAGCAAGAACAAAGCCAGATTTTAGTTAGGAAGTCTTTCAGAGTGGTTTAGAAAGATGGGAGGGAGGGTACTGACCTGATGGATACAGGTAAGGAGTTCCAGGCATTAGCATCTTTGTATGATTACAGGTAATGCCCAGCAGATTTGATGGGTTTGTAGACAGACAGGAGTTTTTGGTAATTGGACCGCAATGACTGACTGAGAACATAGTTGTGTATAACAGTTTTTAGTGCTGGACAGGCAGATGGATGCTGGATAATTGTATAGGTGGTAGGAAGCTGTTTATATTCTAGCTGATGAGGCAGTTTTAACCAATTTAGGCTTTTTAATGCTATGCAGTGGTGGGTTCTGAAAGAGTTATTTACTGGAAATTTAGCAGCTTTGTTACCACATTGTTCAAGTTTCAATTTTTGTGAAGTCTGGAGGTTAGTAAGGATGGTAGCGCCAAAAAGAAGTGTGTGGAGGAGATAAATAGTGGCAGGTGTAGTTTCAGTTGCGTCAGTGAGACAGCTTTTGGCTCTGTAAAACATCCCTAGTTTTACATGAGTTTTTCTTATGCAATTTTGTATATGCAGGTAGAATGTAAGAGTATCATTCACCATCACCCCTAATAATTGTCTATGAGTGGCAACTTCAATGGTTGTATTATCAAGAGATAGGACTATAAATTTTGTTTTTTCATGACAAAGGAATTTGGGGAAAAATGTAGTAGTTTGGTCGATGTTGGGTTGAGCATTAAGTTGTCAGTTACAAAGCCATGTTTAAGTGGCTGTTAAAGCTTCCTGAGTAATTTTTTGGAGGTGTACCAAGTTGTCAGATGTGCAAATGATAGTGGAATCATCTCTGTATTGTATTAGGGTGGCCTGCTGTGAGGTTATATAGAGGGTGCTGGTAAAACCGTTATGTAGGAGGGGACCAAGGATACAGCCTTGTGATACACCGGTGGTGACTGGGAGGTGAGGAGAAAGCATAGAGTGCCATTTTACTGATTAATACCTATTGGACAGGTAGCTTCTGAACCACAGAAAGGTGGACTGAGAGACTGCGTGAGGACATTTGAAGTAGACATTTGCTGTGACTAACTGTGTCGAAGGCTTTAGACGAGTCTAGAAATAAGGAAGAGACTAGTTTGCCATTATTTCTAGCTTTACTGACAGCATCTATACAAGTTAGAAGGGCAGTGCTAGTACTATGGGAAGAATGGAAGCCATGTTGTGTAGGGGAGAGGAGTTCTTCCTGCAAGAGAGTCTAGCAATTGTTTTTGAATTCGCTGTTCAGGTATTTTGATAAGGAAGGTAAGATTTCTATAGGTCTAAATTTATTAATGTCTAATGAATTTCCTCCTTTGTGCAGAAGGATAGTGACTTTTTCCAGTGAGAAGGAATGTAGGATTTGTGGACTGACCTATTTATAAGGATTGAGACAGGAGAAGCAATGCTGTCAGCTGTTATTTTTATGTACTCCCTTGGAAGGTCATCAGCTAAAGAACAGCACAGTTTAAGTTTGGTTAAGAGTAGTTTTATATAGAATGTGGGCAGTGGGCACAGGTTTGAAGGGGAAAGTGGATGTGGTGATATGTGGCTGGTGGGCAGGGTTAGGATTAGATGTTGGGGAATCCTTGGTTAGAGATGCTGTGCCATCTATAAAATTAGAGTGGAACTGTACTGCAGTTTTGAGAGGCGAGTTATCGGGAGAGGGGTTTGGGCTAAATGTTTGGCCGGGATGTAAGATTCCTTTAACGGATGTCCAAAATTTTTAGGATTGTGTTTAGTAGTATTCTGAAAGTTATTACAGTAAAGTTTTTGGTCTTCATTTATTTGCTTTTTAGTATGATTGCAAAGTATTCTAAAGTTTTCAAAACAGTCAGGTGTTTTATATTTTTGCCATTCTTTCCATGCTTTTTCTCTGTCCTGCACTAGCATTCTACTCTTTTTGGATAACCAAATTGCAATATTTGTTTTTAGTCTCTTCCTTCTAGGAGGTGTTAGGCTATTTAGGATATTTAGAAAATTGTACTGAATTCATTTACAGCATCATCTAAGGGGAGGATTTTTAGTAAGTTCCAGTTAATAGATGATAGTGTAGTAATGAACATTTCTGGGTTAAACTTGGAAAGGTTGTGTGCTGTTTTATAAATATACTGTTAAATTGGATGTGTGAGATGTCTGGTCATATAGACTGGTAACCATCGAGAGAGTCTGACACTGTACCTGTGGTGGTGTATTTACTAGGGTCTGACAATGGGATCCAGTCTAAAATAGAATTTAATGTCTTGCTGTAATGTGTTGGGCTATTAATTAGTTGTGTGAAACCATACAAGCTCATGCTAGATGCAGGGGAGTTAAAGTTTATGTCCAAACAGCTGACATTCACATCACCTAGTAGTGTTTTCTCTGGTGGAAATTTTATGACTATGCAATGTATGGCATCTCCCAGGGGGACTACTTCATACAATCTAGATTTCATTTGACTGAAATTCATTTGACTGAGACCACAATATTGAATTTTCAAAATACTGAAAACTCACTTGACTGAAACTGATAATGCTGAAACCTTACAATGCTAAATTACAACATAGTAGTGGCAGCGTGTAAGGTAAGTGAAAGGTATATGCCCTTTTCCCCAATGTAGTGCGATCCTGGAGTTAGTATATACAGTCAAGTTTGGTTTTATATTGTCCAGTTTCTGTTAAGAGGGTACGTAAGTAGTTTTTAAGTTCTGGATAGAGTTAGTCACTGGTGTTGTAAATGTGCATGTCTATAGTTTACAATTTAGTATGTTGAAATTTACCATTGTGAGGTTTCAGTCTTATGAGTTTCACTCGCGTGAGTTTTCAGTATTTTGAAATTTTGGTATTATGGTATCAGTCAAATGAATTTAGATCCTATGAAGTAGATCCTTCCAGTATAGCTTTACTGTCACCAGGCGGGATATAAGGGACAGTAATACATTTGTTTATAATTGTTTATATTAAGAAAAGCAATAAAAAATCTCTGCTGAACTGAAGTTTGGTACTGGTTTGCTGTAAGGTGAAATGTGGAAGGTGTTGGGAAACATTAAAGCAATTCTATTTCCTTTACTCTTTATATAGTCATTATGGATGATATTACAGCCAGGCTTTATACGGTCATTATGGATGATATTATAGCCAGGAGGTATAACTTTGGAGTTGTTTATGCTGGGTTTAAGCCAAGTTTCAGCTAGAATGACGGCTTATGTTGGGTAATCCAGACATGTAGTTCAGCAGGTTTATTTCCTCCCACCCTCAAATCAAATTATAACTGAGTAATCAGTTTATAGCCATTACAAAGCAATTCACAAAGAGATACAAAGTAAAACAGGTTTTCTGTCATTTCCTGAGACTAAATAACTGGCATATGCAGTATCGTCTACTGGTCAAGAAAAAAAGGGGCAGTAACCAACTTAGTAGGAGTTCCTTACAGTGAACATATTAATTCACAGAGACTGTCAAGTACACAGCAAGCATGCATTGACTGATTAAAGATAATATACAGCAAGGTTCCTCATGATAAAAGTGCTTATATTATGCAATGACAAAATTCTCAGTTAACTTGCAGGAATAGGGTCCTTGTGGCAGAGCTCCTGCAGTACTAAAGTCAGATGTAGTGACCTCAGGCTCTGTTGTATGAAGGAAGATTGTGACACACAAATATTTATAGTTACACTCACACAAACACAAACCAATGTATGGCATTCTTATGAGAAACACGCATGAAAACTACATGTATGTATACATTATTTATATATGTAAGCATGCAGGAAAATAATTCCAGCTCAACCCAATTTCATGTTGAGAGTTTAGTTTAAGTTAACAACTCACCTGTAAGCATCGTTTTTCTAAAAAAAAAAAAGGACTTCATCAAAGTCTGAAGTGACAAAATTTCATGTACGATGAAGTCGTTTAGAATGAAAGTGCTTATTTCTGGGTTATTTCTGTGGTGCTAGGGCTGATGCAAAGAAAAGATTTAAAAATGTTATGCATTTTCCCTCTCTCTCATTTTTATGCTAGTGACAGTCTTCCACGTGGACTCCCATTCATTTGCATATTTAATCTGTAACTACACTCAAAAAAAAAAAAAAAACTAAAATGTGAAACTTCTTATTTCATGTTTTTGCAGAGGCAAGCCTTCCTACACCCCCCACACCCCCCTGCTGCTAAAATATACCAACGCCGAGTTCGCACTACAGTGAAGAGAATGGTACGGAACAGAAAATTTACTGTTCTCTTCACTGTAGTGCGATCTCGGCATTGGTATATTTAAGTGGCAGGGGGAGTGGGGGGTGGAGGGGGGCTTGCCCCCCTGCAAAAACTTAAGAGTTTTTATCTTTTTTAATTTAATCTGTTTCATGTTAGATGTTGTAGAACATTGATCATGTTGATGATGTGTGGTTCAATGTTCTGAAACTTCACGCATTTGAAGTAGACCCATATATATATATATATATATATATATATATATATATATATATATAGGTACTTTTCAGTTATTGGGGCAACAGGTATAATGAGCAGTTGCAATGTTAGCGTGCGGTGGAAATGATCACATCGCTGGCGCTGATGTATATATGAAATCATCCCCTTAACAAACCACACCAGTCTGGTTTCGCTTAATTGCTAATTTAAGTGTAGTAAACTAAACACGATTTGCAAGTATCCTCGCACAAAAACAAAATCCTTCCCTTCCTGCCACTTTATTTTATTACGACTAAATAACACTTGTAAAACTGTGGGCCCTGGAATTTAAACACAGGGGTGAAGTTTTCGCATACACAGCATAAGACAGCAACTTCCTGATATTTGAAACTTCCTAGACTTTCAGAAAACACGAGCATGCAGTACTTACATTATGTGTCAGTTTATTATATAAGTTACTCACAAGTTTGTGACAGGCACATTCCAGTCAAAGAATATATAGATCTGCTTAGTATTAGTCTGCTGGTTAAAAGTCGTGAGGCCATTCTTTCATTGTTGTCACTAAACGGCCGAAATAAGAAACATTAAGGCAGGCAACTTCCCTTTTGCCTCTAGCCAGTTTGCTTGCTGGGCTAGGTTAATCAGCGACAGCGAGACAGAAAACTGTCAAATGTATCCCTGAGAGCGGGATGTGACACTTGCGTCGCCCCTAGGCTTTGGTACTAGGATCTGCGCCCTTTCTCTGACAACAAAGTTATCTACTTCTTGTGCAATGCATATGGCTTAAATGTACCTCACTTTGAGTCTTAAAAAGTGCGTGCTCCTCACTGTTCCACATCGAAAGGGTCACTCACACATTAGTGTTAGGATTTTTTCTAATATCCCTGGCAAATAATGCTGCATTATATTAATTAAAAGGTATGTCAGTGCCAGCGATGTGATCATTTCCACCGCGTGCTAACATTGCAACTGCTCATTACACCAGTTGCCCCGATAATGGAAAAGTACCTATATATATATATATATATATATATATATACACATATATATATGTATATTAGACACACACACAAAATGCACTCTTGTCCTTGTAGCTGAAAATGGGGTCTTTGAAAGATCAGTTCACTCACCTAGTTAGTGAACAAAAAAAACAATGTAGCCAGACTTTTTTTTTTTTTCCATTTGGATTTTTAATCTATGTGCAAGCAATCAAAAGGGCATGAAACCATGGGCAACCTCTCCCAGAATCTCAAGAAAAAAAAGGCATTATAGGAATCTGCGTTTAATTACTCCAGTATCAGTGGTACAAAAGTGATCTCAACTGGATTCGGTGCAGAAGGCTGAGTTCTATTCCTACACCAGATAGAGTGATTGCTGACATTGCAGCATAAGGGGGTGTTGCCCTCCTGAGTGTGTCATCCTTCAGATGCTGCTTTAAACCGAGGTCCTATGTGCTTGAGTTGGTGGTTGCTCAGATGGATGTAGAAGATCCCACGGCACATATCGCAAAGAGTGGGGGAAGTTTCCCAGTGCCCTTGCCAAAATGTTCCCTAGCTGTATAAACATCACCCCTGGGGTCCTTTGAACAAAGGTTGCTCACTTAGTGGCGAACCAGTGACTGACCAGGTCAACAATAGATAAATAACAAAAAACAGATTATGTTTATGGACAGATATGATGATGCAACACAAATTTCTAAGTGGCATTACTTAACATGTTGACCAAGACACCAGGCTTTCTTCTACAAACTAGAAGATTCAGATTATCCATGTTACTGATATAGTTACTTATACCTGAAACTCTTATTGCAGAAGGTACCATTTCACACAAAATATCAGTTAATATGGTCCAAGTAAGGGAAGGCACTCACCCTAACAATAAGAAATCATCAGAAGACAACAGAAGATGCTGAAATGACTATCAGCAAGCAAACAATGACTAACTGCCACTCATACACCCCCCCCCCCCCCAAAAAAAAAAAGAAGGACAGTGGCTGTCAATTTAAAGTTGATGGCAAACTTGGAATCTATATTCAAGAAAGCTGTAAGGTCTAATGATGCAACTCATGTGCACAATGTGAGGCATTATTAATCTCTCAAAGACCATCTGTAAAGATCTAGACCAAAATCAGTATCAGCCTAGTGGAAGTATGCATCTTAAAAGGTCTGTTGAGATGGTGAATGCCTTCAATTAATGGTGGGTACAGCTGATTTATGCCTTGTCTATACAGATTACATAGATATACTAACAAGTAAGCAGCACATGGAATCAAGATTTGTTATGAGCTCAGAAAGCAACTGATTTCTATACCCAGGGATACAGGTTTCATGTGGGTGGAAGCATTCTCTCCCAACTCTGTGTTTGGCAGCTATGTTTTAAATTACTGAAGTAAACTCATCATGGTAAAAATTATGAAAACTAGAACAAGCACTTAATTTCTTTAAGTCACCAAAACAGTTTATTTAAATAAAATGGTTCCCTTCTACAAGTGCAAGACTAAACATAGAGTCTTAACACTCTGACATTTACCCTGCAACTCCAACAAAATAAAAATCCCCAAAACAGTGTTACACCTTTAAAGCATTTTTTTTCATTGTGGCAATCCCACTACAACCCCTGCACTCCCGACATGAAGGGGTTGTGCCTCCCATAACCTTGCCACTTATTACATACTAACTTCAAGTCTGATGTACTTCTGAGAAAGTGGAATACTACAATGAGATATCACAATGATATACATACTTGTATTCCTGCAAGATCAAACTTATAGTTCAATAGTTCCTTGGATTGTTTATGTACCTAAATAAAAGGTCTAGTATCTTATCCAAGGTGTGTGCCTACTCCAGTTTTTAATATTTCTTCTTGCAAATTATTTGACAATTTAGAATATCAGAAGTCTTATCGGTCTTTAGTGATCATCTCTTACAGCTGGAACCAACCACAGTTTCATCTGTCCTCTAGGCATTGTTGGACCACTGTTATGCTTTCAACTACTGACAGCCAACAAATGGCAATCAGCCTGTTTGTCCACCAGCTACTCCATTTGAAAACTATCCCCCTGCTGAAAGCTGGTGATCAAAGGGTTGTGGGGTAGACTTTGGGATCCAGCAACTACATTCTGGAGTTTCAAGTGTGATGAAAAATTAAAATGGTATGGAAGAAGCCTCATGCCATGGAAAAGAATGGTAATATAGGGGAATGGCATGGAACAGAATGGTAATATAGGGGAATGGCATGGAACAGAATGGTAATATAGGGGAATGGCATGGAACAGAATGGTAATATAGGGGAATGGGATGGAACAGAATGGTAATATAGGGGAATGGGATGGAACAGAATGGTAATATAGGGGAATGGCATTTCTCTCAATAAGGATTTCAAAGAGCTACTATTTATTAGGACCACCTCACTGCTCTGTTCTTAACAAAAGGAATAACTGTACCACAATTTAAGCATACCTTCAATTTCTTACCTCAAAACCATCTCTCCTACCAAACCTCAGGACAACTGCCCCTTTACTAATTTTTGTGGTTTAACAAAAAATATTTGAAAATATCACCACTCAAAATTAATTGAGCATGCTAATCACTACTGACTACTCATTGGCTCACAACATAGATTCAGGACAAGTCATAACCGAAATCTATTCTAAGACGATTAATATTTGAACATTGAAGCAAATCTTCTCATACCTAATCAGCTAGCCACTCAAAACCTTAGATCAAGAAGTTATGTACTCATAACGTTCGATGTATGTAGTCCATCTCGCCTCACATTCTTACGCGTGGGTTCAGAGCCGAACCTCGGCTCTGACTCGGCCATACTCTAGCTCGAAGTCTTCAACTGGCTCGTGGCTAAGAGGTATCCCATGCTGCACTGCTCCCTTTCCCCAGATGTTGTTTGCTGCAAGCTCAGGCAATCACACCCCACACACACAACACATAGAGAGGAAGAATCAGCCCAACAACAAAAGGAGTACTGAAACCAAAACTAACCTCTAGGCCCTCCAGCAGGGGGAAGGCGGGAGGGTAAGTAAGAATGTGAGGCGAGATGGACTACATACATCGAACGTTATAGTGAGTACATAACTTCTTGATGTTATGTAGTCCAATCTCGCCGACATTCTTACCCGTGGGACATTGTCCCCAGCACCTGAACCTTGGGCGGCTCAGTGGAAAATACTCCTGAGCACTGTGGAACCAAAGGAAGATCTGCCGCTGGATATCAAATCCAATTTGTAGTGACTGATAAAGGTGTGAGGAGATGCCCATGTAGCCGCAGCACAAATATTATCCATAGACATCCTGGCCTGAAATGCCATAGAGGTAGACATTGATCGTGTAGAATGAGATTTCACCTTAAAAGGTAATTCCTTACTGCTTGAGGCATAAATGAAGGAAATACAACTAGAGATCCATCTGGATAAGGTTACTTTAGAGACAGAAGACCCAAGTTTATTGTCTGAAAATGAGACAAATAGCTGATCTGATTTCCTAAGATCCTTCATTCTATGTAAATAGAAATGCAATTGTCTATGAACATCTAGCTGGTGGAATTTGAATTCTGTTTTATTAGAAAATTCTGGGAAAAACACAGGCAGCTCAATAGACTGGTTGAGGTTAATAACCGAAGCAACCTTTGGCATAAAGGAAGGATGTGGTCGGAGGGAAACCCTATCCTTGTGAAATACCAAGTAAGGAGGTCTAACTGACAAAGCATGGAGCTCAGAGACTCGCCTAGCTGAAGTGATGGCTACCAAAAAGATTGGCTTCCATGACAAATATTTCAAGTCACAAGTAGCTGCAGGCTCAAAGGGAGATGAACTGAGACACTGTAGCACAAATTTGAAGTCCCATGGCATTACAGGATCAAAGACTGGGGGCCGAAGCATCATAGTGCCCTTTAAAAATGTCTTACAAAGTCTATGCGCCATTAGACTGGGTTCATTAGCAACATGAAAGGTGGAGATAGCCGCTAACTGAACTTTAATGGTTGCGGCAGCTGACCCCTGACTGAAAAGCATGGAGAGAAATTCCAGAACTGATGAAATTGGTGGAGTGTAAGGGTCAATCTGCCTTTCATGAGCCCAGATGGAGAATCTTTTCCATTTACTGGAATAAATCTTGCTAGTCGAAGGCTTATGGGAAGACGACAGAATATGAACTACTTCCGGAGAAAAATTATGAAGCCTGACTAGTAATGGAACTGGAGTAGCCAAGCTGTCAACTGGAGGGTCTGAAGAGAGGGATGGAACTGCCCTGACATAGGTCTGGCTGTGGGTCCAGAATCCGGGGGTCGTCCATGAGATAGGGATGGAGAAAGGGGAACCAAATTTGACAAGGCCAGTGTGGAGCAATCAGAATCATTCTGCTTTACCAAGAATTGTGCTTTCTGAATAACCTTTGCTATCAGAGGAACAGGTGGGAAGGCATAAAGTAGACCGGAGGGCCAATCGTGAACTAGAGCGTCCCTGGGTGTCTCCCCCTGAGGGGGGATAAGGGTGAAGTAGCTGCTGCACTTGGTATTGAGGAGACTGGCAAATAGATTGCAGCAAGGCTGACCCCATCTGCGGAAAATCTGATCCGCAACCTGTTTGTTCAGGGACCACTCGTGAGGCATCAGAATAGCTCTACTCAACCTGTCGACAATCACGTTGGACTTCCCCAGAATGTGCGTTGCCACAAGAAAATGTTGGGAAGACACTGCCCACTGCCACACTCGAATAGCCTCTCTGCAAAGGGGATACAACTCAGTTCCCCCCTGTTTGTTCAGATACCATACCAGCGACATGTTGTCTGAGTGGATTGCAATTGTCCTGAGAGGAAGAAAGCTCAGGAGTGCTTGTAACACTAATAGGACTGCTCTCATCTCCAAGACATTGATATGCAAATGTATCTCGTGCTCTTGCCACGTATCTTGGACTGTCCTGCCGAGATAATGCCCCCCCCTCCAATCTGGGAGGCATCCGTGGTCACCATGGCAACTGGAGGAGGTGGAACAAAGGGCTTTCCCACAGTGAGATTGCTGGTCTGAAGCCACCAGCGTAGATCCAGCTTGCACTTGTCTGTAATCATAATAAGATGGGAAAGCGGAAGGTGTTGTAGGGACCCACTGAGCAAAGAGCAGCCACTGAAGGAGCCTCATGTGTAGTCTTGCAAGAGGGACTAGCATAATTGTGGCAGCCATTGTCCCTAACAATTTGAGAACCATTTTTGCCTTTACCTTTTTCAGTGGAAGCAACGCGTAGACCTGTTGTTGCAAAACCCGAATTCCTTCTTGTGGTAAGAAAGTCCTCATGAGCACTGTGCCGAGCACGGTGTCTAACTTGGCGCTTATAAAGGTGACATACTGCGAGGGCAACAAGGCAGACTTTTCCCAGTTTAGTGTTATACCCAATCGTTGACACAGCGCAATGGTGGCATCCCGTGGTCTGTAGTAGTAGATGCCTGGTGGTGGCAGACAGGAGCCAGTCGTCTAGGTACGGAAACACTTGGAATCCCTGAAGTCTCAAGTGAGCCGTCACCACTGCCATGCACTTGGTGAACACCCTGTTGGCTGTGGTGAGACCAAAGGGCAGGGCTCGAAACTGAAGATGACTGGCTCCCAGCCAGAAGTGTAAATGACTTCTGGATGCCCTGTCCATCTTTATATGGTAGTAAGCAACCTTGAGGTCGATGCAGCACATCCATATTTCTTTCCCCAACAATGGGAGAATAGACTGTAAAGTGACCATTCGGAACTTGGACTTTTTTACATGGAGGTTCAAGCGGCTGAGATCCAAGATGGGTCTCAGGTCCCCTGTTCTTTTTGGCACCAAAAAGAATCTTGAGTAAGCCCCTAATCCAAGCTAGTCTGTGGGGACATGCTGGATAGCTCCTTTTGCTAGCAGCTTTTGAACTTCTGAAGCTGTGGAATCTGGAGCATCTGGGATTCTCTTGGATGGCGGGGGATGAGAAGAGAAGGGAATATGATATCCTCCGGAAATTATCTTTAATACCCACTCGTCCTGTGTGATGCCTTGCCAGGCTTCTGGGTATAGTGAAATGCAACCCTCAAGTGGCTCTGGAGAAGCGCAGTTGGGCCTCCCATCAGGAGCGCTGGTAGGAGGAACCGAGAAAGGAATCGTGGTCCCCTTGGTTAAACGGGCCTCCTCTGCCTCTAGGGCGGCATCTACCTGAGTTACCACCCCCTCCCCTACCTCTGGAGGTGGAATCACTTTGTGTGTCTTGAAAAAACCTCTGCTGCTTTCTGAACCACATTTTCCCACATATCTGGCCCTTGGGATAAGGTCTAGAAGGCATTGAAAAATGGACTCCCACGGCAGACAGGGTTTTTCCTTCCTGCTTGCACCTAGAGAGAGTATCCTTCACCTTGGTTCCGAACAACGATGAACCGTCAAATGGGGCACTGGAGAACGTAGACTTGAAGGTATCCACAAAATTACACAGGCGCATCCAGGAGTGCCTCCTAAGAGAGACTCCTGAACTCGCTGCCCTACTCACTCCATCAGCTGCATGAGAGATCAGCCTCATGGAGGAGTTAGTAATGGAATTTAGAGTAGACATCCGGGCACAGACCTTCTGAGCCACTGCGCCAGAAATGTTACCCTGCAGAGACTCACCAAGCTCTTTTAGGAGATTTCTTTGAAGCCATGTAAAACGTGACAAATAGTTCAGCGACCGCAGAGTAAAGGCCGCTGAAGAAAACGTACGCTTCCCATAGCAGTCCCATGGTCCTTGACTCCTTGTTAGGGGGATGGATGGTAGATGAAGTCTCAGCTAGTTCCTTCTTGGTGGCCGCTGCCACCACCATGGCATCTACTGGAATGCCCTTTGTGAGAAATTCCTTGTCAGCGGGGGTTGACAGAAACTTGTTGGGTCTCCTGGGGACTGGTTCCACAGTGTCAGGGGTTTCCCACACCCTTCGACGAACAATATCCAGGAGTTCATCGAACGGGGGAGAAACCCAAGAGGTGGAGGGTTGAGACTGAAAAGACTTTAGGAACACAGACTCCCCCTCAGAGGGAGATATGGAGGGCCAGTCACCTCTCTGCTTCAAGATCTCCAGGATATCTGAGAAAGCGATATCTTCAGAGGATGACTTGGGGGACCCCTCTGACTCCTCGAAGTCGGTGTCCGAAGTGATAGACTCATCCTGGGAGTCGATATGCTTCCTCTTGCACACACTTTTTCTGGGGGGCTCCTCAGGCAAACACTCTGGGGAGACCTCAGAAAGTTGGGGGACCACTCATGCAGGTATCCTGAGGCCTTGGGTCTCTGCTGTCCAAGGACAGAGGGTGATAAGAAACTGATACCGGTACTGGAGGGGGTAGAGTGTCTGTGCCATCAGACGCAGCTGAGGACCTGGCCAGCATGCTCCACATGACCTCGAAAGCTGATCCCCCCGACTCCGAAGAATGACCAACCATGGTAGCTCTCAGAGTCGAAGGGATAAGGTCCGAAGCCGAGGCAGGGCCCAAGCTCACCCGTGCTGAAGCACCGAGCGGGAGACTCGGCGCCGAAGAAGATCGACCTGAGACCTCTCCCTCGGGTCCGACCGAGGTACTATGAGCCCTGGACCCCGTAGATGGAGCCGACTGGGTCAGAGTGGAGATCGGAACTGAGATGCCAGGATGGGCTACTGGAGCCGACGTAAAGGCATCAGACGGAATCAACTCCTCTGGCTCCGAAGGCTGAGAAATGCTCGGAGGAACTTAAGAGGATGGATGGGTGGCAGGCTCTGGGGCCGATTGGGCTGGAGCCAAAAACAATTTGGCCAACACCGGTGATTGGAGCAGTCTCTGTACCACTCTATCCACATCATCGTCCGTGACAGTCCTGGAGGACCTAGAGGATAAGGTCGGAGATCTGGACCTCCCTACAGAAGGAGACTTACAAGAAGGAGAAACTGGTCTAGAAACTGGAGACCAGCTCCGAACAAGTATCTCCATCTCCAGCTCCGAGAGACTGGGAGTTGATGTTGACTTGGTCAATTCACCCACTTCCTTCGGCCCTAAAGCCAATGGAGCCAAGGAAGCTAAAGTACACTTGGCAACTTTCTTTGGCGGCTCCGATAAAACTGAAGAAGCCGGAGAGCATTTTTTTTTATTTAGAGGTCTTGTCTGCTTTAGAGGGAGGGGACTTAGAACTGGAAGCCCTCTCCAAGTCTTCTTCGAAGGAGGGTTTCAGTAATCCCTTCAGAATCGGTTTGTTCTTCCTCTCTTGAAGAACGCGTGGGCTAAAGGTGTGAGAGAACACACAGGATTCTTGGAGGTGGATAGCCCCCAAGCAATATACACACACACAGAGTGCCCATCAGTAATAGACATTTTATATCCACACTTATCACATTTTTGAAGCCCGAAGGCTTGTGTTCTTTTGTAACCTTAGACATATTGGTATGACACTGCACACAATATCAGAAGTCAAACCCAACACCAACAACAGAAAAATGCGGGAACTATGCCTCTAAATTAAACGGTCATAGAACAATAAACACCACAGGGAAGAAAGGACCTCTAACTTAAATGGCCCTGACAAACAAAACAAGGGAGGACTAGGTCCTCTAAGTTAAAACGGCCCTAGCCCAAAGGGACAGGTCAACACCAGAACAAGCGCACACAGGGAAACTGGGACACACACAACTAGAAGGGAGGACTAGGTCCTCTAACTGAAACGGGCCTAGACTGTAAGAAGGGAAGGAATGCAAACGGGATACCAAGACAAAAAGCCAAACAGGCTACACAAACAGTTTTGTTATCAAAAAAAGAGACTAGCTATGAAAATAGCTTTTGGAGCAACAAACTACTAAAAAGTAGAAGAAAGTTATACTTAGCCACGGCCAAGAGTGAGACCACGTCTGAGCTGTACGAGCGGCAAACAAGATCTGGGGAAAGGGAACAGTGCAGCATGGGATACCTCTTAGCCACGAGCCAATTGAAGACTTCGAGCTAGGACATGGCCGAGTCAGAGCTGAGGTTCGGCTCCGAACCCACGGGTAAGAATGTAGGCAATATTGGACTACATAACATCCATAGTTTTTAGAACTAGCACACTAAACTTGTTCACATATATCTGAGCCACAGAATTTTTATTTATCAGGAAAGAAACTCTCAGATATTAGGGTATTCACTTCTAGAGTTTCTCAAGACTTCATCTTAGGACCATATCTGTTTTTTTTTTCTCATGAATTATACCAATGAACACATCCTAGCCTCTATTATACCTGAAGCGCATAACATTTTAAATCTTTGTTCGTAATCCTACCTTTCCAACATATAACAAGCCTTACAAAATAACCTTAACTGACTATGACACTAGGTGCTTCTGACACATTGTCCATAAATTTTATTTATTTATTTAATTTTATTTTACATTTGTTGACCAGGCTAGTCTAACTGGATACATGTCCATTTTCAGTAGAGGCCCAGGGAGATAAGCTCCAAAATTAAGCTAATATAACAGTACAAAAAAATGAAAAGAAACAGAAACATAAAAATAAAACATTAAATACATTATTGCTGGAGACTAACATTGTAGAAACTAACATCAAAAAGAATCATGTGTACAAGGTTTAGCGATACAATAGTTCTAGAAGCAAATATCTATGGTTTAGGGGTTGACATTTGACATGTAGAAGAGGAGGAAAAGAAGGAAGGATTAAAACTAATAATTAAGTTTGTTCAGAATTATACACTCAAATAAAATAGTTGGTATACATTCAAAGATGAAATACAAGTGCCTGGAGCAGGGGTAAGGTTCCAACTGTACGTACTACAGGCTAGTTGGCAGACAAGAGAAGACTTGAAAAATAGAATAAAAGAAGGCTTAGAAATCCGACTAGGTGGTTGTAGGAGGGTGGAAAGACAGTAATACTGTACAGTTAGTGTTAATCTGGGTTAATGCATGGGCACAGCCATTGTGTTTTAAGGAGTAATTTTAGTTGATTTTTGAAGAGTGGTAATGATGAAAGTAATTGTAGGTTGCTGGGAAGCCTATTCCGAATCTTCGCTACAGAATTAGAGAAAAGGCAGTCTCCTGCTTTATTAAAGGATTTCTGGATTGTTACTAGCAATTTATTTGCTGAGCGAAGGGTAGTAAGATTTCTGTAGGGGGAGATTAGGCTCCTGAGAATAGGAGTATTTTTGGGCTGATAAAGTATCTTACATGTGATATTAAGTTGTTGAAGTAGTAGCTGGTTATGCAGTTCTAGCAATCCTAGCTATATGAGATTTAGACAATGGTGGGTTCTAAATGGTGAGCCAGTGGAAATCTGGCAATGTTGTTATAGAAAGTTGCCAGTTTATTAAGGTTAGCTTTGGAAAGATTAGTATAAATGGGTGAGGCATAAAGGGGTGTAGAGATTAGGTGGGTGTGGGCAATGGTGGTTCTAGCTTCAGTGGTAAGGAAAGATTTCAGAAAGTTTATATGTCATTTGGAAACAGCTAAAAATATTATCTCAGCTACTTCTACTAATATAGTTAATCCACATTTAATAAAAGTTGAAAAAGTCCAAACTTAACAATATTTATGACTCTGGTGGTTTGACACACCCCACAAAATTAAGGATCATATTAAACTAATGGCTGATAAGGTTACTACACAATTGAAAGTATGCTGTTGTATCTGTACCCCTAAACTACTGAACCAAGAACAGCCAAAAACACACTACCTCCTCATCATGGATACAGTTTGCCAGCTAATGCTTTACACGCCAGTCAGAACACTCAAATCATACAAACTGCCTCTAATAAAATCTGCAGGATTATAAAGACATCCTTACAAAAGGAACACCACTATATTAGCATTTTTTCTCTTACCCATTAAGACGGGGGGGGGGGGTTGTGTGAGTAAGCCCCTCCAGGGTTCTCACGTCTGATTCTAAGTGCTTGGGCACTACTCACTTCAGGAAGAGTGTCAAGTGGGGAGTCTGTAAAAGAGTAACACGGTTGTCCTAAAGCAAGCTCAGGGAGGACAGAGACCTCCAGTGGAGCAGAAGGGCAAAAGCTAACTTGATCTTGATTTTCAGTATGACTAAAGAACATGAAGGGGGGGGGGGGGCTGATGATCCTTCTGGCTTTTTGTGTTTTAAGCAGGAAGTGTCAGAAAAGTTACTGCAGGGATAACTGCCGTGTAGTGGCCAAGCGTTCATAGTAACATCACTTTTTTTGTTCCTTCAATGTTGGTTTTTCTTATCATTGTGAAGCAGAATTTACAAAGATTTGAATTGTTCACCTACTAATGGGCAAAATGAACTGGGGTTACACCATTGTGTAACAGGGTAGTTTTACCCTGCTGATGTGTTGGGGTCCGAATGGGGGAGATAACAAAATCAGCAAGAAAAGGAGAGTAGCACTGCCAGAACCGAAGTCACCCTTAAGTCTTAAGTACCTTCATGTGGTAGACCCCATTTTCACAAAATCTCACCAAGACAACACTGATATACAGACTATATTTTATACAGCGTATATCATGAAGTAAAGTAGATTAAAAATCTTAAAAAGACAGCTGGGTGCACAAGTGCCAGGATAAGAAAGTCCCCAATCTAGGTGTGCACAATGGTGCCAGGGCTGGAATAAATGGCAGTGTAGAGTCATCAAGACATGAAAACATTCCTAGAATAGGGTTAGGCCAGGATCAGGGAGAGTATTGCCCCCCTGTTGTAGAAAGCAGTAGTGGTCCACAAAAATCACAAAAACTGACCAGCCAAAAAAGAGCCATATATATGATGCAGTGGACTACTGAGGATAGGGCAAGGAATAAATTATATATTGTGGCTATTAGGCAAGAAACACAGTATTTCCAGAGAGAAGATATCAAAAAATTGAGAGAGAAATAAGAGGAAAGAAAAATTCTTGCACAAGTAAAAGTATAAAAAGCTTCAAATAAAAATGTATGCTCATTAGTAAAACAGATCCACGAAAAGCCTTACATAGTCAAACTTTGGGGCACTTGGAAAAAGAAGCGACAGATGAAGTGCAAAAATAAACAAAACCCAGAGATTTTTGAAAGGTATAAAAAAGAAATATGGACATAGGAAGAAAAAGAGATATTATGCAAAGCAGAAAGCCAAACTAATCAAAACTAAAAAGCAGCTGCAAATATATTTGAAGAGAAATACAGGCAAAGACACCCAGAGATACAAAATTTTATAAACAATAAACAATACAAAGGAGGAATGTAGAAAAGAAGATTATAAAGGGAGAAGTTAAAAAAAAAAAAAAAGAAAACAGAAAAGATTTTGTTTAAAAAGTCTAACACAGGCTTTGTCACAACATGATGCAATGAGTTCCTAAATTAAGGAGAACCAGGTAAAGCGGGAGACACCTGAAGAAGAAATATGGACACGGGACAGAAAGAGATATTTGATATGGTGCAGTGCAATGCAATGCAGTGCCAAGGAGAAAGGAGAAAGGAGAAAGCAAAACTAATCGATATAAAAATCAGTACCAGCGATATTTGAAGACAAACACAGGTAAAGGCACCCAGATATGAAAAACTTCACAATACAAAAATAAGAAAACAAAGAGGGAAGAAGAAAAAATTATTATTCTTCTTCTTCTGGCTTTTTCCCGTTTAGGGGTCGCCACAGCGGATCACCTGTCCGCTAATGATTGGCAGTGGAGTTTTACGGTGTCGAGTTGCCAGCCCAACCTTCCACAGAAGGCACACACACACCTAGGGCCAATTTAGAGTGTCCAATCCACCTACAGCATGTCTTTGGGATGTGGGAGGAAACCCACGTGACCACAGGGAGGACATACAGACTCCGCACAGGAGGCACCCCAGCCGAGGATCGAACCGGAGAACCTCTTGCTGTGAGGCGGCAACGCTAACCGCTGCACCACCTTGGCCAAAGAAAAGATGATTAATAATGGAAAATCTAAAGAAACAGAAATTGAAGTTATTGGTTAACTGCAAAGGGAAGGGTTTAGTGTTGTAACATCACACCACGATGGAACGAGCCCCCAAATTACGGAAAAATTGGTGGAGTAGAAAAAGCATCTGAGCACTTGCCAAATGATGATGCTCTGGAGCCTTCAGTAGGAAACCAGTACAACGGTTCAGTTGGAAGTGCACACCAAGGGAAAGAGCAGAAAGCCATGGCAACTCCAGTGCAGGCAATATTGTGGAGTGATGGGCCCACGAGTTCCCACATGAAGGAGCAACAGATGATGCAGCTGAGGAGGATGAGTCACCGGAAGATATTCTGGAACTTTCTGTAGAATGCAAACATGAAACAATAAAGAATGTGCCCTCAGTTTACAAGAAAATGATTTAAGGGAAGAGTTGCTTGATTTAAGACAGATTCATAAACATATTAAGATCAACGAAAGAAATAGATTACAAAAAGTAAATAAGACCCAAAATGTTAGAAGTCTGATAAAACAGATGAACACAGTAATCAAGATTAACAGAAATTCATGTGATATAACAACTGGCAAAGTCTTACCATAAAAATACATGAGAAAGGAAAGGAAGAAAAAATGCCATCATGGAACGAATGAATAAAGAAAACAATAAAGCAATTAAGACAAAAAGAATCACTGCCAGAAGAATATAGAAGAGGGTACAGATCAACAAAAATATTTAAAAAGATAGATGTGATAAAAGCAATGCACAGTATTAGAACAGACAGTGATATCATACACTATTGCCTATAATAAGGTAAATATATCAGCACAGGCAGAAAAACATAGTAGATAAGCACATGAACATGAAGGAAAAGTACAAAATAAGCAATTCATGGATGGTCCAAAAAAGTTTTATAGAGAAGTGAGGAAAAAGTAAAAGGAACAGAATCACTGAGGAGTGAAATCACGAAACAATGACCTGCAATTGTGGGGCTGCATACATATCTGCTAACCTCATCAAATCCAAACATAGTGAAACTTATACAACATGAGGAGAAGAAGTCCAAGATGACCTCTGCTTAGTTTAGCAGAAGCATTCAGGTGGCAAGCGGGAAAAGAAATCAAACCAGATGTAGACAAAAATCAGACAGCAACTGAATGTGCTAAAAAATAAAGTCAAGTTTCAAATCCTTCAGAAAATGCATGCTATCTCAAATCCTGCTATTCTAGCAACTCAGGTTTATAAAAGCAATATTTAAAATCTCTTCCTATTTTTGGACCTTTGCCCTCCATTAGTCTAGGCTTTGCCCTAATTTTTTACTATAAGGAGTTAAGAGGTATCTTGAGCAGAAAGGAGTGTATAAACATTTGGGAATTTATGCAAAAAAGCATGAGCAAATGCGAATAAAAAAACTCAGTAAGGAATACTTCAGAAGTCAAAAACTAATACTGAAAACATATTTGACATCTAGGAAGAAGATCCAAGCTTTAAACCAATTTGCTCCTCCTGTCTCTTGTTTTGGTGCGATTTACTGGTCCCAAAAGGTATTGGATCAGCTGGGCAGAAAAACAAAAATGCTTCAAGCTTATCTAATGATATATAAAAATCAGTGTATACCAAAATTATATATTCCACACTCTGAAGGAGGTATGGTCTTCATTGAAATTGATTACATGTATAGACCTGTGATCATGGGACTGTATACATATCTGCTGACCTTTGCTGAAAGTTTTACAACATGAAGAGAGGAAGTCCAAAATGACCTCTCTGTTTAGCAGAGCCATTCAGGTGGCAAGCGGGAACATAAATCAAACCAGAAGTAGCCAAAAATCAAACAACAAATGAATGTGCCAAAAAAACAAAATTAAGAATATAAGGAGGATCAGATGAGAAGGAAAGAAATGCAGAAAAGCCATACATATAGTAGCGAGTATAGAGATCTCCTGGAACAACCTCATGTTGATCAGGATTTGATGCAGGAATGGTTAAGAGGAGGAGAGTTGAAACCTGAGGTGAAAGGTTAATAATGGCAGCAAAGGACAGTGGACTATGTACACATTGGTTTACAAAGACCATTGAACACGTGGGAGAAACAGACAAATGTATGTTTTGTAAAAAAAAAAAAAAAAAAAAAAAAAACTTGGAAAACAGTCACACACCATTTTGCTGGGTGTGATGTTCTCATGGCAAAGGGCCTGGATACTGAAAGGCACAATAACATGGCAAGATTATTGCACTGGGGATTGTGCAAACACAACATAGAAGTAGCTGAAAAACATTGAAAACATGAACCACAAAGCATCATAGAGAATGATGAAGTGTACATCACAAGGGATCCCCCACCCCCAACAATTAAAAATAAACACATTTGAAAAATAGAAGTTATGTTCTTACCATAACGTTCCATGTTAGTTGTCTTCTTCTCGCCTTCTTCTTGCTGGATGGGTTCGGAGCCGACCTGCCCGACTCGCCACTCTAAAGCTCGAGAGTTGGTTCCACCGGCTCGAGGCTCCCCTTATATCCCACAATGCTAGGCGAGCGTTACCTCAGATCTCGTTTGTAAGCTAACCCAGCTTATATCAATAACAGTATAACTGTAAAAGGAATCCACCTCTAACAGCAGGAAAAGAAAGGGTGACCTACATCCTGAAAAAGAAAATATGCACAATAGCATATGACTAAGAAAGAGGTGGTAGAAAGAGAGGTCACGATCACAACTCCTCTAGGTCTGTCCAGGCCAGGGGGAAGGAGGGTGGGACGCAAGAAGAAGGCGAGAAGAAGACAACTAACATGGAACGTTATGGTAAGAACATAACTTCTATATGTTAAGTTGTCTATCTCGCCTTCATTCTTGCTGGATGGGACCGCGTCCCTAGCACCTTGTCCCGGTGGCCTAACGGAACAGACTCCTGAGAACAGTGGAACCAAAATTAGCTCTATGCCTAGAAGCTAAATCCAACTTATAATGGGAAATAAAAGTGTGAGGAGTAGCCCAAGTAGCCGCTGCACAAATGGTGTCAATAGGCAGTCTGTCTTGGAAGGCTAACGAAGTAGCCAAAGCTCTGGTGGAATGGGCTTTAGGTTTATTAGGCAGTTTTTGGTGTCTAATCTCATAAACAAGGGTAATCAGAGATGTTAGCCATCTGGATAATGATACCTTTGAAACTGGAAGTCCTTTTCTGCTTTCCGCATAGGAGACAAACAGCTGATCAGATTTTCTGAATTGTTTCGTCCTGTCCAAGTAGTTCCTTAATTGACGATGAACATCCAGGCAGTGTAATTTTTGTTCAGATCTATTTGAATACTCTGGGAAAAAGACAGGGAGGTCAATGCTTTGGTTTAGATTTGATGCTGAAACCACCTTAGGCAAAAAGGACGGGTTAGTTCGTAAGGAAACTCTGTCCTTATGGAACAAAAGATAAGGAGAACGACAACAGAGTGCTTGAAGTTCTAAAATTCTTCTAGCTGATGTGATAGCCACCAGAAAAAGAGTTTTCCATGATAATAATTTCAAGGAACATGAAGCTGCAGGTTCGAAAGGGGAAAGAATCAAGGAAGCAAGAACTAAATTTAGGTCCCAAGGAGAAGGAGGATTTCTTATAGGAGGTCTGAGAAGAAAAACTCCTTTCAAAAAGGCTTTGCAAAGCTTGTGGGACATTAGGGCAGATTCAGAAATGCCCACATGAAAATTAGAAATAGCTGCCAATTGAACCTTAAGAGTAGATGGAGATGAACCTGCATGGAAGAGTTCAGCTAGAAAATCAAGGACTAGTTGGATGGAAGCGGTGAAAGGATCTATGTCCTTTCCTTGTGTCCAATATGAGAAGCGTTTCCACTTACTCAAATAAATCTTTTGAGTGGAAGATTTATGGGAAGCTATCAATATATCTCTAACCGAGTGAGATAATTGAGGAAGCCTGGCTACGGTCGGAACTGGAGGAACCAAGCAGTGAGGTTCAGAGAGGGGAGGGAGCGATGAAACTGACCCGACTGGTGGATCAAAAGATCTGGAACTAGGTCCAGATGCCACGGTCGCTCCAAGAGAAAACGATGTAGAAAGGGGAACCATACTTGTCGAGGCCAGTAAGGGGCAATGAGGATCAATGAGGCCTTCTGAGCGATAGCTTTCTGTATTACTTGAGAGATCAGGGGGAAAGGAGGAAATGCATACAGAAGTCCCCGGGCCAAACTTGGACTAGAGCGCCTCTGCTGGGTTGGCCTGGTAAAGGGAATAGAGTGAAGTATTCTCTGCACTTGCTGTTTTGGGGAGTAGCAAAAAGATCGCAGCAAGGCTGACCCCACTTGAGAAAAATCTCTCTCACTACAGAGTCTTTCAGAGACCACTCGTGAGGCATGAGTATAGCTCTGCTCAATTTGTCCGCAATGTAATTGGACTTCCCGGGGATGTGCGTTGCTATCAGAAAACGCTGAGAAGAAATCGCCCATTGCCACAGTCTGAGTGCTTCTCGACACAGGAGGTATGATCTGGTTCCGCCTTGTTTGTTGATGTACCACACTACAGACATATTGTCTGTCTGGATTGCAATCGTTCCCAAGGGAAGAGAGTCTTGAAGGGCTTGCAACGCTAAAAGCACTGCTCTCATCTCCAGAACATTTATGTGCAAGTGCCATTCATTTGGTTGCCATGTGCCCTGGACTGTCCTGCCCTGATAATGCCCCCCCCACCCGATCAGGGAGGCATCCGTTGTCAGTGTAGCAACCGGAGGAGGTGGAACAAATGGTCTTCCCGACAGGAGCTGGGGGGAAGACATCCACCACAGGAGATGCTTTTTGCACGCTTGCGTGATCATAATGGTGTGAGACATTGGGAGTTCCTGGTATGACCATTGAGAAAAAAGCATCCACTGAAGGATCCGCATGTGGTATCTGGCCAATGGGAGGAGAGGTATGGGCACTGCCATGATTCCCAACACCTTTAGAACTAACCTGGCTTTGGCTCTGTTGTTGTTGAGAAGAAGTGACACCAATTTGTGAATGTCTGATATCCTTTGGTTCGTTAGCGTTGCAGACATGTTTATAGTATCTAAATTTGCGCCTATGTAGGTAATAGTACGACAAGGCGACAAAACAGACTTTTCGCAATTTATTGAAATACCCAGTTTTGACAAACGCGAAAAGTATAATCTCTGGCCATCAGAAGGAGATGCTTGGTGGGAGCTGTGAGAAGCCAGTCGTCCAAATATGGAAACACCTGGAATCCTTGTCGTCTCAGGTGAGAAGCTACCACTGCCATGCATTTGGTAAACACCGGGGCAGTGGTGAGACCAAAGGGCAGGGCCCTGAATTGAAAATGACTGGTTCCCAGCCTGAAGCGGAGGAATCTTCTGGAGCGCCTGTTCATTTTATGTGATAGTACGCATCCTGAAGGTCTATAGAGCACATCCAGTTTCCTTTCCCCAATAGGGGAAGAATGGATTGCAGCGTGACCATCCGAAATCTTGTTTTCTTGACTGATCTGCTCAAGATACTGAGATCCAAAATTGGTCTCCAGTCCCTGTTTTCTTTGGAACCAAAAAGAACCTTGAGTAGATTCCGGATCCTTGTTGGTCTGCTGACACTGGCTGAATTGCTCTTTTGCAAGCAGTTTTGAAATTTCCAAAGCTGCTATATCCCTTTGAGCGGTGGAACATCTGGAAGGGATCTTTTTGACTGATTTGGAAAACGAAGAAAGGGGATAGAATAGCCTTCGGAAATGATGGACTGTACCCATTTGTCTTGAGTCAGGGATAGCCAGGCTTCTGGGTACAGTGACAATCTTCCCCCGACTGCCTCCGAAGATGGGCAGCCGGGCAACACCTCAGGGATGCTGAAAGGGCTTGTCAGGAAAGGCTTCCCGATTGCCCTGGTTCTGCGGACCCCCCCTGCCCCTAGGGCTTACGTCTACCATTGTTATTCCCACCTCTGCCTCTGGTAGGAAAACGACTCTGTGCGTCAGGCGAAGTCCCTTGAGCTTGTTTACGGAACCACATCTTCCCACCCTTCTGGCCTTTGGGGTAAGGCCTAGAAGGAGTCGCAAACCGGACTCCGACGGCAGAAAGGGTCTTGCCATCAGTCTCGCACCTAGTCAGGGTTTCTTTCACTTGAGGACCAAAAAGAGATGATCCATCAAAAGGGGAGTTCGTGAAAGACGTCTTAAAAGGTTCCGCAAAGTTGCATAGCCGCATCCAGGCGTGCCTACGTAAGGCTACCCCTGTCCCTGCGGCTCTGCTCGCTCCATCGGCCGCATAAGATAGGAGGCGCATGGAGGAGTTGGAAATGGAATTAAGGATAGCCAGCTGCGTGTTCATTTTCTCTTGGAAACCCGCAGCTGTAGGGTCCTTCAACATTTCACTCGCTTCCTTGACCAAGTCCCTTTGAAGACGAAAGTGAAATGGCACAGGTAATTCAGCTTAACGCATGGTAAATGTCGCTGAGGAGAACATCCGCTTCCGCACCTATCCATGGACCTAGATTCCTTGTTAGGTGGATGGACAGGGACTGAAGGATCAGCCAGTTCCTTCTTTGTGGCAGCAGCTACCACCATAGCATCCACAGAAACTCCTTTTGATAAAAATTGCTTGTCTGATGGAGCTGTGATGAATTTGGAGGGTCTCCTGGGAGTGGGGTCCACTGAATCAGGAGCCGACCATGCCTTCTTAGCTACCACCTGCATGAGGGGGTCAAGGGGGACACCCAGGAGGTGGAAGGACGAGAGCCAAACGCCTCAAGATACACAGATTCGTCCTCCGAAGGGTTGAGGGCTGGCCAATTTCCCCTCTGTTTGAGGATCTCCAGAATGTCTGCAAATGAGACATCTTCAGAAGGGGAACGGGGGGAACCCTCGGAATCATCCAGATCTGTGTCCGACGTGATAGACTCAGGTGAGTCAATGTGCTTCCTCTTGCACTTCCTCTTCCGAGGGGGCTCTTCTGCCAAATCAGGAGAGGCCTCGAAGAGGATGAAATCCCCAAAGGGGGCTCCTGAGGAGCTGGCTCTCTGCGGTCCGGGATGAGGGAGTGAGTCGACTTACCCTGAGGCAGCATAGAGGGAGGGGCTGACGGAGCCGACTGTGGAGTAGAGCCAGGCTCTAACACACTCCGCATGACCTCGAATGCCCCCCTGTCAGGCAGAGCCAGAGGTCCCCGCTCCGAGGAGCTAAGGACCCCCCTCGGCACCGACAGTGATGGCTCCGAGGCCGATGTCGGAGCCGAACTCACCAGCGCCGAAGCACCGAGAGGGAGAGGGGGGTCGGACAAGGGTCCGATGCCACTCACCCCCTCGGAGCCGACAAGGGAAGCCCGGCGCCGAGATTCCTCAAAAGAAGAAATCGGAGCCGACGACGGAGCCGAAGACAATTGTCTCGGCTCCGAAGTGACCACAGTCTCGGTTCCGACACGACCCGGCTCCGAACTCAAAAGAGTCGAAGGAGGAAAGAGTTGATGGACCAGGGCAGGCACCGACTGATGAGTCGGGCTCTGAAGCATCTGGGCTAGTGCCTCGGACTTAAGTAGTCGACTCACCACCCTCTGAAGGTCATGATCGGAAAGCCTCGACCTAGAGGAATGAGACCTTTGGCTCCGTTCAGACAGCAGGGGAGATCCTGGAGCCGAATGAACGGAGCCAAGAGAAGGTGACCTAGACCTCTTTCTGGTTGTCGGTTCCGACGACCTTGTCGGAGCCGACACGGGTACCTCGATAACCTCGGCTCTGGCCGGAGCCGAGGAAGCCACAGAAACTGTGGACTGAGTCTTATCGGCTCCAGCCGGAGCCGATAAAGGCAAAGGTTGAACAACCTGAGGTCTCGGCTCAGAAGCCGGAGCCGAAGACCTCGATGCCTTAGAGGGCTTCCCTGTTGAAACTGACAGGGAATCCTCTGGCTTTAACAAGCCTCTGAGAATCAGCTTGTTTTTTCTCTCCTGCAGGACCCTGGGGCTGAAGCCATGGCACACAGCACAGGAATCCTGCAGGTGCAAAGGCCCTAGACAATAGACACAAGAAGTGTGAGCGCCTGTCAGAGACATTTTCTGACAGCACGCATCACACTTCTTGAATCCAGAGACCTTTGCTTCCTTTGACATTTCAGTAACTGACAGGTGTACACTAACACACACGCAAACACACAGTTATACCCTGTCAGAAAAAATTATTTATACTAAAATAATTACAAATTTAGTAAATACTAATAATTAAGCACAAAAGAGTTAAAGTAAAACTACACAAACACACCTCAAGGAAGGCCAAAGGCCCAAGGGAAGAACCAACGGTTCTTTTAACAAGAAAACGGGGAAAATTAGGGTCGGGGATAAAGATATATATCCTACACTAATTTAGGAAGAATTAAAGTTAAAAGGGGAAAAAAGAGTAACTTTTTGAATAAAAAGCTAACACTCACCAGGAACCAGTAGAAGCAACCAACCTCGAAGCTGTAGCGGCAAACGAGATCTGAGGTAACGCTCGCCTAGCATTGTGGGATATAAGGGGAGCCTCGAGCCGGTGGAACCAACTCTCGAGCTTTAGAGTGGCCGAGTCGGAGCCGAGGTCGGCTCCGAACCCATCCAGCAAGAATGAAGGCGAGATAGACAACTTAACATAAACAGATATAGTTGCCCATGAAAAAAGACAAAAGTAGCCTTCATCACTGAAATTGCTACACCTAGCAATTATAGTGTCTCACATATAGAGAGAGACAAAGTAATAAAATATCAAGATTTGCAGGCAAAAACAGGAGCAATGTGGAAGAAAGATACCCAGACAGTTCCAGTAGTAGTAGGAGCAATGGGTCTTATAAAAAGGATTTACAGTTGTATTTAGATATGCTACCAATACATGTAACTCCATATGAATTGCAGGAGTCAGTGCTGGGCGCATGGCTAACAGAAAAGATTGAAATAATGCTAACAATACTAATTCATGAACTTTAATCATGCCCTAACTTAGGAATGGTGTACATTTATATCATGGTATTAGAAACCCAAAAGACTTGGAGAAAGGAAACCAAAGAACATGACTATATTACTATGCAGGTGAGTTAATTATGTGGTCTAGCCTGCATCTCATTTCTGTTATCTGCACTCTCTTTAACATACTTAAGAGATGTTCCTAACCCCCAGACAAAGACTAAACAAAGTCATCTGCATATGATCTTTACACAAACACTGATAACTCCAGCAGCGCAAACACCCCAATTTTGTGCTGCCACGTGAAAGACAAGTTTTACTCAGGTTATTCCCGCTAACTGGAATCACCTCCCAGCAGAAATTGTAAATGTAATCACCCACCCACATTAAGTGTTCCTTTGTAGTTCTAATATACATCATTTTTGCATGCAAAAAGTGCCACAATGTATTTTTTTCCCCATTTTCCAAAATTATGGTCACAGGTTCATAGATATATACTAGGCTATTAAAATCTAGAGCCCTTATAAGCCTTGCTGTGAAACCCAAATTTTGATGGATACGACTGGATTTACTGACTGCCTCTGTCCCTCAGAGACATAGGCGCCAGACCAGGGCTGAATTTTTGACTTCCCATCCAATGGTCCAAGTTACACTTAAGGAGACTTTGTTCCTCATGGATGAGGAGCTATTCCTGAGAATGGGAATTCTCTGAGATACAGATCTCTCTTCTCCAGGATGTACTAGTTATGTTGCAAGTAATAATTAGGTTTTAGATCTGGTAATTCTGATGCTGTTTATTTTGCAGTCATGCAAAGAGTTCATCTGAGCAGGGTCCAGAGATGCCTTGTATGTCAGGCATAGATCGCCTCTCGTTACTTTGCAGGAGACAAGAGCTTTAAAGTGATCCACATAGGACAATGTGTTATGCCCTGTATTCTTTTTGTAAGGAACCTTTGTGGACATTACACTTGTTACATGTATCTGGTCAGATGCATACCGAAGGGGCATTATCCTTAATGATGGGTCTTATGAAGGCCAAGTACAGTGGTACAATGACTTTCCTGGACCTAGATCTATGTCCTTACTTGAAAGTTGAGCAGCATAGAAAGATTTCCTTACTACTTTGGACACATGTTGGTCAAAGGCCAGGTTACAGTCTACATGTGTTCCCAGATCTCTGACTTTTGGGTAAACTTTTAGGGGGTGCAGTTTCTTATGCTGGCCTACTTCCCAAAAGGTATTATAATGCATTTCCTGGCACAGAGTTTAAAGTTATATCTTTGGCACCAGTCATTTGTCTGTGGTAGATCCTTTTGTAAGATGTTTGCATCGTGGAGGGATTCTATGACTGCTCCCAGTTTAAAATATGTGAACTTGGTTAGCCAGAGGCCTCTGACATTAGCCTTGACTTCCAAGTAGTAGATGCCAAAAAAAGAGAGTGGGCCCAGCATGGGGACCTGAGGGACTCCATAGGTAACCTACTTCTTTGCAGAGATAATTTCACCAATCTTAACTCCCTGGGTCCTATCTGTGAGCCAGCTGTCTATCCTGTGTGTTACATAGGGGTATATGCCTAATTCTATAAGTTTTGTAACAATGCCAGAGTGGGGTATTGTATCAAATGTATTAGCCAGGTCAAGGTAGGCAGTATGCACCATTTTACCCTCATCCATTGATTTTGTGACCCTCTCAGAGAAGTCCACCAAGTTCAGTAGGCATGACGTTTCTCTGGCAAAGCCAAACTGTGATGGGTTCAGTGTCTGAAGGTCTCCTATGTGTTGTTGATCATTTCCATGACACTTACTCTTTGTTGATCATTTGTGGGTAGTTTCTTAATAAAAACTGTGAACTTATTATTAAGAATACACCCACATAATTCTATTGAATCTCTTGCTGACACCAGTTGAGGGATAGCGTGTGATACACCAATATACTTTAATGGATGGGGGCTTGTGCTTGCATTGTAGTGTGTCCATTAAAGTCATTCCCAGCTTGCTACTTGAATGACACCCAGTGGGAGCATTAGGCATTAGTCTCATGGACAATCGGCCTATACAGCATGCATTGTCATAAGGCACATGCATGAGCCTGGGAAGTTAAGTGTGCACATGCGCACTCCCCATGGTGACAGCATGCAGTAGAGCTCCTGCTGGGATGGTAAGGGTGCTCCATCCACATGAATCTCACAGATGGGGAAACTGAAGGACCAGCTGGGTTTCCAGGGCAGGAACAAATTGGCTGTGGGGCTCTTACCTGGCTCCCATCCCATGGAATGAAAGCACAGACTGGGTGCAAGTAGAGGAGAGTACAGTTGTGTACACTTACCATAAATGTAGATGTTAGAGTGTATTCACTGTTGCAGTAATCACACTTGGGTTATCCTGCCAGGGGTAGACCTCAGTCGGCCCAAATACCAGAGGGCTTAGTATTTCTGCGTTGGTTGCTGTCGCTCCAGGACTGATGTCAGGTTGTCAGTTCTATAAAATCAGGCAGCCGACACCATTACATCATTTTTTCTTGCCCCAACTGTCAGGAGCCCCCAAAAAGGGAGCTAGGTTATGGTGGAAGAACACCACCAGTAGAAAGTAAATACCAAAAGTTCACTGTAAGGAGAGAAGAAGAGCAAGATATAGAGAGAGAGAGAGACAAGGGGGATGGAAGGTGGAAAAAGTACAGTTGTGTACTCTTACCGTAAATGTAGATGTTCGAGTATGTTCACTGTTGCAGTCATAACTGTAGGGTTCTTCCTGCCAGCGGAAGCCCTCGATCGGCCAGAGTCCCAAAGTCTGGATCGGGTGTCAGCTGAGGTCGCTTTTATCCTGACGTCAATGTGCCAGGAGGTATAAAGACCTCAGCCGACGCCATTTCCCCAGTTTTTCTTGCCCCAGATGTCAGGTGCCCACAAAGAAAAGGCTAAAAATGAAACCATGCCCAAAACCACATCAGCCAAAATACCTCATAACAGACAAGACTCAAAGAAAAAACAAAAGAGGGGGTAGGAGGGAGGGTGACCCAGACTGCAACAGTAAACACACTCGAACATCTACATTTATGGTAAGAGTACACAACTGTACTATGTCCTTCATGGTTCACTGTTGCAGTCATGACTGTAGGGTTGAGTTCCAAAGCTAAGAAAGGGTGGCTGGAGGAGAAACAGAAGGGGCGGCCACAAAACCTTGCAGGACCGCAGAAGCAAAACCGGCCCTCGAGTTAGAATAGAGAGGGAGGTTGTAATGCTTAGAAAAAAGTATGCACAGAGCTCCAAGTAGCAGCCTCTAAAATATCCTTGGTAGGAACCCCACAAATAAAGGCTACTGAAGTAGCAGTAGCCCGGGTAGAAGGAATCCTAATATTAACAGGAACTGGATTTCCATGATAAGAATAACAGAACTGGATGCAGTGGGCAATCCACTTAGAAAAAGTTTGCATAGTGATTGCCTTCCCTTGAACAGAAGGAGCAGAAGCGACAAACAATTGGTCAGATTTCCTGAATATCTTGGTCCTGTCCAGGGAAAAACGAAGCTGCCTGTGCACGTCTAAAGAGTGCAAAAGACTTTCTTCCCCACTGAGGATTACGATAAAAAGTAGGTAAATGAATAGTCTGATTCAAGGCCACTGCCGAAACCACCTTAGGCATAAAGGTGGGATTAGTCCTTAGGAATACCCTGTCCTGATGAAAAATAATGAAAGGTTCCACAGCCATGAGTGCTTGCAATTCTGAAATTCTTCTGGCAGAGGTTATGGCCAAAAGAAAGGCAGTTTTCCAAGACAAAAATTTCAAATCTGTGGAAGCTGCAGGCTCAAAAGGAGACAAGGTTAATTATTCCAAAACATAGTTAAGATCCCAAGTGGGAACAGGTGCTCTTATAGGGGGCCAAATATTCTTAGCCCCTCTAAGAAATTGTTTAAGTAATGGATAAGAAAAAAATCAGAGGATCCGTATTGTAATGTGCAGAAATAGCAGAGGCATGAAGCTTAATAGATGAAAAAGATAGGCCCGTATGTAACATCTCTGTTAGATATCGTAAAATCAGAGAAATGTTCGGAACAGCAGAATCACCACCTTGGACTTGATTCCAGCAGCAAAAATCTTTTCCATTTACCTGCATAAGATTTCCTAGTGCTGGGCCTTCTAGCTTCAAGGATGACATCCATTACCTCTTTGGAAAGGGTAGAGGTGTTTACAGACCCTGGATCTGCCAGGCAGCTAGATTCAGAGCTTTAGCATGACTGTGCAGGATCCGGCCGTCCTGTATGAGACAGTGGATGAGGGAGTTGAGGCAGAATCCAGGGAGGCTCCTGAACTAGGTTCATCAGAGTGGAATACCAGAATTGCCGAGGCCAATTGGGAGCCAGTAAAATCAGTTGCGGTCTGTCCTGTTTCATCTTCAGAAGTAACCGAGGTAGAAGAGGAAAAGGAGGAAAAGCATATACTGAGAGGGGTTTCCAACTGAATGAGAGGGCATCCATCCTCCATGCTAATTTGTGGTAGGTCCTTGTTCAGAATGTTGGAAGTTGATGATTCTGAGGGGATGCAAAGAGATCTATGTCCGGACATCCCTATGCCTTTATTACCATCCTGAATATCCGAACATCCAACATCCATTCGTGTGGATCCAAAAAGTTTCTGCTCAATGTGTCTGCCAAAGTGGTGTCTTTTCCTGGCAGGAATTGTGCTTGTAAGTCGACACTGCAGGCCAGAGCAGTGTACCACAGAGTCATGGCTAAACTGCACCGGGGGTAAGAGTGAGAGCCCCCCGCTTGTTTATGTACCACATCACTGTAGTATTGTCTGTCTTTATCAACAATTGCCTGGTAGAAGAAGGTCCCTGAAGGCTAACAGGGCATTCTGTACAGCTAGCACCTCCTTCAAATTTATGCACAGGTGTGTTTGCTCCGTTGTCCAAACACCCTGAAGACATCTCCCGTGCATGTGGGCTCCCCAGGCATAATCTGAAGCATCCGTTGTTAGGCTCTACCTGGCTGGGGGCAGTGAGAATGGCTGTCCCTTGTTTTGGTGACAAGCCTTTGCCCACCGAGACTCCTGTTGCAGGCAGGGAATGAGAGTAATCATTGTTTCCAGGCTGTGGCAATGTTGTGTCCAGACACTTTTTAGGTACCACTGAATTTTCCTCATATGCAGTCTTGCATATGGAATTAGTAAGATGCAGGATGCCATGAAGCCCAAAGCCTGCAGAATTTTTCTTGCAGATAACTGGGCCTTTGTTGCCATTTCCTTGAAATTGGTAGTCAGTTGTCTTTGTTTGTCTGGAGTGAGATAAGCCATCTGGGCAGTTGTATTTAAGCTTGCACCCAGGAATATTATCTCTTGAGAGGGTACGAGTTTTGATTTCTTTTTGTTGACTGTGTACCATAGGCATGTTAAAAGTATTTTCACAAATGTCAGATGCTGAAGTAGAAAGTCCTTGTTCTCTGCTTGTATGAGGCAGTCGTCCAAGTAAGGATATATTTGTATTCTTCTTTGTCTGCAGTAAGCAATTACTGGTGCCAGGCACTTTGTGAAGACCCTGGGCATAGTAGATAAGCCAAAGGGCAGTGCAGAGAATTAGTAATGCTTTGAGCCAGCCTTGAATCTGAGGTATCTACTGCATGATTGTCTGATTGGGACATGCAGGTATGCCTCTTTTAGGTCTAAAGCCACGAGCCAAGCCTTGCTGCCCAGCATGGGCAGAAGCTGCTGCAAGGTCAACATCTTGAATTTTGGTATATCCAGGAAAGTGTTTAGAATAGATAGGTCCAGTATTGGTCTCCATGCTTTGTCCTTTCTGGGTACCAAGAACAGTCTTGAGTAAAATCCTTGTTCCTGCTCTTGCTGTGGCACTTGTTGAATAGCCCTCATGTCCATGAGAGCTGCAACTTGTTTTTGAGCCTTTGCCATTGATTTTTTGGCAGGTATGGAAGTGAAACTTGTATCCTTGTGACACTATGTCTGGAACTCATTTGTCCTGGGGTATAAAGTGCCAATTTTGAGAAAAAAGTGCTAGTTTTCCCCCTAAGGGTGCTGCCAGAAGATAAGTGCTTGGTGCAGGCAGGGGGAAGTCATTGGGACTGTTTCCCATATGGTTGTGATTTGTCTTCACCTTTGGAGGTAGAAGCACCCCATTGCTTTGACATGTAGGAACCTTGTGGCTGTGATCTGCCTCTAGGGCGTCTGGATCTGCCCCTTTGAGGTCTGTCTGAGACTGGAAAGGACCAATTCTTTGTAGGCCAGTGTCTGCTAAATCTAGGTGGCTGTACCTGTAAGAAATCCTTGACCGTTTGCATAGATTTAGCTTTGTCCTCCATTTTCTTTAACACCTCTTCTGCCTCAACACCAAACAGGGTATCATGTTGTAATGGAGCATCTAATAATTTTGCTATAACATGATCAGGCGGGTTTTGTTCCTTTAACCAAGCATGCCTCCTAATGACAGAACCCGTAACAGCGGCCCTGCAGGAGGCCTCCAGAGAATCAAAACCACATTGCAAAGTATGCTTTCCAACTTGTTCAGCTGCATGCAATAAATCCTGCATTTCTTTGTTTTCTGCACATTCAGAATTTACCATCATTTTCTGTTTAAGGAGTGTCGTGATATATTGCTGATATTTGAGCATATGAAACTGGCAATTTAAGGCCCTTATAGCGAAAGTAGCAGATGTGTAAATCTTTTTTCTCCATCTATCCAGTGCCCTAGAATCCCTGTCAGAGGGGGGTAGGGTTTTTTGCAGTGGAAGCCTTGACCCCTTTGGGACCCTGAGAAATAGTTTCTGGATCTGCAGTAGGGTTTTTGAAAATAAATTTATGAGAGTCAGGGACCCTGTAGTATCTGTCCAGCTTAACAGGAGCTGGAGGTAAGGAGTCAGGGGTCAGACTAGACTCTGAAAACACATAATCTACAATGTCTAACACAAGTGGAATAGCTAGAAGCCTGTGTTGAGGTAGTAAAAGGAAGTCTTTGAGCCTCTTCTTAGATTCTGAAAAATCTTGGCTCTCCCAGTGGAAGTGCTCCCTCATGGTATGCAAGGTTTCCCCAAAAGAGTAGTCCTCAGGAGGAGAAGCTGAAGGAATTGATTCTTCAGCATCAGAATCCTCATGGGGGGAAGAGAATATTTCTGATCAAAAGAGGAATCAGAAGAAATGGAAACCTGATCTGAAGATTCATAGTCTGTCTCTTACCTAGGCCTCTTATCAGGAGGGGGATGGGAACCCCTGATCAAGGTAATTAACTCTTCGGCCATTTTGATCATCTGTTTTTTTTTTTTTCTTGGGGGGGCATGGAGGCCTGTCCATGTGACTGGTGAACTTGTTTCTTTGCCTTTATAGGTGTTTTAGTCTTTGAAGTCGGTTTAATATAAAATTGTTTAGGTCTGAATATACCCTCAGAAGCCGATGCCTGCTCAGCGGCTCCAGACCCATCTGAGGGAACAATCTCCGAGGATCCAATACCTTGAGTTTCCAGCGGCCTGGTCGACTCCACGCAGGAGTTGGTAGCGGCCTGCGACTCTAAAGTAGCATGCGTCAGGGGCTGCGAAAGCACCTCACTGAGAAACGGCGACTTGCTTAGGAGAAGCTTCGTCGTCAGTTTTGGACCTCGGTTGCCTTTTTTCTTTTTCTTTGCATTTTTTGTGAACTCCGGTAGTTGGATGGCTATCTGACGACATTGTATAATTAAATCTTCGCCCAAAATAGCTTAATGCAAAATAGTACCGACGCTTAATACTGCGTTGGTTAAATCTAGCACAAAACTAACAACTAGAAACGTTGTGGTCAGGGCCTAGGCAAGGAATACAGTAAGAATGAAAGTCCTTATGAGGTATTTGCTTCCCACAGGAAATACAATTATTAACTTTTTCTGACATCGGTCTGGAGCAAGAAAAAAGTTTCCCCAACGGGGTACTTAGCTTTTAATGAAGACTTCGGATCTGAAACTCGAACACGAAAATCTCAGGAGTCGGCCGACCGGTACTTGTGAACTTGCTTCTGCTTCAGGCACCGCGCGGCAAGAAAGATGGAAGAAAATGGCGTCAGCTGCATCTTTTATACCCCTGACGTCAGGGAAGGGGCGACAGCAGCCGACGCAGGACCCAAGACTTTGGAATTCAGGCCGACTGAGGGCAACCTGCCAGCAGGATAACCCAAATGTAATGACTGCAACAGTGAAACACGAAGAACATCTGGCTCTATCACTCCCTGAAACAACATATGTTGAAGGACAGGAGGAAATAAAAGAATCTGGTCTGAAGAATAAGGAATTATCCCCTGGAACAGATGGAGCTCCTCCCACTGCCATCTGTAACCTTGATGAATTATCTTCAGAACTCATTTCTCAGAAAATATCTGTTGCCAAAAACAGAAGTGGAGATTAAGACTTTCTGGAAAGGAAAACAAGGCTTCTGGGATGGGTTGGGTGGGGGACAAGGTCCCTTAAGCCCTTCTGACTTGTTGGATTGCTTTGTTTTTTGTGTTTGGGGGGATTTCCTGGATTCTTTCTTGGAACTCCTTTGCCATTTCACTTAAATATCAGTTTACCCCTGTCATTATACTTCTCAATTACCTTTGCTGCAAAGGTACCAAAAACTAAATCTCTATCCAAAGGAGAATTATCTGGCAGGTTGAGAACACAGCCAGGCAAACTTCCTTAAAACAGAACCCATTGGCATAGCCCTGGAAGAGGTACCAACAGTCTTAAATACACTTTAAACAATGAATTGTGACCTGTAAAATGGAAGAAATTAAACAATTTAAAGCAGACTATTCTTCACAAGAAGAAACTGCAGACAAACCATTCCTCATATTTTCACAATTAGTCAGAATAAACTAACATATGAGCCTGACAATTCAAAATTCTGAAAAGCAAAGTTGTAGAAGCATACACCTTCCCCTATACTTATCAATTACTTTCACATCCTTGTCAGGAAGTGTAGGAATGGAATTAGCCAAATGTTTAGTAGCAGTAGGATTAACTAAAGCTACAGCCGGAAGTCCGGTTTGGGATGAGTGCATAAAAACTTAAAAGACTGAGGTACTTGAGAAAATGTATATGGCTTGTAGGGACAGCAGGCTGACCATCAGGAAAACTGCAAGCAGTGAGGCACACACTCACACTCCTCCAAAACTGGCAGCACTGGAGAAATGGGTGAAGGTTTTGGAAATTCCATCTTTAACAGCTCACGGTATGCTTTAACGGAATGGGAAACCTCAGTATTCTCCCACTTTAAACACTGGCACATTCTGGAACTATTTCAGAGGAACAGACCCCGCCCCATGAACTATCAAGACACTGTATTCTCCACTGAATCTGAAGCGGAAATCTGAGGAGAAAACCCTGCATCTGTCCCTTCATTTTCCTGTTCAGATTCAAAATCTCTTCAGGAAAAGCAGCATCTCTTTAAATTTTAGCACAACCTACCTTATCAGAAGGATAAACAGCCTGAATTAAACTCAGTCATATATAGTAAACTACTCCTGTTCTAGAGAAATTTGAGGGGGAGTAGATACATTTAGTTTTCTGGGGGTATTTTTTTGTTTACAGGAAAAATGGGGCCAACAGTGTTGTTAATGGTAGCATCAGTTTCCCCAGGGGTGGGCATAACATTCTGACTAAGCAGGGAAGCCTTCCCTATTTCTTCTCCAAGGACCAACAAGAGTGGCTCTCCCTTGCCAACTGAGGGGACGCCAACAGCCACAGAAGATGTGGCTAACCCCCAGTCCATAGTGGCTACAAGTGCTGCACCAAGGAATCCAGGGTAAAAGATGAATGATCTGACCCAAACAGTAAAACAAATACAGTTTCTCCACTGAGAAAAATGTTTTTTTTTTTTTTTTTTTTTTTTTTTTTTTTTTTTTTAACTATTTTGACACAATTTTTTGGAAGTTATTTTTCCCCAAAGGGAACTTATTGCCCAAGCAAAGGAACAGCACATGCCAACCAATCCTTGAGAGTCCGTACAGGAGCGATCTCTACAACATCAGGAAAGCTCTGAAGGGCTTGGCACTCAAACCTGTTTTTTTAGGCAGCTCATACTGAGCTGCTTAAAAGTTTGAGCATGTGGAAAGTGCCTGAAGCTTTGTAAGTTGGTCAACTGTTATACGTTTGGCAGGGTATAACTTGTATAGCTAAGGCTGCTGCAGCACTGATCAATGTGATGAACATCAGGAGTTCTGTGTTTAGAAAGAGAGTGACCATTTTAGGAACTGAAGGAAGACAGTGCTAAGCTTAATCATTTTATTTACTTACTTTTCAGTTTTTTTACTAACTGAACACATCTCCATAAACCCTAGAGGAATGGAGGTACACATTAGCATGATACTGGTAACAGCAGTCATAACTGATTAGAACAAAGTCCTCATTTTGCACATGGAGTGAAGATGACATCCTCTGCACAAACTGCTTTAAAAGTGTATGGGCTGAATATTTCATCACTTAAAAAAAGACCATAATACCTGTCAGGAAAAAAACACAGTGAGACTAAAGTGTATTACTTAACATACTATTTACTAAAAGGAAACTCCTTTCAAGTAATAAAAACTATTCAACAAATACTACAAAGATATCCCACTGACATGATTGTTACAGAGACCCTGCTGGTTGCTGCTAATCCACTAAGGGCAGAGAAGACAAAATAAGCAATTATTTTCAGTTAAAGGTCACAGTACTTGGCAGTCCATGTATAAGAAAAAAAAATTCCTAATATTTTTCCTAATTGTTTCTAGTGAAAAACATCCCAGGCCCTCCTTAGAATATAATTTCTTTATTTCTAGATTAAATAGAGTCATTTAGGAAATATTGATACCACAAAGAGAAAGCAAATATTTATGCAAGAAAAACTGCAGAGAAAATGTACAGCTTATATTTATGAAGTTGAAAACTATTCACCATTATTTGGCCACCTCGGGGTACTTGAGGTGTGCATTTGTGTTTGTGTGAAACAAAGCAAAACAAATGTCAAATGTACAGCACCAAAGGTTGTTAAAGAGGTATGAGAAAATCACAACTAAAACAAGAGAGAGTAAAGAGATGGGAAAAGTGATAATTCCCAACTGAATTCCAAATGATTTGTGAGACATTATGTGCAGGCGGGAGACCAGGGGCACACAGAAAAGCCACCAATGAGAGGTCAGACCAGGTCTCCCTCTCACCACTCCTTGATGGAGAAATGCTGTGCATACCTGTGACTTACAGCAATGTCAGTCATTCAAAGACATGTATGGCATCTTCCCGACAACTTGTTCTACCTCAAGGAAGTCATATGTAGGACAGCATCCTAGTCATTTTTGTGCCACAGAAGTGGGAAATAGTTATCTCAGCTCTGTTGTACTGCAATGGCAGTGTGAGCTATGGCACCGTACAAACTTAAAGCACTATCACAAGTACAGGAGGGAAACACCATCCCATTTTACACCTACAGCATCCTCTACAGCCATGGACATCACTTGTAATATTTCATTTTGCTCCTTCATGGAATTTATTTCCATGTGTGGTTGTCTTCACTCAGCAGTGAGTGGATTGACTTTTCATGCCTAAGTTTGGATGCCTGTGCCTCTGCTCTTCTCCAAAAAAGACAATACGTTTTCCTAGATTTGTGTAGACACAACTTTGGGATAAAAACTTGTAAAAAGAAATCTCTGATGATGTCAAAGTAAAATCATAATGGCTTTAATGGAACAAGCAGTAGAAACACAATAAAAGCATCTATTACATCTAAACTGACTGAGCGCTTTCACCCAATAAGGGCTTCTTCAGAGTCAGTTAACAAAGCCAATAAGCTTTACCATGCAATAAACTTTGGGAGCCTACAGCTTCAAAATAAAGTGCAGAAGCTGGTGCAGAAGTTTAAGAATATATGCTAGATCTAGACCCTGCAGCAGTTATGGGTTTGGTACCCACAGCCTCCATTTGCCTACTATGCAACTCTGAGCAAGTTAGCAAAGCAAACACTGCTCCCAGGTCACCACAAAAAGGGATTGTACATCCAATAAGCTTATCCAGCTAACCAATATATCTATAAATGTATACACACACACACACACACACACACACACACACACACACATATATTATATATAAATAACTCTCTCTCTCTCTATATATATATATATATATATATATATATATATATATATATATATATATATATATATATATATATATATATATATATATATATATATATATATATATATATATATATATATATATATATATATATATATATATATATATATATATATATATATATATATATATATATATATATATATATATAGTTTGTGTCTTTCGGCTTTTCCCAGTTAGGGGTCGCCACAGCGGAACTCCGGTCCACTAATGATTGGCAGTAGATTTTTACGCACAACCAAGGAATACCCATTCACGCATGTCGCTACACAGAAGACGCTCTAACTGAGAATCGAACGGGCAACGTCTAACTGTGAGGCGACAATGCTACCGCAGCACCACCACCGCATATATATATATATATATATATATATATATATATATAGAATAGCTGTGTAAAATCTTTCCATAACCATTGATGTCCTCTTCTGTGTTGCAGTATTCTTTATATATGGGTTGTATTCTGCCAAACAACCCGATGTCCAATCTGTATACAAAGCCTTATTGCCACTGCCTGTATGTGGGACGTCGCATAAAGGCACAGAGAATGTCAGCAACAAAAGGGATGCCTGCACATTCTATCTTCAGAATGAGTTAGCCCTATGAGGAAAAGAAATCCATAAGGTAGATAAAAAGGGAGTCATTCTAGGAAAGAATAAGTTGTAGGGGGAAGGCTGGTGGCATAGAATACTGCAACATAGAAGAGGAGGACATCTATAGCTATGGTAAGATTTTACACAACTATTCTATGTCCTTCTATTCAATGTTGCAGTATTCTTTACGGTTTACATGCATATGACTGAGAGACCAAAACTTGGTTTCCACGAACCTATATGTCGAAGCTCCAGGTGTCGAACGGTCGGAATGTCGTAAAAGATTCAGAGTTCGACATTTCCGACCGCTCTACCACCTAAACAAGCGCTACCATGAGTCAAAAAGGGGGGATGTTTTGCGGTTCGACATAACTGCATTCGCAATTATGCAAAGTTGCTGTACTGCCAAACATTTTCCAGTCGGCCATCCACCGGCTGACCAAATACATGTATACCATTCTTTACATATTGGAGAGTGCAAAAGCTCAAAGGGAACCCACGGAGGAGGATGGAGCAGAGGACGACAATGAAAAAGCATTTTCTACAAATCCATGCAGAATTTCCCCTAGCAAATCCTGCCCTGGATCTCGAGATAGTGTCCAACTTGTAATGCTTTGTAAAAGTATGAACAGATGACCAAGTAGCAGCTTCTAGAATATAGTGAGCATCTATACCGTTGAAGAAAGCAGCTGAGGAGCCAACAGATATGTCAGAATGGGGCTTAACAGAAGATGACAAAGATTTCCCATGAAACTCGTAGCAAAGCACAATGGCCTTAGAGATCCAGGAAAAGATAGTTTTGTTTGGAAACAGGTAAACTCAGAGCCCTGGGATGAAAGGACACAAAAAGCTGATCAGGCTTCCTAATAAACTTTGTTTTGTCAAGGTAAAATCTGAGTTGTCTATGCATGTCTAAGGAATGCAGAACCCTTTCACTAGAGGATTGAGATGAGGGGAAGAAAGTAGGCAAATGGATGGACTGATTAAGAGAACTCATTCATTACTTTGGGCATGAAAGATGGCTTAGTTCTCAAAGATACTCTGTCCTTGTGGAAAACCAAAAAAGGGGGCAAAGCCATCAATAATGCCTGAATCTCCGAGACCCTTCTAAGAGAAGTTAAAGCTACTAGAATTACTATTTTCCACGTGCAAAACTTCAGAGAAGCAGAGGCCGCTGGCTCAAAAGGAGCCTGAGTAAGCTCTCTAACACACAGTTAAGATCCCAGGGAGGAGGAACTGGTTTCTTGGGAGGTTTCATGTGTAGGATGCCTTTCAGACAAAGCTCAACTTGTAGCCTGGAACTGGGGGGGGGGGGTTAATGGCAAGCAAGCAAACAAAGCAGAGCAGTGGACTTTTGACTGAGGAATAAGAAAGACCACTATTAAACAACTCACACAGGAAAGAAAGCACTAAAAGAATGTCTGCAGAGAGGGAGTCTTCTTACCTTTTGTGGTACCAGATAAAAAATTTCACTTGGAAATGTAAGATTTCATAGTATTGGGTTTCCTGGCCTTCTGTAAACCCTGAGCACGCCCTTAGAAAGCAGGTGTCTGAAAGGGATCAAAAGTTGATCACCCAACAAGGTCATCTGCAGAGTTGACAGATGTGGATGAATCAAGGATCCCTTGTCCTGAGTAGGTCCAACCTGTAAGGTAACATGTAGTGATGACCCTTGGCTAAATGTAGCACAACAGGGAACCAGTGCTGTCTTGGCCAAAAGGGGGTCACTAGCAAGATTTTTGTTTTTTCCTGCAAAATTTTCAGCAGGACTTTTTGAATTAAAGGTGGGGGTTGCATAAAGCAACATCCCCTTCCATGAAAATGATAGACCGTCTAACTTCCAAACCTGAGGGTGAAGGACCCTGGCACACAAAAAAAGGCAGTTGTCTGTTCAGAGGGAAGGCAAAGAGGTTCATTTCTGGAGCACCCCACTAGTGAACTAGATCCAGGAACACATCCCTGCGAAGCATCCACTCATGGGATTGTGTCATGGATCTGCCACTGAGTTCTGAGCATTGGAGAGGCACACAGCATGCAGAGTCACTTTGCACTAGACAGCCAATTCCTAAGCTTTGATGGCCAGGTGACAACTAAGGTGTGATTTTGTGCCCCCCTGCCTGTTTATGTACCAAAGGATAGTGATATTGTCTGTAGGAATCCTGAGTGGTCCTGGCAAAAACTGAGGCTGAAAAGTCTGCAAGGCCAGAATCTGAGCACTCATCTCTCTGATGTTGATGTACTCCCACTGCTGAGAGGGGTGCCAAAGACCCTGTACCTTTCGGGAAGCAAAGGTTGCTTCCCAATCTAAATCTGAAGAGTCTGTAAAAAGCTCCTGAGCTGGCTGAGGTACTTAAAAGTGGAAGGCCAAGGTTCTGACTGAGTTGCTGCATCCACCAGAGCAGCTCTGTTTTAAGGCAAGGAAGAGGAGGAATCAAGACATCTAAAGGATGAGCATGTTGTGACCAAACTGTCTTTAAAAACCACTGGAACTTTCTCATGCGTAATTATGCAAAAGGCAGCATGGGGATTGTAGAAACCATGAACCTCAGCAGCATCAGAAATTCCCTGGCCGTGATGGACAAAACAGGCAGAAGAGACTCCATGAATCCCATTAGAGAGAGGGCTTTTTCCAGGCGGAAGAAAACCATCATTACGTCTGTCTGGAACCTGCACCCCAGGAAAATGAGATCCTAAGTTGTGGTCAGAATGGATTTTTTTGAAATTTATTGTAAATCCTAGGCCCTGTAGAAAGGGAATAGCTAGGTCCAGGTGTTGTAGTATTAGATATGAACTGCTGACAAGGAAGAGCAGGTTGTCCAAATAGGGGTAAACTTGAAGCCCTTTTACCCTCAAGTAGGCAATGGCCAGGGCTAGGCACTTTGTGAATACCCTTGGAGCAGTGGAAAGACCAAAAGGCAAGGCAGAAAACTGAAAATTGCAAAGAACCCACAGAGAAATACAACAGCTTCCTGGACTGAGGGTGAACAGGGATATTCAGACAGACATCCTTGAAATTCAGAGAAGCTAGGAAGGATTGAGGAGGAACCAGGGGAAGAAGATATTGCAGAGATAGTATCCTGAAAGAAGGCACCACCAGGAAAGTGTTTAAAAGGGAGAGATCCTGGATAGACCTCCAAGGACCATCTTTTCTTGGCACAAGAAACACCCTGGAGTAAAACCTCTTCCCTGTTGGTCTGGAGAAACAGCCTGAATGGTGCCTTGGTATGAAAGATGAGCAAGCAACAGAGGGAACAAATTAAGTTGACCAGAAGGGCGCTGAGGTATCCCCTGAAAAGAAGGAAAAGTCTTCCAAGTCATGAAGTATCCTTTCTGGATGATGGAAATGACCCAGGAGTCCTGAGTGATTTCCATCCATGCTGAAAGGGAAAGAAGGGCGGAGAGATAAAGCAGTATGACTTGGAAGAAATTGTTGAATGTCACAAAGAATTTTGCCTGGGCTGAAAGGGCTGCTGAGGAGTAGTGGTAGAAGCAAAAGCCTCAGACTGTGGGGGTCTTCTGGAAGACTTCCGTGGCCTTGGTCTGGAAGAAACAGAAGTGGATGAGCAAGCAGGTCTTCTGACAACCAGGGTGTCTTGGCAGGGAAATTCCTATGTAATTTAGGGACTAGTTAAACAAGCAAGTGTTTCAAATCCTGCAGCTAGTTGCCCTTTTCCTTCAAAGATTTTAAAAGTTTTGCAGCTACTGTGCCAAAAAGGGCAGAGTTAGCCAAAAGAGCATCAAGCAATTTTGCCTTTATATCATCAGGGAGTGACTGTAGATGTAGCGATGAATGCCTTCTGAGAACAGAAGCAGAAGCTGCTGCCCTGGAAAATGCCTCTAGCTACATTTGGAGGAATCTCTAGCCACCTGGGAGGAAGCAGACAAAAGAGAGAGTCAGTGATTTAGCCTCAATCAGGTAATTGAGAGACAGCCTGTGAAGCCTGAGAAAGCAATGCTAGAGGGTACCTAGACATACGTGTCTGGTAATTAATCGCCCTAATAGCAAAGATGGAAGAAGTATAGACCTTCTTCCCCAACCTTTCCAAAATCTTGCTTTCTTTGTCAGAAGGAAGCAGTTTGCAGAAGGTGACATACGAGAAGAATCCCACTTAAAGAATTCCCTCATCTTATTAACAGTTTCCATAAAGGAAAGCTCTTCTATGGTGGAATTTCCCCCATAAGACTCCTCCCTCTGGAGAGGCATATTCCAGAGGAGAAGGGATCTGGGAAGAGTATGCTAAGGAATCTTCATCTGAAGAAGACCCCTCACAGACAGAATCAAAAATCTGATATTCACCAGCCTACACAGAAGGAGACACCTGAGACCCAGATGCCAACATTGGAGATGAGGCAAAAGCAGGTAAGGGAATAGAACATGCAGAAGCTGGAGGCCTCAAGGCCATTAGGGCTTTAATGAGACCCTGCAAGAAAGCATCTCAATCTGATGGAATGGTGGAAGGGACAGTGGAATGCCTAGTCTTCAGCTTCTTCTTAACAGGCTTCTCTTGAGGAGGAGAAAGGGCGGACATTGGCCTAACACCCGAAACTTCTTTAGACGGAGGGACAGGAGCAGTTCCCAAGTCCACCAAAACAGCAAGCAGTGGTTGGGTCAAGTTGTCCGAAAAGGAAGTCTGCATGGCCTCAGATGTGCTAGGGTCCACACCCCTGACGGCTTCTACCGAGGTATCCTCCAAAGAAGCAGACCCTACCTCTGAATGCACTGCCGGGTTTTCACCAACATTAAGGGTTACGTCTGAGGGAGTAGGCATAGCCGAAGAGGATTTGGGCCTAACTTTGCTAACCTTCATCTTCACAGATGGCTCAGGATGACTCCCAGAACCCTCCATCACTTCCCTTGCCAGATGTTTGAGCCTCTGGTTTTCTAAGTAAAGATTCAAAGCCAACAGACAACTACACAACATCTTGGGTACAAAGGCCTGACAGAGAGAACAAGATCGGTTGTCGTGAGTAGGCCCTAAGCAGACCAAACAAAGCTTGTGACTATCCTTATGTGGAATTTGCCTTCAACACTTGCACCCTCCCTTCCTGGATGACATTAACAGCAACAAGAGGCAGTAGCAAGAAAACAAATCCTCTATGGGGTACTTACCTGAAGCTGGAAGGTGATACCAACAATATCCGACAGCAGGCCAAATGTAAGAGACTACCTTTCATAATTGCAGTGAAAAAGTTCAGAAGATAGTACATGCAGATGTTCCTTTTATGGCAGACATTCTCTATGCCTTCTTGCAATGTCCTACATACAGGCAGTGGCAAATAAGATTTTGTATACAGGCCAGACATTGGGTCATTTGGTGGAATACAACCCATTTGTAAAGAATACTGCAACACTGAATAGAAGGACATATATAGATACACACACACACACACACACACACACACACACACACACACATGGGTGCCAATGGTTTGGTTGCGGTGCACACTTATGGTATGCAACTGTTTTTGGTAATTTCTGTTGGTGGTGAAACTGGTTGCATCATATTATAGTCAGACTGTAATACAGTTAGGGAATTTCATCTTTGTCTGCTGATATGTGGCTGTGGAGTTGCATATTTAATCCCCTGGGTGATGTGGGGAGAGCCTCCAAGTTGGTGGTATGGGGTGGGGTGAAGTCCCTTTTGTAAAGGCTAGATTTTTTTTTTTATGCAACTGCAAAATGTAATCCATTTGTCTGTATTTATGATGACTTTAGTTACATGTGTGCTTTGTTAATACTGATTACCGATGAACCAGTTAAACATATTTTCTGCAGATCAGTGTTAATTGATAATTTGAAATAATATACGTGTGCGCCGTGTGTACATACATATATGTGTGTGTGTGTACACAGATACAGATAGATACAGATACTTATTATTTGGTGCTAAATTGTTACTACTGTAGTTTTGAGCAGACACAGTCTTGGATTACCAAAGCAATCTGATTTAATGAACAAAATTTTTAACTGAAAATGTGCAGGTGCTCTTCAAGTAACCGACTTCCACTCTTCCCTGTCCCAAACCGCACTTCAATACGCAGATGATCCCACCATCATCTGCTCTGCCTGCTCCACCAGTGAACTCTAAAAACTAACTCAAATCGCCTTCTCATCCACAGAAACATGGATGAACAACAATCACCTAGCCCTAAATGCCAACAAAACCAAACTCCTTCTATTCACCCCTAAAAGATCCACCGCCACAAATAAGTCAGAATTTACTATTCGCTCACAGAACAGCACTGTCATCAAAGTAGTTCCCCACGCTAAACTCCTTGGAGTTACTATCGATGAAAATCTCCTTTGACCTCCATATCCTAAACATCAGAAAGACTCACCAAAAGTTAGGTCTGCTTTACAGGCACATAACTTACCTTAACCACTCAGCCAAAAAAACCCATAGCAAACTCCTTTCTTTTACCATCTCAACTATATGGTGCCCCCCTGCTCACAGGCATTCAACTCTCTAAAAAACAAACTCGAATCTTGTTACAATAAAGTAGCAAAGATTGCCAACAATGTAACATACCTCTTTTCACTGTATATCCCTTCAAAAACTCAATTGGCTCAAACTACCTCAATTCCTAACTTACCTACAACTCACCACTGCACATAAAATCATAACTAAACCAGAAGATTGCCCATACCTAGTCTCACTAATGTCCCCCTACAACTCTGATACCTCAGATCAGAAAATAAATATCTTGTAAAGGTAGAATTTCCCAACCTGACAGCTGGCTGTGCTCTTTACTCCGTTGCAATAGCCAAGGTGTGGCATTCTTTACCCACCACAATCAGAACCACTTCTAACCATACCATTTTCAAGAAGTCTCTGAAAGAATTCCTCTCCAAACTACGGCTCTGTACATGCTCAAATAATTCTTCCAGCATTCAACAAAACTAGAAACCTCTTCTAACAACTTTAACACTTTGAAATATCTATCTATCTTCACTTAATTTAACTCTTCTCCCTCTCAGTTTTATGCATCCTCTGCTACAAGATGAAATTTAAAGAAACAGCTTAATTCTTATTGCATATCAACATGTATATTGTACCTGCATGTAAATCATTATTTTTGTATTTTGTATAATGTTGCTTACTAGTAACTTGAATCTGTTAACAGTCGTTATGTAACTTTATCTCATCAATTTATATGTAATATATGGAGCTTTTCTCCCGGGCCTCCACTGAAAATGGGCACTCCTAGGCCCTGTGGACTATCCTGGAAAACAAATGCAAATAAATAAATAACAGAGTGTCAGCATAAATGTGCACAATGATGAATTATTTATTTATTTATTTTTTTACTTCTGGAAGTCATAATTTTATACTTTAAATATAATAACCTGAACCCGAATGATAGGACTGAAGGGTGGTATTTTTTGTATGTTAAAGCATGCAATAACGTTTTCCTTTGTACTGATTGTGTCATATTTGTGCTACCACCACTGACTCCTTGGACTGTGTATACAGCGCACAATGGAGCTATAGAGTGCAGCTTTCCTTGCTCCTTCCTTGTCCACACAAACATGTTCCCATTCTTGCTCTACTAGAAGAATCAGAAAGTCATTCCTGAAGCTGGATTTTCTGCAGAGCCTCACCAAGGGCTTTTCAGCAGGCATCTGACACTCAATCCATATTCCCTGCTGGCCTTCCAATATCTAAACTCAGGTCACCAGCACAGAAGGATGCTCTCACCTCTGCATAAGCAGGACAGCACTTGTGTCATTGTTTGACTTCTCTAAATGTGCATATAAATCTGTTTAGATACCAGAGTTTGTATGCATCTATGTGTTTGTTTAGCATTAGTAAATAACTAATGCGAAATTGGCACAAGGTGGTGTTACACTAGATTAACAGCTGAGTCCAGTCAGCAAGTAAAAGAACTAGCAGCAATGGACAGAAACTATACCTTTTATTTACCCTGTAGTAAGAATGCATGTATGCTGCAGGCAAGACTACAGCTCAGATCACACACTAATACAGAAGTGCAGAAATGTGCTCTGGGATTTATTATTACTTTATTATTTTATTCATTTGCTAACCAGGTTAAGTCCAATGGCTAAAAGTGTTCCTTCTCAAGGGATTTAGTCACTTAACCAGACAGTGCAGCCAGAGTCGAGCAACAATTAAATGGAGGTGGGAGGAATTAAACTCTGCCCTCCAAAGTCAACATTTAAGAGGTTTAATCCTCCAACAGCCAGAACACTACAACTAACTGCTTTCAGATGAAGCAGATAGACTCCAGTGTTGCCTTTCAACATCCACCTCTATGATGCCTAAAATGGATATATATAGGCAAAGTTTGATTTAACTTCCCATTGGTTGTCTTGCAGCTGGGCTAAGAAGGCACAAAATACATGTTTTTTGCCAGAGAGTAAAATTATGTCTATCCATGAGTGTACTGCTCACACCATTTACTTAAGACATAAAAATTAGACTATAAAAAATTAATTTGCATCAGTGTTACTCTGTCCCTATTCCTACTGTTAATTTATGATCCGTCCTTTGTCTTTGTATCAATATGTGATACAAGGAAGGTGTCGGAGTTACCAGTTTTAATAAAGCGGTGCAAGAAGAGAGTAGTTTACACTAGGGGCTTGGCTTAACATTCACAAGTGTCACATTGTCAGAATGTCTGAATCATGGATGAAATCAAAGTAATATTCCTGTCTTTGTGCCATATTTTTACATTCTTGAGCCAGAAACCAGAGATAAGAGTTGGAGGTACTGCTCTCATATTGGTAAATTACACAATACACTGCAATGTCCTAACTATAGTCCATAACACCCATGGCCTAAACTACATGATCTATAAGTGTATCATATAAAACTCTCACAATAGGTTACTGCACATCACCTATGGTTTTAAAAAATGGAAATCACAGAGATGCTTATTTACCTTTGATATCATTATGTCTTCTTACTAGATGATTTTAATCTAGATTACAACCCCCCCCCCCCTGCAATTTCAATCTTCCTTACAGTATTTTTGATCAGTTCTTCATTTTCACAGCAGGTTCACTCACCTATCAGACCAATAATATATATATAGGTAAAAAACAAACACCAAATCCACACCAGAAGAGACCACAGGAGCAATAAATTAGCGCATTTTTCCTTTAATCTCCACTTCCATCCAAAAGACTTCTTCAGAACAATACATGACAAAACACTAGTAAAAAAACTGTTTAAATACAACTGTTGCAAGCAACAAACCATCAATTGGCAATTAAAACAAATGACTTAATTAACCAACTTAAAATCAGAATTTAAAGAAAAGTACAGTTTTGTACCTACCATAAATGTAGATGTTCGAGTGTTCACACTGCTGCAGTCATCACACTTGGGTTATCTGCCTTCAGGCGGTCCCTGCAGCCGGCCTGAGTTCCAAAGTCTTGGTCCGGCGTCGGTTGTGGTCGCTTCTTCCCTGATATCAGTGCGACAGGGGTATAAAAGAGGCAGCCGACGCCATTTTCTTCAGTTTTTCTTGCCCCAGATGTCAGGTGCCCCCAAATAGGAAGGCAATACATAATCCTAAGTAAAATACATCATCTAGATTGTATAAAAAGGGAGGTATAGATAAAACCTAGGTAAGAAGAGGGGATGGTGGGAGGGTAACCTGGACTGCAGCAGTGTGAACACTCGAACATCTACATTTATGGTAGGTACAAAACTGTACTATGTTCATCGTGTTACACTGCTGCAGTCATCACACTTGGGTTGAATCCCAAAGCTAAGGTTGAGCGGTTGGTACTAAACAGGGTTTGGAGAAGCTAGTAGGCCCTGCAGAACTGCAGTGGCAAAGCCAGCTCTGGTTTTTGAGTATAGAGGTAAGTGGTAGTGCTTGGTGAAGGTGTACACTGAACTCCAAGTTGCAGCCTCCAAAATATCCTTGGTTGGTACCCCTCTGAGGAAGGCTGCTGATGTTGCTGTAGCCCTGGTGGAATGGGGCCTAATGTTACCAGGTACAGGTTTCCCATGGTGTGTGTAGCAGAAACGGATACAATGTGCTATCCATTTTGAAATGGTCTGTTTTGAGATAGCCTTTCCTTGTGATCCTGCAGCACAGGATACAAAGAGTTGGTCAGATTTCTGAAAGCTTTATCCAAGTAGAAACATAATTGCCTGTGAATGTCCAAAGAGTGTAGGAGCCTTTCCCCTTTATTCTGGGGGTTTGGATAAAAGGTGGGTAAATGAATGGTTTGGTTTAGAGCCACACTGGATACCACCTTTGGCATAAAGGAAGAGTTAGTTCGTAAAGAGACTCCGTCTTGATGAAAAATGATGAAAGGCTCCACTGCCATTAGGGCCTGTAGCTCAGAGACTCTTCGTGCTGAAGTTATTGCTAGCAGCAGGGCAGTTTTCCATGATAAAAATTGTAAATCGGCTGAAAAAGCTGGTTCGAAAGGTGGTAGTGTAAGTTTTTCCAAAACAAAATTGAGGTCCCAAGTTGGTGTTGGTGCTCTCCGGGGCGGTCTTATGTTCTTAGCCCCTCTGAGGTACTGTCTTAGTAATGGATGTGAAAAAATAGGAGGATCCGTGTTGTAATGAGCTGAAATAGCTGAAACGTGGATCTTAATAGATGAAAAGGAAAGGCCTTTGTGCAACATCTCAGTTAAATATTGCAGAATCTGAGGAATATTTGGGACAAGAGGATTTTGGCCTTTAGCCTGGTTCCAGGCGCAGAATCTTTTCCATTTGTCAGAGTAGGTTTTCCTGGTGCTGGGTCTCCTGGCCTCCAGAATGACATCCATAACAGCTTTAGAGAGAAGTGTTGACTGGTTGTTTAGGTAATCTGCCATGCTACCAGATTTAAAGTCTTGAGCTGGCTGTGTAGAATCTGATTGTTTTGCTGAGTCAGCAGGTGAGGAATTTGAGGTAAAATCCATGTTGGGCCTTGAGCCATGTTACTTAATATTGGGTATCAGTGTTGGCGTGGCCAGTCTGGAGCAATGAGTATCATTTGTGGCCTCTCTAATCTGGCTTTCAGGAGCACCTTTGCCAGAAGAGGCAGTGGAGGAAAGGCATACACTGTTGATGTTTTCCAACTGAATGAGAGGGCGTCCACTTTCCAAGCTAGTGTGTGGTATATCCTTGTGCAAAATTTCCATAGTTGGTAGTTTTGGGGGGAGGCAAACAGATCTATGTCTTGGCTCACCCATTTTTGAGTTATCATTGTGAATACTTGTGGATCTAGTTTCCGCTCGTGAGGATCCATGATATTTCTGCTTAGTTCGTCTGCCAATGTATTTTTCTTTCCTGGCAGGAATTGTGCTTGTAGTTGAACTTGGTAGGTCAGAGCGGTGTTCCACAAGGTCATTGCTTGCTTGCATAGGGGGTAGGAATGTGTACCCCCTTGTTTGTTTATGTACCACATCACTGTGGTGTTGTCCGTCTTTATTAGAAGTTGTCCGGGATTGTAGGGGGTCCTTGAAAGCTGTTAGGGCATTTTGTACAGCTAGCATCTCTTTTTGATTGATGTGGAGATGCGTTTGATCTGCAGACCATTTGCCCTGAATACACTGTCCTGCCATGTGTGCTTCCCAGGCGTAATCCGATGTACCTGTTGTTATTGTTTGCCTGGCTGTGGGGTAAGGTGAAAGGCTGACCCTTGTTGAGGTGACATGCCTGAGCCCACCATAGAAACTCCTGTTGAAGGCAGGGAATGAGTGGTATTATTGTTTCCAAGCTGTGGCTGTGTTGAGTCCATACGCTTTTCAGGTACCATTGTAATTGCCTCATATGCACTTTGGCATATGGAATTAGTAGTATGCAAGATGCCATGAAACCCAAGGCCTGCAGAATTTTTCTTGCAGGGAGCTGGGTCTTTGTTACCATCATTTTGAAGTATTGAGTCAGTTGTCCTTGCTTGTCTGGCATGAGATAAGCCATCTAGGCCGTTGTATTTAAGCTGGCACCCAGGAATATTATGTCTTGTGAGGGTACTAGTTTTGACTTCTTTTCATTTATTGTGTACCCTAGGCAACTTAGTAGTTTTTTGTACAAATGCCAGATGTTTTAAAAGAATGTCCTTGCTTTCTGCTTGAATAAGGCAGTCGTCCAGGTATGGATATATTTGAATTCCTCTTTGTCTGCAGTATGCAATTACTGGTGCCAGGCATTTTGTGAAGACCCTGGGTGCAGTAGATAAGCCAAAGGGCAGTGCAGAGAATTGGTAATGAGTTGAACCTGCTATAAATCGGAGGTATCTTCTGCAATTTTGTCTGATAGGGACATGCAGGTATGCCTCCCTGAGGTCCAACGTTACTAGCCAAGCCTTCTTGCCCAGCATGGGAAGAAGTTGCTGTAGTGTGAGCATCTTGAATTTGGGTACTTCCAGGTATGTGTTTAGAATTGAAAGGTCCAGAATGGGTCTCCAGGCTTTGTCCTTTCGGGGAACCAGAAAGAGTCTTGAGTAAAATCCTTGTAATTTGTCTTTGAGCCTCTGCCCATTGATTTGGTGGCAGGTTTGACATTCCTTTTATTCTTGGTAAAGTGTGAAAGTGGAACCTGTATCCTTGAGATACAATATTTAGGACCCATTTGTCTTTTGTGATGATGTGCCAATTGCCTGCAAAAAGTGCAAGTTTTCCTCCCAAGGGAGCTGCCAAGGGGGATTTGCTTGGCAGTCTGAGGGGTAAGTCATTGTGATTGTCTTCTGAAAGTTAGAGACCGGTCTTCTCCTCCTTTCTGGGTTGTGGCACCCCATTGTCAAGGCTTGTAAGAGTCTTGTGGCTGACCTCTGCCCCTTGGGTGTCTGTATTTGCCCCTCTGTGGTCTGTCAGAAGTTGGAAAGGACCAGTTTTTGGTTGGCCAATTTCTGGGGAAACGAGGGGGTTGAACCTGTAAAAAATCCTTGACCGTCTGCATAGATTTTGCCTTATCCTCCATTTTCTTTAAAACCTCTTCTGCTTTCACACCAAATAAAACATCATGCTGTAAAGGTGCATCCAATAACTTTTCTTTAACATGGTCAGGTAAAGTTTGTTCTTTTAACCAAGCATGCCTACGAATGACAGACCCTGTTACTGCTGCTCTACAAGAAGCTTCCAATGAATCAAATCCACATTGCAAAGTATGTTTTCCCATTTGTTCTGCTGAATGCAACAAATCTTGCATTTCCTTGAAATCAGGCTGCTCTGTATGTGTGAGCATTTTTTGTTTTAATTGAGACATCAAATATTGTTGATATTTCAGCATGTGAAACTGGCAATTTAAGGCCCTCATAGCTAGAGTAGCTGAGGTATATACTTTCTTTCCCCATCTGTCTAGTGCTCTAGAATCCCTTTCAGAGGGTACAGGATGTTTAGCAATAGACGCCCTAACCCCTTTGGGACCCTGGGAAATGGTTTCTGGGTCAGCAACAGGGCTTTTATATAGGAATTTGTGTGAGTCAGGGATTCTGTAGTATCTGTCTGGTTTGGCTGGTGCAGGAGGTAATAAATCTGGGTTAAGGCTAGATTCTGAATAAACATCATCCACAATGTCTAACACAGGTGGAATAACAAGGGGTCTGTGCTGGGGTAGTAAAAGGAACTCTCGGAGACTTTTCTTAGAATCAGAGTAATCCTGGCCTTCCCAGTGGAAATGTTCCCTCATGGTATGTAAAGCTTCCCCAGAAGAGTAGTCTTCTGGGGGAGATGCTGAAGGAATAGACTCTTCAGCATCAGAGTCTTCATAAGGGGGAAAGGAGTATTCCTGTTCCTCAGAAGAATCTGAGGAAATGGAAACCTGGTCAGACGAAGCGTAGTCCTCCTCCTGTCTAGGCCTTTTGTCAGGAGGGGGATGGGAACCCCTGATTAGGGTAAAGTCTTCAGTCATCTTAAGCATCTGTTTCTTAGGCATGGGGCCTTGTACTGGAGACTGCTGTACAGGCTTTTTTACTTTTAAAGGAGTTTTCAGCTTTGCATAGGATTTTATAGTAAGTGTAGTCGGTCTGAAGACACCTTCAGCAACTGAAGGCCTTTCAACTACACCGGAATCCCCTTCAGCAATGGAGTTGGAAGGGCCTAAAGATAAAGGGTCTGGAGGCCCAGCAATCTCCACTTGGGAGTCGGATGCAGCCTGGGGTTCTAAATCAGCGGTCGTCAGGGGCTGCGTAGGCGCCTCACTGAAAACCGGAGAACCGGCGACTGGCCTAGCAGAGGCCTCGGTGTCTGGTTTGGGTCTCGGCTGCCTGTCCTTATCTTTGCGCTTTTTATGCCTCCCGGTCGTCGGTTGCTCAGATGGCATGGTGTAATTAAATTTTCTACCAAAATAATGTCGGGCGAAATCAAACCGACATTTAATAGTTCGTCTGTTAAACCTAGCACAAAACTGACAACTTGTGACGTCGTGGTCTGGGCCTAGGCAAGGAATACAATAAGAATGAAAATCCTTATGAGGTATTTGCTTCCCACAAGAAATGCAATTATAAACTTTTTCTGACATCGGTCTGAGGCAAGTAAAGATTCCCCAACGGGGTACTTAGCTTTATTGAAGACTTCGGTCTGAAATTTGATTTGAAAATCTCAGGAGTCGGCCAACCGGCACTTGCGAACTGCTTCTGCTTCGGGCACCGCGCGGCAAAAAAGACTGAAGAAAATGGTGTTGGCTGCCTCTTTTATACCCCTGTCGCACTGACGTCAGGGAAGAAGCGACCGCAACCGACGCCGGACCAAGACTTTGGAACTCAGGCCGGCTGTGGGACCGCCTGACGGCAGATAACCCAAGTGTGTTGACTGCAGCAGTGTAACACGATGAACATCAAACACAGTGCAGTAGGGTTATAAAAAACATCTCTTTTAACACATAACCTACGATTTTTTAAACACTTGATGTTTATTACATCATTAAGGCCAGTTTTTTTTGTCTGCCTGTAACCTTATCTGCCATCTGGCTTCTCTCTGTTCCAAAACGTTTTTAAATTCTCCACCTCTAAAATCTAGTTTGCCCTGTTCTAAAATGGAAAATAAAAATTTGTTAAAACCTACACACTCCTGACTGTTTACAAGGCATGTTTTTTTGTCTTTCCTTTTTATACTATAAATATGTTCCCTGATTCTCTTGTTTAGGTTTCTGGTAGTCATCCCTACATAAAATTGTTGACATTTATCACACACTGCCACATAAACTACCCCCATGGTCTTGCAAGTATAAACTCCTTGAACACTAATGGTGTAAGTTATATGTGTGGTAGTGCAACGTACGACCCATCCAAAATGAACCTGTACATTCCACAGTCTTTACACTTGTACATGCCCCAGGATTTGTTGGTCTTAAATCCATCTATAGACATCTTATCCTTTCCCTTTTCTAACAGTGTTTTTAAACTGAAATTGTTTCTGTGTACAAATTTGGGCTTCACTTCTACTACTTGCAACAAATCATGGTTTCCCTCAATAATCTTCTAGTTTTGTTCAATAATATTTCTAATACCCATAGAATCGGAGGTCATCTCCATATTAAAACAGATGTGATTGTCTCCCCCACCATCACTTTTGCATTTGCCAATAGCCTGCTTCAAAATTTGGAACAGTGAGAAGCCAGATGGCAGATAAGGTTACAGGCAGACAAAAACCTGGCCTTAATGATGTAATAAACATCAAGTGTTTTTTAAAAAATCGTAAGTTATGTGTTAAAAGAAATGTTTTTTATAACCCTACTGCACTGTGTTCGTTTCTTTAAATTCTGATTTTAAGTTGGTTAACTGCCAGTTGATAGTCTGTTGCTTGCAAGAGCTGTATTTAAACAGTTTCTTTTACCAGTGTTTTGTTATGTACTGTTCTGAAGAAGTCTTTTGGATGAAAGCTGTGATTAAAGGAAGAATGCGCTAATTTATTGCTCCTGTGGTCTCTTCTGTTGTGAATTTGGTGTTTGTTTTTTTGGCATCTGCACTTTTTGTGGTTACCAATAATATATATGGTGAGCACCCTTTGCTAGATCAAATCTGTACAAACTGCCATGTGCTATGTTCATCTGTACTGGCTGCACTATGTATATCTAATGGCCACTGCTGTACCTCTACAACTTACTGCAAAACCTAAAAAATTTAAGGGTAAAATATGTAAGCTGTGTACTTACTAGAATGATATATTTATCTGGTCTCTGCTTGAACAATGGAACACAGTTGGACTGGTCGCCTTGGTGCACTTTTCTCAGCATTTTCCAAATTAACTGCATCCTACTTTAACAACTATTAATACTTTTCTATAAAAAATTCAGGGTTATTATCAAAGAACTCCATCACAATAAGTATGGTAGGCACTGTAGAATTAGGTTCATAGGTAGGTACTGGGTTATCTGCCCAAAGGTATATATTAGCCCAGCCACATTGTGCGGTATTCACCGCCCCTTTGGTTAGTTTCCTAGGCCCTTGATCTAGCAGCTAGTACCCTTGGCCCCTATCTAGTAGAGTTGTTGGTATGATCCCTGGTGTGAATTTTCTGTTACCCATCCACTCGTCAAGGTTCCTCTTGAAGAGTGATAATGAGGGGCTCTGTCTTATGTAGATCGGGACCTTGTTCAGTAGCAAGGGAAGTCTTTGCGAAGGGAATCTATCCCTCCAGCATGTTCAATTCATTGTTGTGCTGAGGTTTATATCCCTAGAGCATGTAGCTCGAGTAGATTTGGTTTTGCTAAGATGGAGCATGTTCAACAGTTCTGGGTTGGACATGGCTCTGTATGTTAGACAGAGATCACCTCTGAGAAGGCGGTATGCAACAGAGAAAAGCCTTAGTTTTTTCAATCGTGCTGCATAGGGCAACTGTTTGGGGCCAGTAATCCTCTTAGTGAGGTACCTCTGTGGTCGCTCCAGCTGCTGGAGATGCCTAGCCAGGTACATTCCAATTGGTGCATTGTACTCAATAATGGGTCTGATGAGGGAAGAGTAGAGGGGCACCACTACATCCTTAGATCTTGATGCAAACCCTTTCGTGATCAGATGGGTCACATATTAGGATTTTCTAACCACTTTGGCAACATGGTTATCAAAGGAAAGCTGACTATCTACTTGGGTCCCTAGATCCCTTATTACTTCTTCAGATTTCAGGGGGTTACCTCCTATGTGGCAGTTCGCGGGTACTCTGTTTTTTCCAAAGGGGATTACTACACATTTTTTTAGCATTTAGCTTGAGACCATGGCTTTGACACCATGCATCAGTCTCATTAAGGCCCTTCTGGAGGATATCCATGTCGGCCGGAGACTCTATTATAACACCCAGTTTGCAGTCGTCCGCAAACTTGGTCAGCCACAGCCCTTCAGTGCTTGCCTGTATTTCTGAGAAGTATATGCCAAATAGGAGGGGCCCCAGGACAGAGCCCTGAGGCACACCGCTCGTTACTGGTCTGGATTCGGACATAGATCCTGCTACCCTTACTTTGTGGGATCTGTCTGAGAGCCAGTTTGTGATCCATCTTGTGACGTAAGGGTTTATGCCCAGGTTGCTGAGTTTATCAATAATACCTGAATGGGGAATGGTGTCAAATGCTTTAGCAAGGTCAAGGTAAGCCGTGTGTACCTCCTTTCCCTTATCTATAGCCTGAGTAACTGTCTCAAAGAAGTCCACCAGGTTCAGGAGGCATGATCTGCCCTTGACAAAGCTGAACTGTGTGGGGTCAAGTGTTTGGAGGTTCCCAATCTCTCCATTTATGAGTTCCATAATGATTCGCTCCATTGCCTTACAGATCAGACTGGTCAGGCTTATTGGTCGGTAGTTCCCAGGGTCGGTTGTGGGCCTACCCTTGTGCAGGGGAACCACCGTTGCTGTGCGCCATTCTATGGGCACATATCCTGTCGAGAGGCTGAGACTGTACAGGGTATTCAGATGCGGGGTTAATTCATTTTGGGAGCTCACATATGACACAGCCCGGGACACCATCTGGTCCCATGAAGGCAGTATTTTTAGCTTTAGATAGAGCCTTATTAACCAATGTATCAGTAATATTTGGAGTTACACAATCCCCTGAAATAGTAATAGGCCCTGTAGGTGGTGGTGGTGGGGGGGGGGAGGTTTGCACTGAACCTGTCAGCCAAGATGTTGGCAATGTTAGTGGGGTCCAGTGTATTTTGTTCCATTTTGTACTAGCTCAGAACAGACCTGAGTGTTGCCATTTAGGTTTTTGACGTAACCATAGAAGGCCTTATGGTTATCCTTGGCAACTTTCTTTTCGAAACTGGCTTTAGTTGACTTGATGAGGACCCTCAATTTCTTACTAATGCTGATCAGGGAAGATTTTTCTACTTGAGATTTGACCTTTTTTGTACAAGTCTCTTCCTTTTATTGTATAGCTTGCTTATGGCCGGGGTCCACCAGACTGGTTTCTTCTTGCTTGAGGAAGGAGTCTTGGTTTTATTTGGGATAGCACAGTCCATGCAATCCTGAAGATGTATATAAAGTGCCTTGGTGTAGGATTCTGCATCCTGGATATCATTATCCTTCTGCAAGGGAATAGTGAAGCTTTCCACTTCTGACGCAAGTAGTTTGAAGTTTGCTTTGGAAAGGTTTTTTATGATGGTTTCTTTGGCTGGGGGAGGTGGAGGGGTGAGGATGTGTAGGGTTATCAGTTTGTGGTCTGATCTGACCAGAGAGGGAGTGATAACGGGTGTGGTACAAAGGGCACCCATATTTGTGATGACTAAATCCAATATGTTGTCCCTTCTAGTGGGAGAACATACCAGTTGTTCAAGGGCATTTGAATTTATAAATTCTATGAACCGCTGGGCATAGGAGTTAGAACTTTGGTAGTTCGCCCAGTCTATACCAGGGTAGTTGAAATCACCCAAAATTATGGTGTTGGGTAGGACCTTTATATTTTCCAATACCTCAAAGAATGCTGAGTGAGCATCTTGGGACATGGCGGGCGATCTATAACAGGCTACGACTTGAAATGTGGTTTTGCCTGCTGATAGTTGCGCATGGATGATCTCTGGGGCATCATGCTGCGCCACTAACCTGGAGATGTGGGTATCCTTGATGAATATGGATACACTTCCACCCTTTGTACTGTGATCTGGTAATTGAAGCCGGAAGGTATGATATGAATTGTAACCTGGTAGTGCTGGGGTGCTCTCTGGAGCCTTGAACCAGGTTTCTGTCACTGCACAAACATCGATTTTCTCCATACTGAGGAGTGCTTCGAGTGTGTGCATTTTGAGGTTGAGACTTCTGGCACTGATTAGCATTACCCTTAGTTTTTGGTTACCTGTGCTGGTTACGGTGGTTGGTTTGTCCTTTGAGTCTTGCCTAAAAAAGGCACTATGGGGACGGCAAGAGCCTTGGCCAGTACTCGAAAGCCTAGGGTGACAGGTGCAAACCATCTCTGGCGGAACAGCGAGGCTTGTCTATCATGTCATCCCAGGCAGACAGACACTGGATCCCCATAGAATGACACCAGAAGCTTAGCCAATTGTTGAAATTTATCATTTTGTTTTTGTATTGTGGTATCATTCTAGGTGAAGGTAGTATGCTACTCAAGGTCAGGGTCATACCAGCTTGGGCTACATGATCAGAGAGCTCCTCAATGTCTCTTTTCATGTAGTCCAGAGAGGTACGTCTTAGATCATTCACACCAACATGTACAATGACAGCGTCATACTTGTACTTGTTCTGGAGTGACCTAAGTGCCTGTGTTATGTGGTGGATCCTAGTACCTGACAGGCAGCTGACAGTAACCTTCTCCTTGTTCAGCCTGATGAGTGGAACATTTGTGTGCCTTACAATAGAGTCTCCTATTACTAACGTGTTGGGTATGGTGTTTTGCCTTAGGGGCTGTTGTGAGGCACACTGCTGAGGTGAATTATGTGTTTTCTGGCTTGTGTTTGGAGGTGCAGGTTGCTTGCTTGTCTGCTTTGGAGGACCCTGTTTCTTTTTCAGATTGGTATCTAGTGCCTCCGAATATGTTTTTGTGTATGTTTTGCCGGTGCTTGTTTTGTAGATCCATGTGTGACTGGTGGTGTGATGCTAGTGTGTCTCTTCTCTTCTTGATCTGTTACAGTCATGGGTTGAGAGCGCTTAGCCTCCAGTCTGGCTGTGTATTTGCATCTCTCACAAGTGTTTGTGTCTAGAGATAAGAGGAGAGTGTTGTCTGTATACATGAGGCAGTTGTGACATTGCCTCAGGATGCCCAATTCCACCAGATGAACTGGAGAGTACACCTGAAGCTGACCTCTGGACATGCTTGGAAAAGTAAATTTCACTTGTCTTGCGGACAATCAAGGGTCTTATGCTGTATTATAATAGTGCTGTCTAGGAGATTTGGAAAATAATAGTGCTGTCTAGGAGATTTGGGCAAGTGCTAATTTGGGTTATGCAAGTGCTGCAATAAGAGCAGTTGATCTGAAGCACTTGAGTCGAGGCTTGCCTAGTTTCTAAGGGAAAATCTGCAGCGCAGACTTTGTGGAGCCAGGAATAGTATACCCCAGCTAACCGATGCTGCTCTGTGCGCAAGACCGCGCAAAAAGAGAGTTGCAGGGTTTTAAGAGAGAGAGATCAAGGAGTTTGGAATTGACCCAAAATGGCCAATAAAACTACAGTTTCTAGGCAGTAACCACTCCTACAGGGACAGGCAGGCTGCTCAGTGTTAACCACTGCCACTGGTGAACACAGAGACTTCCCTTTAGCCCAAGTAAGCACTGGCCTCCAAGAATCTTACAAACAGTTCAGAACAGCAACTCTGTAACTGAACTTTTTTTAAATTATAGAACGTGGGAAAATAGCAAGTTTTTTTGTTTTTGTTTAAGGATAGCAGAGACACACAAGTAGCAAACTAGTCAGAACAGTGCAATAAATGACCCCAACACGTGTGTGCTAGGTCAGAGGCAGGTAAAATGCAAGTTTAAGAAAAATTCTGTCCAGATATGCAGCAATGTACAAAACCATATTTCAAGGCTGAACTGTACTAGAACAGTTGCCCGTTTCACAAGCAAGTCTCACAGATGAAAAAATGTAACTGTGTATAAATGTAAATAGAAATGCAACTATTGTGTGTTTAACTGGAACTTAGTATAATGCAATCTAAGCAAATGGAACTTTTCTCCCTGGGTCTCCGCTAAAAATGGGTATTACCCATTCGGAATTTCCCAGTAAAAAAGGCAAATAAATAAATAAAATATAAAAATCTGTGAATGAAAAAATGGCAGGGTTACAAGCAAACGTTGGTCAAATAAAATGCAGGCTCTGGGTAAGTAACTTTTCTGCTCAAAATGGCACACGTGTAGGGTAATCAAACTAACCCACCATGTAAGAAAGTTAGAACAGTGTCTGTGGGCAGAGAGGCTGTCCTTTTCAGAAACTACAGAAAAAGACAGCAGTGACAGAAAAATATCAGAAAGCAGAGTTTAAGGTGGAAATAAGAATCCTGTAAGAGACAACAAGCCAACTGCTAAAGCCGGAGCATGCATCTAAATGGGAACTGTTGTGGTACTGTAGCCACAGCACATCACAGTGCACTTCTAGAAAACAAAGACTGATCCTGCAGTGTGATAAACTTCAACAATCAATCACCTGGCCTTTGCCCTTGCAGGAAATCAGCAGGTGTCAGTACATTTAGAGTTTGAGGTCAGTAGCTGGGAGAATAAGACATTAAAAACATCTGACAATTTTGGACTACATTTTTGGGCTATTTATCATACAGACTCTGTACTCCAGTAAAGAATTATTTTCTATCATTGTCACAGAACTTTGCACAGCAAATACAGAAAACAAAAGTTATGCGTTTACCACAACGGTGGATCCTCTTCATACTGGTGTATTTGACTGATGGGTACAAAGACTCTTATTAGATCAGACAGCCCTGCTAGTGCTCCAAATATAAAGCTCCTTTAAGAATTTTTCTTCCATAATTTCCCCATGCATCAATTCTCCTCAGAGTTCGTTGACTGTTATAATTTAATAGTTTTTATTTTTATTCTTATTTAATATTTCCATTTTTAAATAAGGTTAATAAATTACGTTCATCTGTAGGCAGTTATTTTTTAAACTTTTGGATGACTGACTTGTAATGTTACTTTTAAGTTTTTAAATAGTGTAATTGATCATGTGATGGGAACTTGTATTTAATCACTTGAGTGTCTCTGTTTTTAGTTCTGATGAAGTCCTTCATTTATTTTGGCACGACAAAGAATCTTTTGTTAAAACTTGAGGATTTTAAACTTATTGATACTTTGTAGTGATTTGACTTTGGCATGCCTTGTTTGGCATTATTACTGTTGGATTATCCAATAAATTTTGGGTGGCATTTATAGCACCTGGCAGACGATTCTTTCTACTGTTCAAAATCTGGAATTCCACATTTAGTGTTTTTTGTCACCAATGCACAGTATTTTGTCTTGGTTTTAATTTTTCTGTGCACTGTGCTTTTCTTTTGATGGATAGAATTGTGGCATATTTAGGCAATAATGCTATGACAGGCAGAAGAGCTTCAACCTATTCTTCTGTGTCATCAGGAAAGAGAGTCAATTTGGAAGGGGGATGGTGGGAGGGATGCAATAGCAAATGGCCCAGTATGAAGTTTCACTGTCACCGTAAGTACATGACTTCCATATCCTATTCATTCAGTCTATTTGATCCAGCTGATGGGTCAGAATTCCAAGATACATGAAATCCTGTGTGGCATTATGACAGGACACCCTTAAGAACTGTAGCTCTAAAGAAATTCTAGATCTGGAAATTTTATTAACTTTGTAGTGTTTGGCAAATATATGCAAAGTAGACCATGTTGCTGCAGCACAAATTTCATTTTCAGTAAAATATCTGAAAAAAAAATGTTGATGTAGTGAATGATGTTGTAGAATAAGCTCTAGGTTTAGCTGGCAATGATTTGTTCTGTGAGGTATATGCAAATGATACACAATGATGATACCCATCTGGAAAAGGTTTCCTTAGACACTTTTTTGCTTTGTTTGTTAGATGCAAATGAGATCAACTGCTTATCTTTCCTGAATGGTTTTGTTCTGTGAAGATAAAGTTTAATCTGTCTATGTACATTTAGGGTATGAAGGATGTATTCCCCTTTGTTGGAAAAGAAACAGGCAAATGTATGGGCTGGTTCAGATTGGACCCCATGGCAATCTTGGGAATAAAAAAGGATTATTTTAGGAATATACTCTTGTCTTTATCGAAAGCCAAGCATGGAGGTCTGGGAATAAGGGCTGTAATTCTTAAATTCTTCTTGTGGACATAAACTGCTACTAGGAACAAAGTTTTCCAAGATAGGACTCCCCACTGACACAGCTATAGAGATGAGTCTTCAGCCAAGTGTTCCAAGCCAAGTCCTCCACCACCCTCTCTGTGAAACCAGTGCTCTGTGTCCCTGCTCCAAATAGCTGACACATACACTCTGAGATTTGATTTTCACACACACACAAGGGAAAGTCTGGCAAAGATTTACCAGCTATTCCCCACTGCCCAGACTATAATGTAGATAATGCCACCAGAACACTCCAAAGCCAGCTACTCTAAGGCTGTTATAAGGGTACCCAATTATACCTAATAAAATGAAAACTAATACAAATGGTAGTATTTGACCAATGCAGCAAGGCTTTCAGGAGCTGACACAAAGTCATCAAATAAATGCAAGTACTCTCAAAGGTTAAAATATTTCCTAAAAGACCAGCCACAATGAAAAGTTTAAATATATTTAATAATAAAAGAACATGAAAATACTGAATAATTATTTACAGTAAACATCATAGTTTCAATCATGGGAATATTAAAAAAACACCAATGGAAAAATTCACGCATATACAGAAAAACAATACTTAACTAACCTCACTATATTTTCCTGACTGATCAAAAGAATCACTGTCCTCTAGTTCACTTACTACAGCAAGGCAAGATGACATGGGTGGGTGGTCCTTTGTCAGGTCTCACAAACTTCCCTGAGACTTCTGTTTCATCTAGTATTAAAGTATCACTTCAGTGCTGGATTACAAAATGACATCCCATACATCTGGTCACCTGACTTCTGGCTCCCACACTACCCCCTTTACTACAAAGTAAACCAGAATCTAGCGTGTGTGTCATAATACACACGCACAGAGCTTTGCTAAGATGCGTTACAGCATCTAAAAGCTACAAAACCATTTCAAAAACTTTCACCCTTGCAGGGTAGCAATTAGTTCACCCCTAAGGACAATACAGTGGGATTCCTAGTCCTGGTTTCACAGACATTTTTGTCTCTGGCTGCAATCAGAACTGTAAGATGCAATCTTTATGGCCTAAACCAGGTAATTTAATTTCAGGCTGTTTTTCAAAGGTAGCTGGACTGAGATTAACCTCTTCTCTTCCAGTATCCTCTATTACAATATATTCATTTCAACAGTTTGACCACTGCAGTTTGACATATAGGTGTATTTCTTCTTTATGTCCAGCAGGACCCACTGTTGGTACATTTTTAACACAAGCAGCTTTACAAATACATTTTCAAGCACCTATACAAACACCTATACAAATCAGTGTGATATACAAATGACATATAATTCTTTACAATACTCCAGCTAGCTATGTTGGCATATGTTACACATCCACTGCCCTACTTCTCCTGGCATAGCTGGCAATAACTCATTATCACACTGACATTCAAGTTTTAGGCCACTAAGCTCTAGAATGGGCTTAAGGTCCTTGTTTTTCTTTGGAACTAAAGAATCTTGACTAGATTCTGGACCTCCTCTGGTCTGGTGGGATTACACAATGTCAGTGGCATAACAGGTAGCACACTTTCCTTTGGTGCAGAAGGCTGTGGGTGCTATGCCCACACCAAGTAGTGGGATTACTGACACTACTGTGAGCATAAGAGCAGTGCTGCACTCCAGAGTGTGTCATCATTCAGATAAAACATTAATTTCAGATACCATCTGGTTGAGTTGGTGGCAGTTCAGGTGGCTGTAAAAAATTCCTATGCCACCTACTGAAGAGAGTGGGGCAAATTCCTTGATGCCATAGCCAAATTTCACCTAATAGCAGAAATATCACCTCTGGTCTCCCATGAAAACAGGCCACTATCCCAGCAAGTCCTACTGTTTAGACGGCAGAGATGCTACAGGGCAAGTTTTGAAGATTAAGACTAAAGACTCATGGGGGAATCACAACCATAATCTGCTGCTGCTGGTGAGTACCAAATTTACTTGCGAAATTACTTTAAGTACTTGGAGTTTACCTATGAGTATGAATAGGGTATCTGAAGTCTAACTGTGGAGGAACACCAGAAGCCTAATTCTAGATGTGAGAGTCAGCTTGTCCAGGGCTACAATACAGCAGACTAGGAAGGAATTTTAGCATGTCATTAAAATAATTTACAACTGGAATACAACAGAAAATGAACTTTATTTTAGACTTTGCAGTGTAAATAATTTCACTAGTTCTAGCATAGTTTATCTCCAAGCGAGTGTCATTTGCCACATTAAATGCAGATCTAATGCAGCACATAGGTTTATAGGTGTTTACTAGGCTAACAACCACAAGGGGGCCTTTTTAAGCCTAACCTAGGAGCCCACTCAAAAGCCCCACTTGGTACACAAATGTGTTGTTATGTGAACACAAAACTAGAAGAATCTATGTTGACTTATTTAACGATCTGTACATCTAATGTGTAGGTTAACTCAAAGGGATCCAAAGTTCACAGTATGAGCACTCCTTTCTTTGGTAAATGCTAGCATGGATGATCACAAAAGCTAGTTTATTGTCCGCCCATTTTTTTTTTTTTAGAAAGTGTAATGAATCGAAATGTTTATCATTACAGTATATCTTAAACGACTGCAGTATTCTGGGACCTGCCTAGCACTACACAAAGATTCAAAGAACACAAACACTTCTACTCAATTTCAGGTGAAAATCAGACAGTTCCCACTAACAAGTTCTTCCAAGGTAAGTACAGCTTTCTCATTAGGTGGTGGCCATTAAACTGTTCATATCTGGGTGATGCACCTTACTTTTTCTTGTAGTCCGTGGTTTGTAGGACTTTCTGAAGCTTCAACCAGGTCCTCTACTACTGCCTGGAACAATGGCTCCCTCTCATACCGTCAAGTCCTCTGTTATCTTAGACATACCATTTCAATCACTGGAAGGAAATTGTGTCTTCATTCAAAGGAAGAGGTGAAAGATATGCAAAGTAGGTTAGGGTAACCCTACTGCATGGCTACTTTTTGGGGTGGTGGTGGAGGTTGTCAGCAAATACTCAGGACTGAAATCTACAAATATTTGCCCTGAGAATCTAAATGCAAACCATTCAGAAGCAAATTAGTAAAGCAAATGCTGGAAAGCTCAACATTACTGGAAGCAGAAAAAGGAGGTACCCACATTATTACACAGTTCATTAAGGTGGTATCACCTGAAGTACTGTGATTGGGTTTTAAGGTTATTTCTCCAAAATGACAAAATAGATTAACCAGAGTATGGCTGTAATAAATGATGGTGTAACTCTACAAGAAGACTCTTTAGCAGAGACATGTGACTATAACATTATCAAAGATGTGAAATGCAGCATATTTCAGAAGAATGTGGATGGCACTCCTCCCAGTCCCATTTCATCACCTCATTTTACTGAGTAAGGAGAGATCCGTTGGGAAGGCCCATGCCCTTACTCTCTTAAACTTGAATTATCTTTGGTTTCCTCCCTTCCCACTTATTTAAAAAATATGTGCTTCTTCCTACTTTATTACTTTATTTTGCTTTTTGCTGCTTGCTCTTAATAGTGTTAAGTTGCATTCATTCTGCTGCATTTATTACTGCTCGTTAGTAGCCCTATTAAAATTACCTGTTATTCTAAAACTTAGTTTTGATTTAAGTACTTGGGCTTCAAACTAGTTATCTAACATAAGGAAGGTATGGTCTACAGTCTTGTGGTAGGAGAGGCACCTTACATCTTTCTAAGTTGAGAATTGCTGGTTGAAGGCTTATTGTGTCTGTTATTCTAAAAGTGTCTACGTTGTTGTTTAAGCACTTGGGCTTTAGGACAGTTACTTACCTTAAGGTGGTTTGTGTTCTACACTCTTGTGGTAGGAGAGGGTATTCTCTGCCCTTCTGAGCTGGGAATTGCTGGTTGAAGGCTTATTGTGTATGTTGTTCTAAGTGTCTTTGTTCTGGTTTAAATTCAATTAAACGGAGCTGCTCTGTGCTTGGCGTCCTTTGTCCAGGGTGTTTCTGCTTGAATCCATGCCATCCAATGCTAAGAACAAGAAATTAAGCTTATTTTGAGTTTGATATGTACTTTTTCATCTGTATTTTACTGTTTTACTGCATTAACTTCTGCCTTTTTGTATTTTTTTACTGTTTGTGCCTGCTTATTACCTGTACTTGTTTTGCAATTATTTATTATTTAGTTAGTATAGACTAGATCCAGACTTACTGAATCTAGCCTGTTTTTCATACACCTGAACTCAAATCCAGTCCTCTTACATTAAGAAGGGCTTCCCTGCACCACTGTGGCAGAAGAGTGTGGATACAGCCTTGTCTGAACTGGAGATTGCTGGAGGAAAGATCACTGTGTGATTTCCAACTGGCAGACTAGTTTAAAACAACTGTTTAATTTCACCTGTAGATAAGCCTTACATTTGTGCATAGCTGCATGCCATCCAAGGGGGGTTAGCAGTACCCTGTATAGATGCAAATGCCTAGAAACTATTTTTTCCCCTAGGCATCTGTCAGTGAAACCCTACCAGGTTCCCTGCTACTCTGTGGGCAAAGGAGATGTGCACATCAGCACTGCAGGCAACTCAGCTGAGCACTGAGCAGCGCTACCCCATTTTTTTCTATAGAATAAGTCCTCTTGTTAATCCCAGAGCAACAACTGATCTAATTTGCCCTCTCACAAATTAGTACTTAAGAATTACCTGCTACTACAGACAGTCATTTTCCCAACATTTCTCCAGCCAGCCTGATTGACATGGGCATCCTGAGACAATGTAGCAATTGCCTCATGTATACTGACAACCACTTGCTCTTAAAGCAAACAAATATAGTATGCCAGAGCTGTAACTATACCATAAAACTAGAATTAGTCCTCTCATGTAACAATAAACAAGACATCAAGCAGGCTGTCAGCACACACACCTCTCCTACCACATACAAGATAAGGTCAAGACACCACATAAACCCACATATGAGACGGTACTCACCAAGAGCCTACCAAAACACCAGATACCTCCCAAGGGCAAATAACCTACCACTACACATAATACACATCTGTCTCAACAGTTAAGCCCCAAAGGCAAAACACCTCAAAACCTAATGTTCTAGTCATAGGCGACTCAACAGTGAAACACAAAGATGTCCCCCACACCAGGCTGGACAAGGAGAATGTCACAGGCAGCTGCCTGTCAGGTGCCAGGATCTGTCAAATTATACATTCACTCACGTCACTCAGCAACAGCTACCGTTATGACTCTGTTATTGTACATGCTGGAGTGAATGACTTGAGACGTACCTCTCTGGACTATATGAAGACAGACATGACTAAACTCTCAGACTGTGTGTCCCAGGCAGGCATGTCCCTATCCCTAAGCAGCATTCTACCTTCACCGACAATGATGCCACAATGCAGACAATACCCAGAAATTTCCAATAGTAGCAGAAGCAACGGGTCTTATAAAAAAGACTCTACAATCATATTTAGATATGCTACCGATCATCCATGTAACCCCATACGAACTGCAGGAGGAGTCACTACTGGGCACATTGCAGGTGCTGCAAAGAGCACTTTTGGCTGATGTCAAAGGCTGAAAACTCTAATTTCATGAACTTTAATCGTACTTTGACTTGGAATGGGGTCCATTCCTGTCGTGGTATTAGAAACCCAAAAGATTTGAAGAAATTAAAAAAAAAAAAAGATTGCTTTCAATAATTGGCTTAGCTTCTGGTGTCAATCCACGGGGATCCAGTATCTAACAGCCTGGGAAGACATGGTCGACAGACTACGGTGCTTTGCCAGAGATGGCCTTCACCTGTCTCAAGGCTTTCAGATACTGGCAAAGACACTTGCCTCCCCATACTGTCTTTTTTAGTCAATGTCAAAACTACAAAACTTCTGACAAAGAAATCCACTAGAGATAAACTCAAGGTCATGCTGCTTAGTGCTAGGAGCCTAAACAGTAAACTGCACTCCCTGGAAGCACTCCTCACCTTGGAAGATGCTAACATTTGTGCAGTCACTGAGATTTTGTTCAAGCCCACAGACAGAACTCTGGCCATACAAGGCAGAAATGCCTTTCACACATTCAGACCTCATAACGAGTGTGAAAGAACCAAAGGTGGAGGTGTACTGGTCTTCATTAAATCCAAATACACCTCAAGACTGGTAAAACAGTACAACTCTCTTGAGCTACTCCAGATCCAAATAACTATAAGCAAAATACCCTACCACATCATCGCTAGGTACAGGTCCTCCACCATTAACTAGGATAAGCACACAGAGTCACTCAGTATACAGCCAAACACTTTGGTCATGGGATATTTCAACTATTCTTCCATCAATTGGGTGACTTGCACGAGCACAAACATGATCACTCTGAAGTTCCTGGATTTTGTTAATTCAAATGCCCTTGTACAGTTGGTCTGCACCTCCACAAGTGGCTCAAATGTCCTACACCTACTGCTCACCAACATGGGGGGGGGGGGAATTACTGCACTACACCGTTTGTTGCCCTCCCTGGTAAGGTCAGACCATAAATCAGTCTCTTTTGATGTAAAGATCAGGCCTGACACCTCCACAGGAGCATAAAAAATGAAAAATGTCTCCAAAGCAAACTATAGCCTACTAAATGATGATATAAAATGTTTCAAAGCCCCTACTAACACAGCCAACAATGACCCCTATGCACAAGAGTACACAAATGCCCTTTAGAGGCACTTAAACAAATGTACTGACTTGGCTGTAAATGACAAGATGGCAAGATTAAAACCAGATCCTACAGGAAAAACAAGCCACCCTAGTGGACTGTAAGTATAAATAAGTTGTGGCACAAAAGAAATAAACTGATATCTAAGAAAAAAAGAAAACAATCAACAGAGGAAGAATACCGTCCACAGTCTGAACAAGCAAATCAGATATCTTGTAAAGTTCTCTAAGGCTAGTCAGGCCTTCTTTAGTTATATCTGAAACCTAAAAGGGAATGCCCAGCTGTGTGCTGCACTAATAGTGTTTGGTACCACTTACATTGAACCTGAGGAAATTGCCAACCTGCTAGCTAACAAATTTGGCAATAACTTCACTCCCCTGTTTCCACCAGCAATACCCCAAAGCAGTCCTGACACCAGTTCCCTACCAAGTATCTCCAAAGAGCAGGTCATATAAGTGCACTCCAAGGCCAAAAACACAGCTTCTATGGGACCAGATAGCATCCCAGGTTGCTTACTAAACAATCGAAAACAAGACCTAGTGGAACTACTTGTCACTCTCTTTAATCATAGCCTGAGTACTAGCTTTGTTATGGCAGAGTGGAGAACAGCAACAGTAATCCCCTTGAACAAAGATGGTCCATCAACCGACCTAGGAAATTATCGACCCATAAGCCTAACCAACCTTATCTGCAAGACCACGGAAAGAGTCATCATAGACCTTAACAACAAGGACACAGGCAACCTTCAACCTCTTGATCCGACCCAGTTTGGTCTCATCAAGGGTACACCTTGGTTATTAAACCTGGTGGACTTCTTTGAGAATGTCACCAAAGCCCTGGATGAGGGCAAAGCAGTAAATATCACCTGTCTTGATTTAGCCAAGGCTTCTGACACAATCCCCCACTCAGGGATCACTGAGAAACTCTCCCAGTTGGGGATTAACCCATACATCACTAGATGAATAGACAACTGGCTCACTGACAGAACACACACTGTCAAAGTTGGGGAGTCCACCTCCACCAGTAGACTAGATAGCGGTGGGGTACCACAAATATCTGTGTTGGGCCCTCTACTGTTTGGAATCTATTTCTCTGAGGTCCTGTCAAAAGAAGATGGCTTGTGGCTTACCAAGTTTGGAGATGGCTGCAAATTGCATGCAATCACAGAGTCCCCCAATGACGTAAACATATTACACAAGGGGCTGACGCAGACAAATGATTAGTGCCAAAGTCACAGGCTAAAACTAAATGCAAAAAATGCTTCATTATTTCATTTGGCAAAGATGTATCCCCTGCTAATTATGATATAGATAGCACCCCTCTAAGCTCAAACCCTGTGGTGCGAGACATGAGAACACAGGTTGATAGCAATCTAAACTTCGATCACCATGTATCCATAGTGGTAAAGAAAGTCTTGTACATTGTGCATCTCATAAATAAGTGAATTACATCCAAGACTAAGGAGGTTATAACACCGTTGTACTCAGCCCTTATCAGGCCACTGAGTTCAATGCTTTCTTCTGTATGTAACTCACCAGACACCTGCAGCAACTGGAGAGACCACAGAGATTTCTAACCAAGAGAATCCAGGGCCTCCAAAACATGACAAGACTGAAAGCCATGTTACTGTACTCTGCAGCATACAGGGTGCTGAGAGGCAACCCATGCCTGGTCTACAGCACAGTCTCAGACTCTGCCCCAATGGAAATGCTGCACATCCGCAAATCAAATGAGACCAGCGTCACAGGGATCTCAACCTAGCTTGTGACATTAACAAAACATGTTGGAGAGACAGATGCATCTCCCAAAGATTGTCACTCCTCTGGAATAAGCTCCAACTTCATGTAGAACAGAGCTTCTCAATGACCCTATTTAACCGCAACTTTGACAATTGGATGGGTGACCATAAATTCACCCCCAGGGGTGGCATCTATGTCTCTCATGGACAGAGGTAGTTGGTGCTGATCATAAAATCATTCTGTTAACAACCATCATCTAACTATGGTCAATTAGGGTACAAGAAGGGGGTTTCTTTTTTACATGGCTAGACTTATAAAGGCCCTAGGGCCATTAGCCTAGTACCCTCCCTATGACCCTATAAGCAGGACAACATGAAATGAACTCAAAATGAAGAGGATCCTGGGTGCTGCCACATGGATGTCATTACAGCAAGAAAGAACATATTTCACAGCTTTGGGCCATAAACAGTGAACCACAACAGGCTAATCTCTCTCTCTTTCGCTACCTAAGGCAACAGATAGAGATTGGAGTGGGTGACTTGCTAGCAATGCAGGGAGCAGGAGATGTTAGAAGCCTAAGGGATAACCATGTAATATTAGTGAGGGACATATGATGATGTCAGAAGTCAGAGGGATGAAGGTGCAAATATACTGGCAAAATAAAGCAAGACATGGGATAAAAAAGTAAAAGACCACATTGAAGAGATGATGAAGGCAATCTGCATACAACTGGCAGCTTTACTGTCAGATATGGTAACTCCATCCATTCATACCCCCTTTTTCCAACTTTTGCACATGGGGTATAGTAACTGGCATATCATAAATTTCAAACCACTCATATTCATCTCTCAGAGTACAGATTAATAACATTAAAACCACAGTACATGCCATTAAGTAAGCAAGCTGGTTTCCAACATGATTTGTTGGTCTGTTACCACAGGCCTTCCAAACAACAAATACAGTACAGTTTTGTACCTACCATAAATGTAGATGTTCGAGTGTATACCCTGCTGCAGTCATCACACTTGGGTTATCCTGTCGTCAGGCGGTCCCTGCAGTCGGCCCGAATTCCAAAGTCTTGGTCCGGCGTCGGTTGCTGTCGCTTCTTCCCTGACATCAGTGCGCCAGGGGTATATAAGAGGCATCAGACGCCATTTTCTTCAGTTTTTCTTGCCCCAGATGTCAGGTGCCCCCCCCCCCAAAAAGGTGATCAGTAGATAGTACCAATAATAAAAGTTTAGCACAAGCAAAACATCCCTCCAGCTATAAGCAAATACACCACAAAGGTATCAGATTTTAAGGTATTGAAAGGTTTCAGTTAGGTCAGAGGGGATGGAGGGAGGGTAACCTGGACTGCAGCAGGGTATACACTCGAACATCTACATTTATGGTAGGTACAAAACTGTACTATGTTCATCATGTTACCCTGCTGCAGTCATCACACACGGGTTGAATCCCAAAGCTAAGGATGGGAGATGGAGTCAAACAGGGTTAGAGGAGGCTAGAAGGCCCTGCAAAACTGCAGTGCGAAGCCAGCTCTAGACAGAGTAAAGTGGTAAGTGATAGTGTTTGGTGAAGGTGTGTACTGAACTCCAAGTTGCAGCTTCCAGAATATCCTTGGTTGGCACCCCCCTGAGGAAGGCTGTAGATGTAGCTGCTGCCCTGGTGGAGTGGGGCCTTATGCTAGCAGGAACTGGTTTTCCATGATGGGTGTAGCAAAAACGTATGCAATGTCCTATCCATTTGGAAATGGCCTGTTTTGAGATAGCCTTTCCTTGTGATGCTGTAGCATAGGATACAAAAAGCTGGTCAGATTTTCTGAAAAACTTAGTTTTATCCAAGTAGTAACGTACTTGCCTGTGAATGTCCAAGGAGTGCAGGAGTCTTTCTCCTTTGTACTGTGGATTTGGGAAGAAGGTGGGTAAATGGATGGTTTAATTTAGAGCCACATTGGATACCACCTTTGGCATAAAGGAGGGGTTAGTTCGTAGAGAAACTCTGTCTTGATGGAAAATGAGGAAAGGTTCTACTGCCATTAATGCCTGTAGCTCTGAGACTCTTCTGGCTGAAGTAATTGCTAGCAGCAGGGCAGTCTTCCATGATATAAACTTTAAATCAGCTGAGAAAGCTGGCTCAAAAGGTGGCAGCGTAAGTTTTTCCAGAACAAAGTTGAGGTCCCAAGTTGGTGTTGGTGCTGTCCTGGGAGGCCTAATGTTTTTGGCCCCTCTGAGGTACTGCCTTAGAAGTGGATGTGAAAATAAGGGAGGATCTGTGTTGTAGTGAGCTGAAATAGCTGAGATGTGGATTTTAATAGATGAAAAAGAAAGTCCTTTGTGTAACATCTCAGTTAAATATTGTAGAATCTGAGGTATGTCCGGCTCAAGGGTATTTTGGCCTTTAGCTTGGTTCCAGGCGCAAAAACTTTTCCATTTGTCTGAGTAGGCTTTCCTGGTGCTGGGCCTTCTGGCCTCCAGAATGACATCCATAACAGCTTGTGAAAGAGGAGCTGGCTGGTTGCTTAGGTGATTTGCCATGCAGCCAAATTTAAGGTTTTGAGCTGGCTGTGTACAATCTGTCTTGCTGTGTGAGCAGATGAGGAATTTGTGGTAAAATCCATGGCGGGCCGTGGGCCATGTTCCTTAGTAGTGGGTACCAGTGCTGGCATGGCCAGTCTGGGGCAATGAGCATCATTCGGGGTCTCTCCATCCTGACTTTCAGCAGCACCTTTGTGAGAAGGGGCAATGGAGGAAAGGCATATACTGTTAGCATTTTCCAACTGAATGAGAGTGCGTCCACTTTCCAAGCTTGATGGTGAAATGTCCTGGTGCAAAATTTTGATAGCTGATAGTTTTGGGGGTTGGCAAACAGGTCTATGTCTGGGCACCCCCATTTTTGAGTTATCATTGCAAATACTTGTGGATCCAGTTTCCACTCGTGGGGATCCATGATGTTCCTGCTTAGGTCGTCTGCCAATGTGTTCTTTTTTCCTGGCAGGAATTGTGCTTGTAATTGAACTTGGTAAGCCAGTGCTGTGTTCCACAAGGTCATTGCTTGCCTGCATAGAGGGTAGGAGTGTGTACCCCCTTGCTTATGTACCACATTACTGTGGTGTTGTCTGTCCTTATTATAAGCTGTCCTGGATGTAAGAGGTCCTTGAAGGCTGCAGAGCATTCTGTACAGCTAGCATTTCTTTTTGATTGATGTGCAGATTTCTTTGATCTGTAGTCCATATGCCTTGAACGCACTGTCCTACCATGTGTGCCCCCCAGGCATAGTCCGATGCATCTGTGGTCATAGTTTGCCTGGCTGGGGGTAAGGTGAAAGGATGACCCTTGTTGAGCTGACATGCCTGTGACCACCATAGAAACTCCTGTTGAAGGCAGAGAATGAGAGGTATCATTGTTTCCAAGCTGTGGTTGTGTTGAGTCCATACGCTTTTCAGGTACCATTGTAATTTCCTCATATGCAGTTTTGCAAATGGTATTAGTAGTATGCAAGATGCCATGAAGCCCAAGGCCTGCAGAATTTTTCTTGCAGGGAGTTGGGTCTTTATTGCCAATATTTTGAAGTATTGAGTTAGTTGTAGTTGTTTGTCTTGCGTCAGATAAGACATCTGGGCCGTTGTATTCAAGCTGGCACCCAGGAATGTCATATTTTGTGAGGGCACTAGTTTTGATTTCTTTTCGTTTACTGTGTACCCTAGGCAACTTAGAAGGTGTTTTACAAAAGCCAGATGTTGTAAGAGAATGTCCTTGCTTTCTGCTTGGATGAGGCAGTCGTCCAGGTATGGGTATATTTGAATTCCTCTTTGTCTGCAGTATGCAATTACTGGTGCCAGGCATTTTGTGAAGACTCTGGGCGCAGTAGATAAGCCAAAGGGCAGTGCAGAGAATTGGTAATGGGTTGAACCTGCAATGAAATGGAGGTATCTTCTGCATTTTTGTCTGATAGGGACATGCAGGTATGCCTCCTTGAGGTCCAACGTTACTAGCAAAGCTTTCTTGCCCAACATGGGAAGAAGCTGCTGTAGTGTTAGCATCTTGAATTTGGGTACTTGCAAGTAGGTGTTTAGAATCGAAAGGTCCAGAATGGGTCTCCAAGCATTGTCCTTTCTGGGGACTAGAAAGAGCCTTGAGTAAAATCCTTGGCCTTGCTCCTGTGTAGGTACCAGTTGAATGGCTCTCATGTCCATGAGAGCTGTAAATTGTTTTTGTTCCTCTGCCCATTGATTTTGTGGCAGGTTTGGCATTCCTTTTATCAATGGCAAGGTGTGGAAATGGAATCTGTATCCTTGTGAGATAATGTCTAGGACCCATTTGTCCTTTGTGATGATGCGCCAGTTGTCTGCAAAAAGAGCTAATTTTCCTCCCAAGGGAGCTGCCAAGAGAGCTTTGCTTGGCAGTTTGAGGTTTAAGTCATTGTGTTTGTCTTCTAGTAGTTTGGGGCCTGTCTTCTCCTCCCTTCTGTGTTGTAGAGCCCCATTGGCGAGGTTTGTAAGGGGTTTGTGCTTGACCTCTGCCCCTTGGGCGTCTGTATTTACCCCTCTGTGGTCTGTCAGAAGCTGGAAAGGACCAATTTTTTGTTGGTCAATTTCTGCTGAAGCGTGGGGGTTATACCTGTAAGAAATCTTTGACCGTCTGCATAGATTTTGCCTTATCCTCCATTTTCTTTAAAACCTCTTCTGCTTTAACTCCAAATACGACATCCTGCTGTAAGGGTGCATCTAGTAACTTTGCTTTAACATGATCAGGCAGAGCTTGTTCCTTTAACCAAGCATGCCTACGTATAACAGACCCAGAAACAGCTGCTCTCAGGAAGCTTCCAAGGAATCAAATCCACATTGTAAAGTATGTTTGCCCACCTGTTCAGCTGCATGCAACAGATCCTGCATTTCCTTGAATTCAGACTGTTGTGGGTGCGTGCTCATCTTTTGTTTTATTTGAGACATTAGGAATTGCTGGTATTTCAGCATGTGAAATTGACAATTTAGTGCTTTCATAGCTAGAGTAGCTGAGATGTAAACCTTCTTCCCCCACCTATCTAGTGCTCTGGATTCCCTTTCAGAGGGTACATGATTTTTAGCCATAGAAGCCCTAGCCCCTTTGGGACCCTGGGAGATTGTCTCTGGGTCAGCAACAGGGCTTTTGTAAAGGAATTTGTGCGAGTCAGGCACTCTATAATATCTGTCTGGTTTGGCTGGAGCAGGAGGCAGATAATCTGGATTTAGACTAGATTCTAAGTAAACATCACCCACTGGAGAGATAGCAAGTGGTCTGTGCTGGGGGAGTAAAAGAAACTCTCTGAGCCTTTTCTTTGAATCAGAGTAGTCCTGACCTTCCCAGTGGAAATGTTCCCTCATGGTATGTAAGGTTTCCCCAAAGGAATAGTCTTCAGGAGGAGAAGCTGAGGGAATGGAATCTTCAGCATCAGAATCTTCATAAGGGGGAAAAGAGTAATCCTGTTCCTCAGAGGAGCCTGAGGAAATAGACACTTGATCAGAGGAGGCATAATCCTCCTCTTGTCTAGGCCTTTTGTCTGGGGGGGGGGGGTTGGGAATAAGAAGTTATGTACCTACCATAACGTTCCATGTTAGTTGTCTTCTTCTCGCCTTCTTTCTTGCTGGATGGGTTCGGAGCCGATTCTCGGCTCCGACTCGGCCAATACTAAAGCTCGAGAGCTAATTCCACCGGCTCGAGGCTCCCCTATATCCCACAATGCTAGGCGGTAACTACTCAGATCTCGTTTGATAGCTAAACCAAGCAGTTCTGGTCTCCACAGTGTGGAGAAAAAAGAACCCACCTCTATATAAACCTGAACCCACCTCTATATAAACCTGAATGTAAGCTACCACAAACATAAAAGGGGGAATAGAGATGGTAGAACATGTGGGAAGGAAACTCTAAAGGAAGCTCCCAAAATTTCCTATCGGTCTGCCCAGGCTAGGGGGAAGGAGGGTGGGGCGCAAGAAAGAAGGCGAGAAGAAGACAACTAACATGGAACGTTATGGTAGGTACATAACTTCTTAATGTTAAGTTGCCAATCTCGCCTTCATTCTTGCTGGATGGGACCGCGTCCCTAGCACCTTATTCCGGGTGGCCTATCGGAACAGACTCTTGAGAATAGTGGAACCAAAGTTGGCACGGTTTCTGGAGGCCATATCCAATTTGTAATGTACAATAAAGGTATGAGGAGAAGCCCAAGTGGCTGCTGCACAAATGGAATCTATTGGCAGCCTGTCCTGAAAAGCTACAGATGTAGCTAATGCCCTAGTTGAATGAGCTCTAGGTCTTGAAGGCAGTTTTTGATGTCTGATTTCATAGATGAAGGCAATTATAGAGGTAAGCCATCTTGAAAGGGACACCTTAGTAACTGGAAGGCCCGATTTCCCTTCCGCATAAGACAGGAAAAGCTGATCAGATTTCCTGAACTGTTTAGTCCTGTCTAAATAATATCTAAGTTGGCGGTGAACATCTAGAAAATGTAACTTTTGTTCCGACCTGTTGGAATAGTCAGGGAAGAAGACAGGGAGATGAATCGTTTGGTTCAGATTTGCCTCAGAGGAAACTTTAGGTAAGAAGGACGGATTAGTCCGGAGGGACACCCTATCTTTGTGGAAAACTAAGTAAGGAGGACGACTTCACAGAGCATGAAGTTCAGATACCCTTCTAGCTGAAGTTATGGCTACTAGAAAAAGTGTTTTCCATGAGAGCAGCTTAAGAGGGCATGAAGCCGCTGGTTCGAAGGGGGGGAGGATCAAGGATGCCAGAACTAAATTCAAGTCCCATTGAGGTGGGGGATCTTTGATTGGGGGCTTGAGCAGAAAAACACCTCTTAAAAAGGCTTTGCAGAGCTTATGGGACATGATACTGGAGTCTGAGACTCCTACATGAAAATTAGATATAGCAGCTAGTTGTACTCTAATGGTAGATGAAGAAGAGCCTAAATGGAAGAGCTCTGCCAGAAAGTCTAGGATAGACTGGATAGGAGCAGTGAAGGGGTCTATATTTTTAGATGCTGCCCAGAAGGAAAAACGTTTCCACTTACTATTATAAATCTTCCTGGTAGAAGATTTCTGAGAGGCTATCAGGATGTTCCGGACCGAATGAGAGATTAACGGAAGCCTGGCTAGGGTAGGAATTGGAGAAACCACGCTGTGAGGTTGAGAGAATGAAGGGAGTGGTGCAGCTGGCCCGACTGGTGGGTCAACAGATCTGGCACCGGGTCCAGATGCCAAGGCTGCTCCAACAGGTAATGATGGAGGAAAGGAAACCATATCTGTCGAGGCCAGTAAGGGGCAATGAGGATCATTGTAACTCTCAAGGCGATAGCTTTCTGAATTAATTGAGATATCAGTGGAAAAGGGGGAAAAGCATACAGAAGTCCCCAGGGACAATCGTGGACTAGAGCGTCTCTGGTAGGGTGGCCTGGTAATGGGAAGAGAGTGAAGAAGTCGTGACACTTGCTGTTTTGGGGAGTAGCAAAAAGATCGCAGCAAGGCTGGTCCCATCTTTGGAAGACTTCTTCCAGCACCGATTTCTTCAGAGACCACTAGTGGGGCATGAGAATGGCCCTGCTCAACCTGTCCGCAATCACGTTGGACTTCCCGGGAATGTGCGTTGCTATCAGAAAATGCTGAGAAGAAATCGCCCACTGCCAAAGTCTGAGTGCCTCTCGACATAAGGGGTAGGGATCTGGTTCCGCCCTGTTTGTTGATGTACCACACTACGGACATGTTGTCCGTCTGAATTGCAATAGTCCCGTGGGAAGAGAGTCCTGAAGGGCTTGCAACGCTAAAAGCACTGCTCTCATCTCTAAGACATTTATGTGCAAGTGGCACTCGAAAGGTTGCCACGTGCCCTGCCCTGATAATGCCCCCCCCACCCGATCAGGGAGGCATCCGTTGTCACCGTGGTGACTGGGGGGGGGGGGGAATGAAAGGTCTGCCTTGGAGAACTTGAGGTGATGTGATCCACCAAGACAGGTGATTCTTGCATGATTGAGTTATTAATATGATGTGAGACATCGGGAGCTGTCGGAAGGACCATTGAGTAAACAGCATCCATTGGAGGATCCTCATGTGGAAACGAGCTAAGGGGAGAAGGGTGATAGTAGCTGCCATGAGTCCTAATACCTTAAAGACTACCCTGGCTTTGACCTTGTTGCATTGTAATAGAAGGTAAACTTGTTTGCGGATATCTAAAACTCTTTGCTCTGTAAGTCTGGCGAAAAGATTGAGTGTGTCTAAGGTGGCGCCTATAAAGGTAATAGATTGACAAGGCGACAAGGCAGATTTTTCGAAATTTATTGAGATGCCTAGAGCTTGGCAAGTTTGGATGGTGAAGTCTCTGGCTAGAAGCAGTTGATGTCTGGTGGTGGCGGTAAGGAGCTAGTCATCTAAATATGGAAACACCTGGAGTCCTTGACGTCTCAAGTGAGCCGCGACCACTGCCATGCATTTGGTAAACACTCGGGGGGGCTGTAGTGAGACCAAAGGGCAGGGCTCTGAACTGGTAATGACTGGCTCCCAGCCTGAAGCTGAGAAACCTCCTGGAGCGTCTGTGCATTTTGATATGGTAGTAAGCATCCTGAAGGTCTATCAAGCACATCCAATTGTCCTGACCTAAGAAGGGTAAAATGGACTGTAGCGTGACCATCCGGAATTTTGTTTTTTTGATATAATTGTTTAACTTGCTGAGATCCAGTATAGGTCTCCAGTCCCCTGTTTTTTTTGGTACCAAAAAGAATTTGGAGTAGATTCCGGATCCTTGCTGGTCTGCTGGGACTGATTGGATAGCACTTTTTGATAGCAGCTTTGATACTTCTAGTGCTGCTTGTTCCCTTAGACTGGGTGGAACATCTGCAAGGGATCCTTTGGGTTGGGAAGGGATGTGAATAAAGGGAATTTTGTAACCCTCGGATATGATTGACTGTACCCATTTGTCTTGGGTGAGGGAAAGCCAGGCTTTTGGGTACAGTGATAATCTTCCCCCGACTGCCTTCAAAGGTGGACAGCCGGGCAGCTCCTCAGGGATGCTGAAAGGGTTTATCAGAGAAAGTTTCTCTGCTAGCCTGGTTTTGCGGACCTCCTCTGCCTCTAGGGCGGCGTCTATTGTTATTCCCCCCTCTGCCTCTAGAGGGGAATCGACCTTGTGCGTCAGATGAGACTCCCTGAGGCTTGCGGAACCACATTTTTCCTCCCCTCTGACCTTTTGGATAAGGTCTAGAAGGGGTAGAAAAATGGACTCCCACGGCAGAGAGAGAGTCTTACCTTCCACCTTGCATCTAGTCAATGTATCCTTCATATGAGGACCAAACAATGTTGAGCCATCAAAGGGGGAATTGGTGAAGGACACCTTGAAAGGGTCCGCAAAATTGCAAAGCCGCATCCAGGCGTGACGTCGTAAAGCTACACCTGTGCCTGCGGCCCTACTCACCCCATCAGCAGCATATGAGATAAGCCACATGGAGGAGTTAACAATCGAATTCAGGGTTGCCAACTGGGAGTTCATTTTGTCTTGGAACCCCTCAGCTGTTGGATCCTGTATAGCCTCACCCATATCTTTGAGCAAATCTCTTTGGAGACGGGTGAAGTGACACAAGTAGTTCAGCGACTGCATTGAAAAGGTCGCTGATGAAAACATCCGCTTACCGTACCTGTCCATGGTCCTAGACTCCTTATTAGGAGGATGGACAGGTACCGAAGGATTGGCTAACTCCTTCTTAGTGGCTGCGGCCACCACCATGGCATCAACAGAGACACCTTTTGATAGAAACTCTTTCTCCTTAGGGGCAGTAATAAATTTTGACGGCCTCCTTGGGGTAGGTTCCACTGAATCAGGGGCCGTCCAAGCCTTCCTTGCCACCACTTCCATAAGGGGGTCAAAGGGAGGGGACACCCAGGAGGTGGAAGGGCGAGAGCCAAACACCTCAAGGTAAACTGACTCGTCCTCTGAAGGGTTAAGGGCGGGCCAGTTCCCCCTCTGTTTCAGGATTTCAAGGATGTCAGCAAAGGAGACATCCTCAGAGGGGGACCAAGGGGAACCTTCAGATTCCTCCAAGTCAGTGTCAGAGGTGATAGACTCAGGGGAGTCAATGTGCTTCCTCTTGCACTGTCTCTTCCGAGGGGGTTCTCCTACCGGATCAGGAGGTGCCTCGGAAGAGGAGGAAATTCCCAGTGGGGAAACCGGAGGAGCTGGCTCTCTGCGGTCTGATACAAGGGGATGGGTAGAAATCACCGCAGGCACTGAAGAGGGAGGAGCTGACAGAGCCGACTGTGGGGTAGACACTGGGTCTAACACTCTCCGCATGACCTCGAAGGCGCCCCTATCAAGGGCCGGAGGTCCCCGCTCCGAGGAGACAAGGACCCCCCCGGCACCGACAGGGACGGCTCCGAGGCCGATGTCGGAGCCGAACTCACCAGCGCCGACGCCCCGAGAGGGAGAACGGGGTCGGACAAGGGTCCGATGCCACTCGCACCCTCGGAGCCGACGAGGGAAGCCCGGTGCCGAGATCCCTCCAATGAGAAAATCAGAGCAGACGACGGAGCCGAAAGGGAAGGTATCGGCTCCGAAGCACCGACAGCCATGGCTCCGATGAGCCCCGGTTCCGAACTCAAAGGAGTCGGAGGAGGAATACAATCAGGGATGGAAATAGCCGCTGACTGTTGAGTAGGGCTATGCAGCATTTGGTCCAGTGCCTCGGACTTGAGAAGTCTACTCACCACCCTTTGTAAATCATGGTCGGACAGCCTGGAGGACTGAGAGGAATGAGACCTATGGCTCCGTTCTGATAGAAGAGGAGATCCCAGCGCCGAATGGATGGAGCCGATGGAAGGGGACCTAGACCTCTTCTTAGCAGGTGGCTCCGATAAGCCTATCGGAGCTGACTGAGTCTTGTCAACCTCGGCTCCAGCCGGAGCCGAGGTGATGGTATAAGATTTTGAAACATCTGCTCCAGCCGGAGCCGATGTCAAAGCCGATTTAATGCTTCCAGGGGACGGCTCTGAAACTGGAGCCGACGGTCTGGAAGTCTTAGAAGGCTTCCCCAACACAGACTGGGTCGGGGGGCCTTCAGGCTTTAACAAGCCACGTAATATCAATTTATTTTTGCGTTCCTGCAGGACTCTAGGGCTGAATGCATGGCACACAGCACACGAGTCCTGCAGGTACAAAGATCCCAGGCAATATACACAAGAAGTGTGACCGTCTGTCAGAGACATTTTCTGACAGCACGAATCACACTTCTTGAACCCTGAGACCTTGGAGTCTTTAGACATCCTAAACTCAGTGTAAAAACACAAACACAACACACAAACACACCCTTAAGAAAAATAAAATTCCAGTCACACTGAAGGACTAGGGGAAGGAGAGGGAAAGGGCCAAAGGCCTAAAAGTTAAGAAGGGAATAAAAAGGGATTCCTGACACTAGAGGGGGACCCAATTTAAACTAATGAAAAACTATAAATAAAGCTATGCTAAAAGGAAAAAAATAGGGGTTGAAATAGAAGTTTCTAAACAAGAAAACTTACTAACCTGCCAGAGCTGGTAGAAGAAGCACCTCGTCAGCTAAGCGGCAAACAAGATCTGAGTAGTTACCGCCTAGCATTGTGGGATATAGGGGAGCCTTGAGCCGGTGGAATTAGCTCTCGAGCTTTAGTATTGGCCGAGTCGGAGCCGAGGATCGGCTCCGAACCCATCCAGCAAGAATGTAGGCGAGATTGACAACTTAACATCCCCCGATTAAAGAAATCAAATCTTCAGCCATTTTAAGCATATGTTTCTTCGGCAGGGGGCCTTGAACTGTAGACTGATGTGCAGTCTTTTTTGGTTTTAGAGGAGTCTTAAGCTTAGCATAAGATTTTATGGTGAGAGTAGTTGGTCGGAAGACACCTTCTGTAACCGAAGGTGTTTCCACAGCACCGGCTTCTCCTTCTGCAATGTTGTCGGTAGGGCCCAAAGAAAATGGCTGTGTCGGCCTAGAACTCTCTGCTTGAGAATCCGAAGCGGTCTGGGGTTGCAATTCTGCGGTCGCCAGGGGCTGCGTAGGCGCCTCACTGAAAACCGGAGAACCGGCGACCAGCCCAACCTAGGCCTCGGAGTCTGGCTTGGATCTAGGCTGCCTGTCTTTATCTTTGCGTTTTTTATGCACGCCGGACGTCGGTTGCTTCGATGGCATAGTGTAATTAAATTTCCTACCGAAGTAGTGTCGTGCAAAATCAAAGCGTCGCTTTATAGTTCGCTTATTGAACCTAGCACAAAACCGACAACCAGTGACGTTGTGGTCTGAGCCTAGGCAAGGTATACAATAAGAATGAAAGTCCTTATGAGATATTTGCTTCCCACAAGAAATGCAATTGTTAACTTTTTCTGACATCGGACTGAGGCAAGAAAAGGTTCCCCAATGGGGTACTTAGCTTTGAATACTTCGGACTGAAATTCGATTTGAAAATCTCAGGTGTCGGCCGACCGGCACTTGCGAACTGCTTCTGCTTCGGGCACTGCATGGCACCTAGAAGTTCACTGCATGAACCTAGAAGAACCAAACCACAGGTCTATAAGTGTGTGTGTGTGTGTGGGGGGGGGGGGTCAATGACACAGGGAGGGGCTTGGAGATGCATATCACATGAAAAAGCCTTAAAACATGCTAAAGAGAATGCTGAGAATTGCTCTCTTTCACCTGGACTGGTAATGCTTGAGGATAGCCAGGATAAGCTGGATACTAGGTGTGGAAAGTGAAATTTGGTGTGCCTTTGCAGTCAGCTGCCTCTTGTGTATCCCTCTCAAGCAGGAGCAAAAGAAATGCAAGCATGTGGAAGGCCTTGTACTGTTGTAAATGTGATGTGGTTTTCACCTATGTCCAGCTCACCTCTTCTGTCTTAGTTTTAATCAAATTCTTGTAACGCTTGCTTTATTTTCACGTCTTTCTTCTTATGTCCAGAAAACTGCAGCGACTTCCTTTAATCCTAAGAACAACAACTTGTCTACCGCAAAGGATACATATATGAAAGTATAATTCCAAAGAAGGTTTCCTTTCTCAGACTTGATAAATTATATTTATCTCGACTATGCAAAAATATACAGTCTGGAAGAAACACTACTATGTGCGCCAGTCTGTGGACAACAAACTGTACATTATACCCAATTATTTATCTTCAATGGTGCAGTTGTCTCTTAAGGACTTCACATCAGTGACAGAAAGACAGTGATGCTCCCTAGCCCTCCTAATAATTCTGTAGTCATTAAGATTTTAATGCGAGGAACATTTCTCATAGCAACCCCTTAACCTGGTTACTATTTCCTGCCCGCTAGGAAAGAAGAACATTTCTTTCACACAATGAAAAATTATTACTCATTTTTGTAGCCTGAGGGTTATAACTGGAAACAATTCTCTCCCATCAAAACAGTAGCAAGTTGCATTACACTAATTTTTAACACAAAAAATATGACTAACATGGAAATAACACTTGCCACAATCCAGGCAAACCTCAGTATCGGTGTCCTTTGTATCAATGTTGTTGACTTCTTTTTAATAAACTCTATAGCATTAAAACATTTAAATACATGTGGACTACAGTGCACCATTTGTAATTCTTTGTTTTTATACACTAACACTGGGAAAGTCATAACAGGCATTATGGGAACTGTAGCACCAATGGGATCATTCTTGCTGCAATGCGTACGTCTGAAGTATTTATCTAGGAAAAAAACAGACACACTGAAGAGCTACAATGAGGAAATACTTTTAGAACATTAAACACACGCAAGAACTGAAACAGCCTTAAAAGACAAAGTATACATAGGCAAGCTACTCTTTCCAGTCTGACACACTGAAATTTCTCCAAGTGTATTAACTTGGTGACACAGAGGATGGTACTCTTCTGTTTATACTAAAGTAAGACTGGAAGTCTGGTTCAAAGCAAATGAGGGAAAGTGTTGAAATTACAATTTTTCTCTTAAACCTAAAAACGTGCAAATGTCTTTTTAAGAAAAAACTTACAGAGCATGTTTTGTTTATAATACATTTTACATATTCCTTGCTCAGGGAGGGACATACTGCTTTACAGCACAGTTTGGAGTTGTGAGTAATAAAACAAAAATGCAGACTCTTTGGGACCAGTGTCATAGAACTTTCCATTGGTCAACAGAATGGTCAAAGCTTAGATAGAAAGCAGCAATGGCTAAATGAATGAAAGGCATTCTTTTAATACAGGAGGACGATACCACTGTCAGAAAACCATGTAGAGTTGGCTGTTAGAAAGGAAGTCAATGGACAATTCCTTGAAAAGTAATTCAGTAACATGTCCGTATCAAAAAAGACCCTAAATAAAAGCCCCACACTACATGTACTTACTAATCAGGGATGTACAGTGTTGGAGAAAAGGAGAATACTCCTTCTGGCAAATAAACATTCTCCACATTTCTCCATGGTTATCCATTGTCATTGATAAATGTCAGTTTACAGAATTGGTCTTCATACTAGTGTTTAAGAAAACAGTCGTACAAGTAAACATACCATAAAAGTAGATGTTAGAATGAGCACTGCTGCAGTAGTCTTAGCTATATGGACTATATCCTCCTAAGGATACAATAGCAGATCAGCTTCCAAAGCTTAAAGGCACCTTATATATACCCAAACCCATTTATCAGCTCAAGCAGAACTCTAGAAAAGAGTGGTTTGGGGCCAAGGCCTTTAAAGCTTTCATTCAATCTGAGAGAGAAAGGTTCGCCATGAAGTTGACAAATCAGTTGGCCCACCAACTGTGGAAAGTCTGAATCCAAGGAAGGAATACTTGGCCCCAAAAGGGGTGTGATCAAGGACAGCCCTAGCATGTCTGCCCCCGACATCAAAGGAGATACCAGCCTATAAGGAGATGAGGTCAGAAGCACTGACTGGAGTTAATGAGGTCAAGGATACAGACGCTGCTGCTAGTGATGGGTCAACCAATGACTTTGATGGGACTGGGGTTCAAACCAACATACATATTAAGAAATGGTGGGTAAGGATAGTGGCTCAAGCCCAAGGTACCATCCAATAAATGCAGCAGTCGTCTAATATTTGGAAATATTAGACTGCTGCATTTATTGGATGGTACCTTGGATATATTTGTTTAGAAGGAGTTACAAGTTACTGGTTTCCCAAGATTCACATAGCAGTGGCGTAAGCTTTTATCATTCTTTACACATATAATGCAGTCAGTGTGTGTTTTATCTTTTTTTTTTTTGGGGGGGGGGGCTTGTGCCTCACATTTATATTTCTACACAATATGTGCCAATAAAAATAAAATGGTAGCAACAGAGGAAATGAGAGGGGAGCCTGACTAAAGTTCCTCAGAATTAGCTGGAAAACAACAAAACAGGATTAAACAAACTGGCTTGAATCAGTGCTAAGGTCAAACAGAATCAAACCTAACAGATTCCAAGAGAAAAATTTCCCAGAAAAAAATTAGGAAAAATAGCCAGAGTTATTTTACTGTGCAACCAACTTTAACATGTGGCTAAAGAGATCTGTTGTGTTTCATCCACATTAGAGTGTTTGTTGCCCGAATCTAATCTGGACAGTAGTATGTGGATTATTTTTTTATCACACCCAACTGCTGATTTAAGCTCCTTCTCCATAATCCCATCTCCCACAGTTCTCCATGTCCTTGCAGGGTCCCTGGAATGACCCATGTCACACAGGGTCTCACTTCTACGAGAAGTCCTGAACATGGAGAGACACCCTCCTCTGTGTGCAGATTCTAACAGGTACACACCTTCCAACACTGTGGAGCAAGACACGCCAGGCAAGTAGCTGTCACACTGCAGCTTGAGTGAAGGCTTTTCTGTAACCCTATAATACCCTCCCTATGTACCATCATTGTTATTTTCAGGTTGGGCAGCCTATGAAGAGATTCTCTCAAACATGTGCCACATGCCAGGTCCAGTATAGCAGTTGGACTGGAGTTGGCATAATAGTTAAGGTGCTTACCTTACAGACACAAGGTACAGAGTTTGATTCTCACCATTGAGGGAAAATTGGCTAGGCTTAAAATGCCCCATAAGGGCAGCTAGTCTAGAACTAACCTGGGGCCTTATGATCCTACAATGGCAAGTTAACAGTCATGCTTACTCTGTCATCATGCACCCCCAACCCCTATGTCATTTCTCTGAGCTCCAGCCTCCACTACAGCTCCACCAGAGAGATGCAGACACTGTCAATCATTCTGGCATGTGCCACACACCAGGACCCATTCAGCAACCATGCATACTCTGTCCAGCTGCACTACCAACTCCTGTGTCAACGTCAAGGGGCACAGACTAATCAAATCTGGGTTGTCTGTCATAGTCTGGGCTTTATTCCTGGTTGCCTGTGGAAATTTATTGCGTGCTTGTGTACTTTGCCAGAAAATAATGTGCAATCAGTCTATAAACTTAGCTACAGAGTAATTTCACATGTCCCCAGTTTGCTAACTTTCTGTACTGTTACCTTGCATCATCTGTACTAGTAAAGTTACTTTCTTCACAAGGCTAAAGATTATAGTGTATAGCCAAGAACAAAGAAATCCCCTCTTGTTTGCCACCTTCTGCTCACCTAGGGTACTAGATAGCTTCATTCCTGTCTGGGCAGTAAGAACAATGCACAAATGAATATGTCTGACAGCTAAGCAGCAAATGTTTATGAATGGGGGAGGCTTGTAAAATATGCGGTACATTATTTTATGAATGGGGGTGGCTTATGTTATGAAGTAATTATTTTTGTGAATGTAGGTGGCTTACTAAACAAAACTAATTAAAACTCTTACATAAAATAGCCATGTTAAACCATTTTATACATCTGTCATGAGTAAAGTGTTACCCGTATGTTGTAGGCAGGATGAAAACCTGCCAAGCTGAAAGCACTAAAACAAAGACATAAATGGAAGAAAATATTGGATAAGGCGTCACTGTTCAGTAGTGCTTTTCTCAAAGAGGACTGCTGTTACTCAGTTTTTTTTTGCAAGTCACGTCTTAGTACTTGACAGCTTCCATGCATTGTTGTCATTTTATCTTGCTGGAAATCCAGTTGTGAGTTTCTTCCCACCATCTTGTTTGTTAATATTCAACACTGTACTGTAAGAGGCCAAGAAACGTTCACTGAAAAATGAGGGGTTACAGGAATTTAAATTTCAATGCATCTTCTTTCTCTAGCTAAATACTTGGTGACAAAATTGTACCTTGGTGGCTCAGATGTATACACTATCCACCTTAGCTTTCAACTGTACAGATTTTTGCAGAATGTCAAGATTTTTGCCTCATATTTTTGGTCTGTTCCTCAAAAAATTTGTGGTTTGTTGGCAAATCACTATGGATTGAAGTCACTATAGTAATGACACACATTTGAGTTTCAGGCTTAATATCTTTCAGGAAATGCATGCCAACACAAATCCTGTTAATCTAGCAACATTCTAAGTTTAAAAGAGCAATATTTAAAATATGTCCCCCTCCCCCCATTACTTTAGGCTTTGTCTACATTTCTAGCACTAAGAGGTAAGAGGGTAAGAGGTATGGTGAGTGTAGCTTTCACTCCTAATGCTGGTGGTTTCATCTAATGTTTCAAGCACCTTTTCATCTTATCGCAACCATATTCCATGATATTTTCAGTGGGTCTGCATACCTCTCTACCTCATAGAATAAAAGATTTGGACAAATACATGAATAATGAGGGGACAAAGGTCCAAAAATAGGGACAATTTTTAAATATTGTTCTTACAAATTTAGAAAGTTGATAGAATAACAGATTTTACATTACCATGAATTTTCTGAAATGTACAAAGTCTGAAACTCAAATTCTGTCATTTTCTGACTTCAATATTTAATGAATTGCGAGAAAACCACAATTTTACTAAAAACACACCAATAATTTGAGGCAAAAATATGGACATTCTGCAAAAATCTGCACATTTGAGAGGTGCCATTGCCATTTTCAAAGAAAATTCTTTCCTTTTACTCAAATTGGGGATGATGTTAATTTCTACTACTTTTACTTGTGTAGCCGTCCTACAATCGGAGTTGTGGCTACTTGTGTAGCCGTCCTACAATCTGACTGGTTACTTATGTAGCCATCCTACAATATGACTGTGGTTACTTGTCTAGTCATCCTATAAATCTGATTGTGGTTTATATTGCTCTAAAACAGAAAAGAACACCTGAATATGGACGGTTGCTGGCAGTTCGAACAGGATGAGGAGAACTAAATGGCATGACGTAAATTTTTCTTTTTCAGAAGGAAGAACTGGGACAATTCCCCAATTCCACACATGTTCAAAGTTCAGGTTTATTTAGGCGTTTGCAAATGAGCACCATGCAATCATAACTAAAGAAAACAGTAACAAATCCATAACACAAACAAAAACATACAAATGATAAAACAATAAATAGGCTGGTAATAAAATACTTAATAGAGAACACTGTACTAACATCATCATGTGCTAGGGAACATCAGCTAGACTTTATGCATAGAACATGCTGTCATCCAGGCCACAGTTTTCTGTTCAGACATTCTATTTACTTATGCTCTTTGCTAATTTTTCCCCAACTCTCCAAAAAAAATGCCCACCCCCCACCAATACATATATTAGGTGGTGCTAACAGCTATCTTCCTACTATTTTTCAAGCTCCAAAGTTTATTAACGTTCTTAGGGTAAGGTGGATGCAATTTCCTTATTTATCACCATTCCTCTTCAATCCGTACCCCAGCTACTTTAAAAGCATGCAATTAAGCATCTAGACATACAACATGACAACACACCTAAACAGGTGTATCCCTTGCCATAGCAGAATAATTCTCCTTCCCTACAGGGATAACCTGGGAGTAGCAGTTAGCAGAGGCAATTAAGCAATGACCTGCTAATAAGCTGCATCCTGTGGTCCAGGGTTTGATTCTCCCAGTCTCCCTTTGTATTATCTGTGACTCTGAAAAAGTCACTGAACCAGGCGGTGGTCTTGAGCACAGTCTGATAAAGGTTCATGCACATCAGAATTGGTGATTTACTAGTAACTAAATAAAACCCAAATACCTAAATAAGCCAAATCTGTTACTTGCTGTTGCTCTCTAAGAACAGAAAAAGCCCTGATATTCTTACACCCTTACTTCATTGTGGTGTTAGAAAAACATCAATTGGTAAAGCTAAGCATGTACAACAGATAGCCCATTTCACCTTTAGCAGGCCTTGCGCCTCTCTTCCTAAACTCAGAATGGTCGTAAAATAGCTAAGGTTAAGACCAAGTCTACAATACATTTTAGGCACCCCCTAACAAATTACATCTTGGATCACCTTTAAAGGGCAGCAATGACAGCAATTAAAGGCACTGGCTTGTTGGTAGAGAAACAGTGGCATCATCTGTGATGTTAGTCACCTGGATTCAAGTTGCATGAACTGCTGGCCAGTGACCATGTGGACTAAGTAATAGGTAGCAGCTCTTCACATGAAGGGAGAGGATCAAGATCATAGTGCCAGGGGGTGTGGGGGATGTCATGGTGTCCTATTCAATAGAAAAGGAGAAAAGATGCTGCAAGACAGGGCTGCCAGATGCGCACATGTGATACTATCACTACCCTGCTGTACTTAATGGAGGGGGCACATAAGGGACAACTGTCTCATTACCACCAATTGATCTTTTGTGCTTCCGGCTACTTAGCAAGAATCCTTGTCTGGACACCAAACAGCTACACTGGGCTTACAAAGTTTACAGGAACAATGAACTGGCAGAATAAACATATAAGTAAAGTGAACTCTACAGGAAGAAATGACAATAACTTAATATAAAAGTCAGACTTAAGTGGTAGACTCTTGTTCTACACATAATGACCCGTACTGTTCAACTTAAAAAAGAAGTTATGATCTTACCATAACGTTCCATCTGTGTTGTTGATCTTCATTCATTCATTACTGATGGGTGTTTGTTCTATCTTCGGAACTGAGTCAGCCTTTATACCAAGCTCGCGCCAGCCAAAAAACTCTCAAGCTAAGTCCTTACCCATAGTGCCTCTCTCCATATTACCTCAGATCGAGTTTGCCCATAAGGAAAGGATAGACCACTGAGAGAAAAGCGGAGGCTTTTTCTGAGCAACTGCCTTATCCTAGGATAGGACCATAGCCAAACCTCCAAGAGTCTTTCAGTGGGGGTTGGTGGGTGGATTGTAATGAATGAATGAAGATCAACAACACAGATGGAATGTTATGGTAAGAACATAACTTCTTTATCTGATGTTGTTAATCTTCATTCATTCCTTACTGATGGGACAGAGTCCCTAGCTACCTTGCTTCCTGGGAGGCCCTATGGAAGAATATTCCGGAGTACCACTGAACCAAAGGATGCTCTCCCTGTAGAGACCATATCCAATTTATAGTCAGTGATAAATGTAGAGGAGAGGCCCATGTTGCTGCCGCACAAATGTCATCCATGGATGCTCTCGCATGAAAAGCAACAGATGTTGCAACTGATCTCGTGGAATGTGCTTTGATTTTAGAAGGTAAAGAAGCCTTGTTTCGTTGATAAAGTACAGTTGTGTACACTTACCATAAATGTAGATGTCCGAGTGTATTCACTGTTGCAGTCATTACATTTGGGTTATCTGCTTGCAGGTAGTCCTCAGTCGGCCTGATTAACAAAGTCTTGGGTCCTGCATCGGTCGTTGTCCCTTCTTCCATAACGTCGGGTCGTCAGGGGTATAAAACATGCAGCCGATGCCATTACATCAGTTTTTCTTGCCCCAGATGTCAGGTGCCCCCCCAATGGGAAGCAATTAAACATAAAAGCACAAAGATATACCTCCAACAAAAAAGCAAATACACCAAAAAGGGTTTTAAGCATAGTAAAGGAAAGTAGAGGTATAGCCAAAAGAAGTTAGGGGGCTGGAGGGAGAGTAACCAGGGCTGCAACAGTGAATACACTCGAACATCTACATTTATGGTAAGTGTACACAACTGTACTATGTTCTTCATGTTTCACTGTTGCAGTCATTACATTTGGGTAGATTCCCAAAGCTATGGCTGGGAGGAGGAATTTAGATAGCATTAGGGCCCGCTATAAGGCCCTGCAAGACTACAGTGGCAAAGCCAGCTCTGGATTTAGAGAAAAATGGCAAATGATGATGCTTGGTGAAAGTATGTACAGAACTCCAGGTAGCAGCTTCTAGGATGTCCCTGGTAGGGACGCCTCTGAGAAAGGCTGTAGAGGTAGATGCAGCCCTGGTGAAGTGAGGTCTGATCCCCTGGGGATAGGTTTTCCATGGTGCTTATAGCAAAAATGAATGCAATGGCTTATCCATTTAGAAATGGTTTGCTTTGAAATAGCCTTCCCCTCTGCCCTGCAGCAAATGCCACCAGCAGTTGTTCAGATTTCCTTTGAGGTTTAGTCCTGTCCAAGTAGAATCTAAGTTGTCTGTGCACATGTAAGGAATGCAGTATCCGTTTCCCCCTTATTCTGTGGATTGGGAAAGAAGGTTGGTAAATGAATGGACTGACTAAGAGCCACACTGGATACCACCTTGGGCATGAAGGATGGATTGGTTATGAGGGACATCCTGTCCGCCTGAAAGATGATGAAAGGCTCCACTGCCATAACGGCCTGTAATTCAGATACCCTTCTAGTTGAAGTGATTGCTAAACGGAAAGCTGTTTTCCAAGAAAGAAATTTTAAGTCTGCAGTAGCAGCTGGCTCGAAAGGAGGTAGAGTGAGTTTCTCCAAGACAAAGTTAAGGTCCCAGGATGGGGTTGGAGCTCTCCTGGGTGGTCTAAAATTTTTGGCCCCTCTGAGGAACTGCTTGAGCAGTGGATGAGAGAAGAGGGGAAGTTCTGTGTTATAATGAGCTGAAATGGCTGAGGCGTGGATTTTAATGGAGGAAAAAGACAGGCCCTTGTGAAGCATCTCAGTTAAGTACTGTCAAATCTGAGGTAAATTGTGTGCTGCTGTGCTCATGCCTTGAGACTGGTTCTAGGCACAAAATCTTTTCCATTTTTCAGCATAAGGTTTTTTAGTACTAGGCCTCCTTGCCTCTAAAATGATATCCATCACAGGTCTGCTGAGGGATGGTAAAGGAGAGATTAAGTAATTAGCCAGACTGCAAGGTTCAGTGTTGGAAGCCAAGGGTGCTGAATCTGGTTATCCTGCTGAGACAGCAGGGAAGGAGTCTGAGGCAGGTACCATGGAGATAATCATGACACACTGCGCAGGAGGGGGTACCAGTGTTGGCACGGTCAGTCTAGAGCAATTAAAATCATCCTTGGTTTGTCCTGTTTGATTTTTAGTAGTACTTTGGAGAGCAGAGGCAGACGGGGGAAGGCATAGACTGATAGGTTTTTCCAGCTGAAGGACACAACATCCACTTTCCAGGCTTGTTTCTGGGGAGTCCTTGTGCAAAACTTGTCCAATTGGTAGTTCTGGGAAGAGGTAAACAGGTCTATATCTGGGCTCCCCCATTTGCTTGCCAACATGTTGAAAATCCTTGGTTCCAGTTTCCACTCGTGTGGGTCCATGAGGTTTCTGCTTAGTCCGTCTGTCAGTGTATTTCATTTTTCTGGCAGGAACTGAGCTTGTAGGTGCACTTGTTAGCTTAAGGCTGTGTTCCACAATGCCATGGCTAGTCTGCAGAGGGGGTAAGAATGTTTACCCCCCTGCTTGTTTATGTACCACATAACAGTGGTGTTGTCCGTCTTTACCATTAGTTGTCCTGGAAGAATGTGGTCCTTGAAGGTGGTCAGAGCATTCTGTACAGCTAACATTTCTTTTTGATTGATATGCAGTGCATTTGACTTGGGTTCCATTTGCCCTGAATGCACTTTCCCTGCCAGGTGAGCCCCCCATGCATAGTCTGATGCATCTGTTGTTAGGGTTTGGGCGGCAGGGGGTGGTGTGAAAGGTAGTCCTTTGTTTTGGTGGCAGGCCTCTGCCCACCAAAGGAACTCTAGGCGTAGGCAAGGTATGACAGGAATCATTGTTTCTAGGTCTTGAGAATGTTGACACCATAGGCTTTTTAGATACCACTGTAGTTTCCTCATATGCATTCTTGTATATGGAATTAGAAGAATGCAGTAGGCCATGACCCCCAAGGCTTGCATTATTTGTCTTGCAGATAGCAGGGTTTTTGTGGCCACTTGATTTGAAGTAGTTTGTCAAATGAATTTGCTTTTCTGGCGTGAGGTAAGCCATCTGGGAAGTTGTATTCAAGCTTGCTCCCAGGAATATAATTTGTTGACAAGGTAACAGGTGTGATTTCTTTTCATTTATGGTGTACCTCAGACAAGTTAGAACCCTTTTTACAAAGGCCAGATGATTCAAAAGTATGTCCTGGCTTTCTGCCTGAATTAGACAATCGTCCAGGTATGGGTATATTTGAATATTTCTTTGCCTGCAAAATGCAGTAACTGGAGCTAGGCACTTAGTGAATACCCTGGGCGCAGTAGACAAGCCAAAGGGCAGTGCAGAGAACTGATAATGCAAGTAACCTGCTTTGAAGCATAGGTATCTTCTGCAAGATTCCCTGACTGGGATGTGCAGGTATGCTTCTTTTAAATCTAGTGTCGCCAACCAGGCATCCTTGCCTAGCATAGGAAGTAATTGAAGAGTCAGCATCTTGAATTTTGGAATCTCCAAAAAGGTGTTTAGAGTAGACAGGTCCAGGATAGACACCATGAATTGCCTTTTCTGGGCACCAGGAAAAGTCTCGAGTAGAAACCTTGTCCCTTTTCCTCTTCTGGTACCAGTTGAATAGCCCCCAAGCTTAAGAAAGAAAGTACTTGTTTTTGGGCCACTGCCCACTGATTTGGGGGTAGGTCTGGCCACCCACTTGGTGTTGGCAACGTGTGGAAGTGAAAACTGTACCCCTGGGACACTATATTTAAAACCCATTTGTCCTGGATAATGAGTTCCCAATTCTTTGCATAAAGAAGCAATCTTTCCCCCCAAAGGGGCGGTCAGTTGATAAGTGCTTGAAAATTTTAAAAGGATGTCACTGAGACAGTTTACCATTGGGGAGAGTCTTATTATTCCCAGACTTGGAAGTGGATGCCTACCACTACTTAGTTCTGTGAGTCCCCTGGGACTGAAACCTGGGGTTTTTGCTGTGTCTGGGTTTGGCTTGAGAAGACCTGGAAGGGGCTGGAAAGGACCAATTCTTAGAGGGCCACTGCCTACTAAATCTAGGTGGCTGAACTTGTAAAAAATCTTTAACAGTTTGTATAGATTTAGCTTTATCTTCCATCTTTTTAAGAACTTCCTCAGCCTTGTTGCCAAACAGGCGGTCCTGATTTAAAGGAGCATCCAACAATTTAGCTTTAACATGATCAGGCAAAGACTGCTCCTTAAGCCAAGCATGCCTTCTGATTACAGACCCAGTAACAGCAGCCCTGCAAGAGGCCTCTAATGAATCAAAACCACATTGCAAAGTATGTTTTCCAACTTGTTTGGCAGAATGCATTAAATCCTGTAATTCTTTATTTTCCATACAGTCAGGAATCAACATCATTTTCTGTTTAAGCAGTCCAATAACATGTTGCTGATATTTTAACATATGAAACTGGCAGTTTAAAGCCCTAATGGTCAAGGATGACCAAGGCTGCAGAAGTGTAAACCTTCTTACCCTATCTATCCAGCGCCCTGGAGTCTCTATCAGAAGGGGTAGGATTTTTAGCAGTAGAAGCCTTAATGCCCTTGGGCCCCTGTGAAATAGTCTCTGGATCTGTAATAGGATTTTTGAAAAGGAACTTGTGGGACTCGGGGACCCTGTAGTATCTGTCAGGTTTTCTGGGAGCAGGAGGCAGGGAATCAGGGGCCAAAGTAGATTCAGAGAAAGCATAATCAACAATGTCTAGTACAGGAGGAATAGCTAAAGGCCTATGCTGAGGTAGGAGAAGGAAATCCCTAAGCCACTTTTTTGAATCAGAAAAATCCTGGCTTTCCCAGTGGAAATGCTCCCTTAGAGTATGTAAGGTTTCCCCAAAAGAAAAATCCTCAGGAGGGGAAGCAGAGGGAATAGAGTCCTCTGCATCAGAATCCTCATAAGTAGGTAAGGGCAAATCTAGATCATCAGAAGAGTCAGAAAAAACAGAATCCTGATCAGAAGATTCATAATCAACTTCAGTCCTAGGCCTCTTAGAAGGAGGGGGGGGGGGTTGGCTACCCCTGATTAGAGTTATTAGATCTTCAGCTATTCTTATCATTTGTTTTTTAGGCCTAGAAACCTGAGCATGTGGCCTGAGTGTCAGTTTTTTAGACATGGATCGAGATTTAGGCCTAAGTAAAGAAGGAGGCGTCGGTTTAATATGCAAGTCCGTAGGCCTGAATACACCCTCAGAAGCCTGTGCCTGCACAGCGGCTCCGGACCCATTCAAAGTAGAGACATCCACGGGTTCCATAGTTGAAGCATCTCGCGGCATACTGGACTCCAAATGGGTCTCAGTAGAGGCCTGTGAATCAGAAGTAGCAGGTATCAGGGGCTGCGAAAACGCCTCACTGAGTACCGGCGAACTGGCGACTGGCTTAGGAGAAGCGTCATCGGCAGTTCTGGACCTCGGCAGCCTGTCTCTGCCTTTATCATTGCGTTTTTTTGGAATCCCGGTAGTCGGATGGCTAACCGATGACATTTCTGGATAATTAAACAGAGAACCGAAATATTTAGAGATGAAAATATACCGACGACGGATACTGCGCTGATTAAATAAAGCACAAAACCGACAGCAAGGTACATCGTGATCAGGGCCTAGGCAAGGAATACAGTACGAATGAAAATCTTTATGAGGTATTTACTTTCCACAAGTAATGCAATTATTAACTTTTACTGACATCGGTAAGGAGCAAGAAAAAGTTTACCCAACGGGGTACTTAGCTTTAGTTGAAGACTTCAGTTCTGAAACTTGAAAATGAAAATTTTAGGAGTCGGCCGACCGGCACTTGTGAACTGCATCTGCTTCGGGCACCGCACAGCAAAAAAGACTGATGTAATGGCATCGGCTGCATGTTTTATACCTGACATCATGGAAGAAGGGACAGCAACCGACGCAGGACCCAAGACTTTGTTAATCAGGCCGACTGAGGGCTACTTGCAAGCAGATAACCCAAATGTAATGACTGCAACAGTGAAACACGAAGAACATCTAAAGGAAATGTAGTCCCTCAACCATTTAGACAATGTAACCTTGGCAACCGGTTTTCCAAATTTTGGTCCTGAGTATGACACGAACAATTGGTCAGACTTTCATACGGGTTTAGATCTGTTATGATAAAAATGAAGCTGTCTGTGCACATCAAGCAAATGCAACATATACTCTCCTTTGTTTGAGAAATTTGGGAAGATGACTGAAAGGTCAATTGTCTGATTAACTGACAAACTAGAGATAACTTTAGGCAAAAAGTAGGGGTTAGTCCATAGTAATACTCTGTCCTTATGGAAGACCATGTAGGGACATTTAATAGATAATGCCTGTAACTCAGAAATTCATTTCGCTGAGGTAATGGCCACCAAGAATAAGGTTTTCCAGGACAAAAACTTTAGGTCACAAGTGGAAGCAGATTCAAAGGGAGGCCGAGTCAAGGCTTGTAAAACCAATTTCAAATTCCATGGTTCAATCGATCGGTTGTTTGAAGGGGGATATAATGTGAAGAACTCCCTTCAAAAAAATTTTAGAGAGATGGTGAGAGATTAAGGATGAGTCTTCAAAACCACTATGGAAGTTAGAAATTGCTGCAAGGTGTATTCTAATTGAAGAAGCTGCAGCTCCTGACTGAAGAAGATTCGATTGGTAGTCTAAAACCATTGATATCTATGCAGAGAAGGGATTTATTCCTTTTTCGGGAGACCATATAATAAATCTCTTCCATTTGCTAAAGTAAAGTTTCCTGGTGGAAGGTTTATGGGAAGCCAGAAGGATGCTGCGGACAGGGAAGGACAAGTTGTTCTGCCTGGCAATCACTGGAAGTGGAGGAACCAAGTTGTCAGCTTGAGGTTTGATAAATTTGGATATGACAATCCCTGTGGATGCGATAGTAGTTCCGGAGTTGGATCCAGAATCCAAGGTTGCTGTAGTAGGTGAGGCCAAAGGAAAGGGAACCAAATCTGTCGTGACCAGTAGGGAGCAATGAGGAACACTCTACTTCTCAAACCTTCATCAAAAAATTGTGAATCAAAGGTATTTGGTGGGTAGGCATACAGAAGTCCCTCGGGCCAATTGTGTACAAGAGCATCCCTCGGGGATTCCTCCTTCGGGGGGATCAGGGCAAAGTAGCTGCTGAATTTGTGGTTTAAGGGGGATCCAAATAAAGTCGAAGCAAGGCTGGCCCCAGCGACTGAAAATCTTCTTCACTACTGCAGGATTGAAGGACCACTCGTGAGGCAGGAGAATGCATCTGCTCAACTTGTCTGCAATCACGGAGTTCCTGGGAATGTGCGTTGCTATCACAAAACGGTTGGAAGCAATTGCCCATTGCCAAATTCTCGTGGCCTCTCGACACAACAGGTAGGACTTGGTTTCACCTTGTTTGTTGATGTATCAGACTACTAACATGTTGCCAGACTGGATGGCAATTGTTCCTAAAGGGAGAGCAGATTGGAATGCTTGCAATGCCAGAAGCACTGCCCTCAGTTCTAGAACGCTGACATGCAGATTGGGTTCTATGGGTGACCAAGTGCCTTGGACAGTCTTTCCCTGATAGTGCCCCCCACACCCGATCAGGGAGGTGTCCATGGTCACTATGGTTTTAGGCTGAGAAGGGGAGAAAGGACAACACCCATAGGTTCTCTTCCAGCTTCATCCACCAATGCAAGTTTTGTTTACAGTGATCTGTTATCATGATCTGAAATTACCTGGGGAGGTTCAAAGGGGACCATTGTGTTTGCAAAAGCCACTGAAGAAGCCTCATATGCAGCCTTGCCAGTGGTACCATCATTATAGAAGCTGCCACGGACCCTAGAAGCTGAAGGTCTGCTCGAACTGGAACTTTGTCCTGAGTGAGTATCACTCGGAGTTGCACTCTGATTCTTTGCATCCTGTGAAGGAGGAGGTAGAGTAGACATGATTGGGTATCAAATTCTGCTCCTATTAACTCCAGTCTTTGAGAAGGAATTAGTTTGCATTTGTCTTTGTTCACCGTTATACCTAGTTGTTTCAGGAGACATAGGATGAAATGGATTGCTGAGGTCAGTAGATGCTTGGTTGGGGTGGTGAAAACCCAGTTGTCCAGATATGGAAACACTCAAAATCCTTGCAGTCTCAAGTGAGCTGTTACCACTGCCATGCATTTGCTGAACGCTCTGGGGGCTGTGAAGAGACCAAAGGGCAGTGCTTGGAATTGGTAGTTAATGGCTCCCAACAAGAAGCGGAGAAATCTCCTGGACCACTTGCACATTTTATGTGGTAATATGCATCCTAAAGATCTACAGAGCACATCCAATCATCTTTGTCCAGGAAGGGGGGTATAGACTATCATGACCATCCAGAATTTCTCTTGTTGGATTCTATTTGGTCTGGAGGCACTGTTTGGAAGACTCTTTTTTGAAGCAGCTTTTGGGTTTCTAGAGCTGCTGATTCCCATTGACTGGGTGGTACGTCAAAAATGCACCTTAAAGGCTTTGGGAAAAGGTTGAAGGGAATAAGATAACCTCTAGTGATTATCATTTGCACCCAAGAGTTTTAAGTTATCTTTTGCCAGGCAAGGTGGTGCAGAGAAAAATGACCCCCGACTGCTTCGAGAGGTAAGCAATTGGGCCCCTCTTCCGGAGCGCTTGTAGGGCTGTCCCGAGAAAGAATCTCTGGACCCCTGGTTATGTGGACCCCCTCTTCCTCTGAAGGGATGTCTTCCAGTTGAGTTCCCCCTCTGCCCGGGGGGGGGGGGGGACTTGCCACATGTGTCAAGGGAAAGACCTTGGGACTTTCTGTACCACATCTTTCCACTCCTCTGATTCCTGGATTAGGACCATTGAGGTGTGGAAAAACACATGCCCACAGCAGACAAGGTCTTACCGTCCTTTTCACACCTGGCTAAAGTGTCTTTCACCTTTGGGCCAAAAAGGGATCAGGCCTCTACAGGGGCATTAAAGAAGGAAGACTTAAAACGGTCTGCAAAGTCACATAGATGCATCCAAGCGTGACATCTTGTAACACCTGCTGCTCTAGCTGCCCCTTCGGTCGAGTGTGAAATCAACCTCATGGACGAATTAGAGATGGATTCCAGGGTCGCAAGCTGTGAGGCAACTTTGTTCTGTACCTTATCAGACACTGCTCCTTCCAGGGTCTCTGACAGTTCGGTAATCAGGTCTCTCTGGAGATGAGTAAAATGTATCAGGTAATTCAGGGACCAGATGGTAAAGGTCACTGAAGAATACACCCACTTCCCCAATCTATTTCCTGAGACTCCCCGTTTGGGGGATATACAGTAAAGCTCTCCTCAGCTAGCTCTTTGTTTGTGATCGCTGCCACAACCATAGCATCTATTGGAAGGGCCTTAGACCAGTGAGGATTATCCTGAGGGGGTGAGAGAATTCTGTATGGCCTCAGAGGGTATCAGGACTATTCCATGCATGCTGCATGATGAGCTGTATGAGTTCATCCACAAGTGGGGTTACCCAGGAGGTAGAGGGCCGGGCTTGGAAAGCCTGCAAGAATACGGGCTCCTCGGGGGAAGGGGTGGTGGACTTCCAATCACCCCACTGCTTAAGGATCTCCAGGATGTCTCCAAAGGAGACCTAATCAGGGTGTGATCGTGTGGACCCTTCCCTTTCATTGTAGTCCGTATCTTCAGTCAAGGATTCCTCTGGGGAATCCACATGCTTCCTCTTGCATGAACTCTTGCGAGGAACCTCCTTGACGGGAGTATCTGGGGAGGATACTGCAGAGGGGGAACCTTGCTGAAGGGTGTCCTGAGGTTCTCGAGCCTGGTGTCCATGAGTAGTGGGTTGTGTCAACTGCGGTTCAGAGTACAGGGGGGGGGGTGACAGGTCTCCGACGCAGAGGGAACCAACTGAGAGGAAGCAGAGGCCAGTGCCCTCTCCATCATCTGAAAAGCAGGTCCTCCCAAAGGGGGGTGGGAGCCCGGAACAGAGAGAGAGACAACTTTGGGACTGGCATCAAACCCCACTCTGAAGAACCCGCCACTGGTGAGGGAGCCATGGGAAGAGAGAGCTCTGCCAGAAAAACTGGAACTGAGGAAGACATGTGGAAAGGAGATGCTGTGCCAGGGAAGCTGGTGCTGAAAGACAAGTCCTGGTCCTAAGGATGGCCAGGCTCAGAAGGAGCCAAAGACCAAAGGTTAGGCTCCGGCACAGTGGTAAGATCTACCACTAGCACCAAAGAGGCTGGAACCAGGGTTGGCATCGGTGATGTTTGCTCTGAAACCAGGAAGGAGGTCGAAGGAGGAAAATATCGTGGAGTCCTTGGATGAAATCCCACGGCTCCACGTGGGAGGGAGGGCTTAGATGGAGTAGAAAGTTCTCTGGTCACCAAGAGTTGATCCACTAGCCTCACTACATCCTGCTCTGAAAGACTCTTGGAGGATTGTGTAGACATCCCTGAGGGTGAAGTGGGGCAGCAAATGGATCCACCGAGGGGGAATATCTGGTCCGGGGGAGTATTTCACCTTTCAGCACCGAGGTCGAAGGACCAATATGAAGTACAGGGATGGGGGGAGTGACCGGTTCAGGGATGTCTATTATTGGTGCAGAAAGGTGAGTCAGTGCCGAAGTTGTGGTAACAGTCGGTGCCATTGTCGGTGCAGTCATAGGAGACAAAGAAGTAGTCGGCACAGAAGCTGGATGCAGACTCGGAGCCAAGACCGGTGCCGAGGTGTAAGGTTTAAGCCTCTGAGCCAAAGATGGTGCCAATTTAGGGACTTTCTGAATCCGTTCCTGTTGCTTAGTCTCAGAATCATGAGGAGAGGATGGTAATGACGTGATTCTTTTTTTGTGTTCTCTCTTAGGAGGTGGTGAGCCCTCCGACTCAGAAATAGCCTCCGCGAAAGGAGATTTTAATAGTCCTTCCAGCATTCATTTATTCTTACACTCCGCAAGTGTACGGGAGCTGAAATCTTTACAGATGTCACAAGGGCGTTTCACCGAAAGGTGAGTGACCCCTAAACAATAAACACAAGAGTCATTTTTATCCACATTAGGCATCTTTCTACTGCACTGAACACATTGCTTGAAGCCTGTGGTACCCTTCTTATCCATGTCCTGTCAATAAAATGAAGAAATTAGGAGACAGAAAAAACAGGGGGAAGGGTTTTTTTTTTTTTTTTTTTTTTTTAAGAGAAAAAGGTAGAATACCAACTATGATAAGAAAAATACCCCGAGGGTAAGGAGAAAAGGCCTGTACTAGCGATGGGATGAAAGATTACAAACTTTGGTAGAAAGGGAAAAAAAATGAAAGGGGGGGAGAGAGAGACACACACACAGCAATTACAAAATAAAATACACAATATATATAAATATATATCAAACGTGTGAAATTTAGCTATGAGGAGTCAACATCTAGTAAACAAGAAAATTTGACAAAAATTCAATGACTTAGCTGAGAGCCTGGTCTGACGTCTTGTTTCAAGGTAATATGGAGAGAGGCACTATGGGTAAGGCCTTAGCACGAGAGTTTTTTGGCTGACGTGAGCTTGGTATAATGGCCGACTTGGTTCCGAGGATGGAACAGACACCCATCAGTAAGGAATGAATGAAGATTAACAACATCAGATCATTTATTCTCCAAAGCTGAACAATGAAAGCTTTGCTCTACTTTTTGTGCTGAACTCAACAAAAATAAACCACAGGTGTACACTGGTTTTAGTTCATAAGCATTATGATCAAAACCAACTGCTTACAATATTAACATTAATTAATAAATGGCTTGATCTCTTCAAGCTGTTTCAGTGAATAAAGCTACAAAATGCTGTATTTAAGCTGCACAATGACTTTTCTTGCAGTGAACTTAAGACTTGCTTGAAATAAGAGCTGATCTTTGGTTTCAGTTGTGTTTACTACTCAATGTGAAGAATAAGCCTTATTCCTCCACTAGCAATTTGCAGTTCTGTCCTTGACATAAACTGACATACATAAAGTGTATTTAAACACCACCAGTGCACTGCTCCCTGTAAGCCAATAAGATTAATCCACTCAATTCCCTCACCTCCATGAATTACCAGTTTGTTATGCACTTTTCTGACACCAATAAAAAGCATAATAAGGTGACCTTTTTTGCTGATTTCAGAGAGTACACACACATGCAAACAGGGGGAAAATAATTCCTAATATTCTGCATATTTTTTATGCATTTGTTAACTTGGTAAACTCACTAGAAACAAGCCTGCTATCAGAAAACTGGTCGTAACTAAGATGTTTCTTTGGTACCTTGCTGTTAGCTGGCATTTACTTCTTCATAGTTCTCAGAATATGCACATTTCATTTGGCTAATGCCAGATGAACCTTTAACTATGAGTTATGCACGGTTTGTTTCCTGAATGATTTACTGATTTTATTTCCTAAGCAGAGACTGAAAAGGAACATTCTTCTCCCTTAATTAATTTAAATAAAGGTAATGGATGGGATACTTGTGTGGGATGGGTGTTCTCATCTGCATGCAATACTGCGTCAGCCACACTCTCGACGCCCTTGCGCATTTAAGAATCCTTATGCACTTGCATCCTAGTAACCCCAGCACACGGAGTAGCTGTATCATCCAGTTTATGACATGTTGCTCTCTCTCTCTTTCATTCTCTGGTAATCGGTAACCCCTAGTACTCATGCAACATGTGCTACCATTTACTGCTGAGCCCTCATGCTGTTCATTAAACCTTCCAAGGAGTTTCTCCAGCCTGGGCTTCACTCTCTCTTCCTCTATGTAAGCATGCAAGGACACCATTTCTAGGACTAACAGAAAAAAATAGGACAGCAGCAGGTGGGAAATTTTTAATACCAGTTAACAGAATGTGAAGCATTTAATTTGGGGAAACCACTTTGAAGGATGCATATACCATTGCATATTTTGGAGCTAAAACTCAGCAGTCCACACATGAATCATCCTAGCCTCCAAATGGAGGTATGGCAACTCCTCCACTCTATTCAGTCTAGAGGAATTTCATATCCTTAGAGCTTTCTGTTTTTCAAAACCATGAAAAGATCAAAGGATAGACACCGTTCTGCACGCCAATGGTAATTTTAGAGCTATTTGGGGTCTGAAAAATAGGAGTAGGAACCCCGATGGGCTGTCTCTAGGGTGTGAACTATTATTTCACTGTTACCAAACGTTTTTCTCCTGGAATTAGTGCATACAATAACCTAATAAAAATGCACAGGTATTTACTGTCTGTACCCCATCATGCTGTGGAAACCTCACTCCCTTCCATGTACACTGGGGCATACTTACACTGGCATTCACTTCTCTACTTAGAGATAAACTTAAGAGGTGCCTTCTAAGCTGTCATTCCCCTCAAAAGGAGACTGTCAGCATTATCCTCTTTGGATTTCTAACAGTCCCAATTCAGGACATGATCATCCCCAAATGTGGCTCAGTAGTAATACAAACAACCTGTTTAACTTTGCATTGTAAGTTGCTCAGTGCATGCAAAAATATACTGATCCTTGAAGAGAGGTTTATGTATTTTTTATTGCAACGGCAGCACATAAAACCGGTTATTCATCCTGCAGAAGGAATGTAATGATCTCACTGCCACCTGCAGCTTGCTCTGCAACATCAGACAGGTCACATGCCCTTTAAGAACCACAAGCAGCCTGAATATAATGAGTAAGAAAATTACATTTGTTTATACTTAAATCCTTTCTTACAGTGCTCAGTACAGAGGAACGCACAGTTTAGAACTGCTGAATACCTGACATTTCCTTGTATGATACATTGCAGAAACAATGCTCAAGTTTCAACAGAAGCACTGCAAAGAGTATAAGTTTACTTTTTTTACTCTAAAAGCCATACAGTCTTTCTAATTTAATGTTGAGCCTCACATTTGCAACAGAACTATACTAATGCAGCCACAGGACAATGTGCACTCAAAAACATTCTCCAAGGTGGAATTAATAAAAGTACCTTTTTTTCCTTTTACCTGCAGAGACAAGATTTGTCAGTGCTTGGATGCTCTGAGACAATGAACTAGGGTGTACTACTAACAGCCAGAATGGCAAACCTAAAGAAATAAATAAGCAAACAAAACTAGCGATGGAAGCTACCACGACAAAACTAGGCAGAAAATGTGAAGCAAATGGTTAACGCAACGACTGCCATTTTACTCTCCTCAGAGGACTAATGCAGTATATATGCAGCACTGCTACTCAGTTCCTGGCTGCTAAAGGTTGAGAAATGTTTATGTCTTTTTTTTTTTTTTTTTTAATATGGGTATGTCATACTAGGCATACATTTCTTTCCAGGGGTGACCCGAGCAGTTTGATCTAGTTATGCAATGTGCTCCAGGTCACACCTTATGCAACTGCAGAGTGAAGACCGACGGTACAGCTCAGTGTCAACCTGCAGTCACACATACTGCCGCTGATGCACTGTTTCAATTTTAACTCTCCAATTTTACTTCCTGCTGACCTGCCCTGTAACACACACCCTACCATTTCTTTAATTACTGGATATGAAATGCATCTATGATTTCACTGCTTCAAATATCAGTTTCTTCGTGTATTAACTGTTACCAGAAGTGTGCCCTTTAAAGTGATTCCTCAAATATACAAGTACCTTTGAAAGTGGGCTTTCCACCTAAATGGCTGTAGACCAAGTTAGTAAAACAAAAACCCCTATCCTGTCCACAGTATATAAGCAAGCATCAGCACATGCTTGCTTAGTCAACCTGATGAAGGCTCCAGATGGGGAAAGCTATGCTAAAAGCATTGAAACCGCTGTAAAACAGCAGAATTAAGCTACAGGTTTTTACACTGTTGCAAAATTTATGCAAAAGCATACCCTCAGTTGTTGAAATGAAAAGGTTCATCAATCTGAGATGTCTGTTAATGGATCACATTCTCAGTAAACCTTTAAGAACTTCAGAGCCAGTGTTACATTAAAACCCTGAAAACTGACAACTGCACTGATTTCTCATAAGACAGCTTTATTACTAGTAATTCAAATTGGCTTCTTAGTTCAAAGGTCGCTGTATGTCCTGTCTGCCTGTCTCGTTAGTCTTTTTTTTTTTTTTTTTTTTTTTAAACAAAAGGCATTCAGTTCCTGACATATAACTCACTTTTAGCGGAAATGATAAATGGCTTGTTCCTTCCTTTAAATTCCACTGAACATCTAGAATCTTGCTAGACAGCAAACTGTAGAACATGTTCATGCCAGAGGAACTTGGCCTATCACGAACAACCTCAATGTAAACACATCTGTGACACTGTGCTAAGATCAAACTATTTTACTGATCTCCCCAGGGCTGGAGGCAAAAAAGGACACCGCTGTGATCTGATACTCTGTGTATGAAGAAAGGGTCAATATCTGCAGCTGGAAGGCTTGTGTATGTAAGAAAGGGTCAATATCTGCAATTGGAAGGCTTCAATAAAATGCATTCACATGATCAGCTTTCATTCTCAGATTCACATTTAACAGAAGGTACTTGTCACTATTTTAACACTAGAGCTTTTACTTTGCCACCTGCTGTCCTTTAGCTTTGTGCAGTTCCAGATCCAAGTCTTGAAACTACATGTCCACAGCCTCCTGGATTTATTATCTGTGTTTTCTAAAGATATACACCTACAGCTGAAATACGTCAGTATCAATTTAAACATACTTTGATTTCACACAATATTGAAAAAAGTGTTTTTCTTACATAAACACCTGCCCTAAAAGTGTCATTTGAAGGCAAGAAAGCTTCCTCAGCTGCTGCTGGCTTCAAATGTCCATTCCAAGAAAGTACACACAAAATCAGGGAGGTGCCAAGCTGAAATATTCTGAACTGATGCTATCACCAGGGATCATAAATGAGCTTCGTTCGCAGGACGAATTTTAGGCAGTTATGTCTGATTCCATCAGCCCTTATAATGCTCACATACAAAAGAACACTACCTTAAAACAGGCTGCTGGCACCACTTTGGTGTTGTGTAAAATAAAAGCTATGTTTACCTTCTTCTGAGAATTTGAAGTCAATTCGACAGTTTTTTTAAAAATCATCATTTAATGTTTTACAGTTTAATGAAAACCCAGGCACACTGTCATCCAGAGTAAAATACCCAGCAAGCTTGTTTAAACGATACCTGTAGAAAGGAACTGCTAACTATGGAAATTAGCTCAGTTTTGAAGAAAATGCTTAACAGCTCATGATTGAGCACATTAATGTTCGCCACTGCACACTTGATTCGATTATGAAACCTCTTGGAAATAAAAACACCTAGGAAGAGGCCCTGGGAATCATTCACAAGTAAAGAAAGTAATGGACACCTTCAGTTCACTTTCAAGGGGGAGGGTATCCATTCGTGTGTATTATTTCAGAACGGGTTAGTACATGTGCATCACACAGACTGGAGTGCAGTGAACAGCACTACAGCTGTAGGACAATTTATGTAGCTTGATTTAACCGTGGTACTTGTGTCAACAGGAACAGTGTTTAAAAGCATCTCAGATTTGTTCACTAAATGATGTGATGCACTCATACTACTTTGTTCCCTTATTTCAGACACCTTTTAATAAAAACGTTGCTATTAAACCATAGTCCAGATAAATTTAGTGTATCCCTTAGTGATATCAACTAAGGGGCAACATGAGATACGTCCATAAACTTTAATGGAAGCATCTCTTGTGGATGCTAGGTGATGCGTCCATTAAAATCTATGTACTCACAGCATGCTTTCCCCTCAGCTGATCTCCCTGAGGTTAAAGTTCACTGAAGGCTCAATATTACTTATTATTTATTGATATTGCGGTGGTGGTGCTGCGGTAGCATTGTTGCCTCACAGTAAGACGCTGTCCGGTTCGATTCTAAGCTAGAGCGTCTTCTGCGTGGAGACATGCGTGAATGGGCGTACCTTCGTTGAAGGTTGTGCATCAGGGCTGGTAACTCGGCACGTAAAAATCAACTGCCAATCATTAGCAGACCAGAGTTCCGCTGTGGTGACCCCTAACTGGGAAAAGCCAAAAGACACAACAATTTATTGATATTACAAAAGAAAAGGCCAAAAAAGTCCATCAATAGGGCAAAAATGCCTTTTTTGTCCCTTTTTTTCTTTAATAACGAACAAATCAGAAAAATTTATTCAGGGTATTAGAAACACCTAGGTATGAATACTGTCCAGTTATGTAACCACCTACTCAAAAAATACTTTTCAATGTTTCAAGTAACTACACTTTTAAACTACATGGATTACATGTATTTCTGCAATTGTAAGTTATAACACAGCTGTGTGTTAAGTGCCCTTCCAGTTTCATAATAACAAAACCACAGTTACACTGTTGTGGTCTGAGATTTGATTTTGTGGCCAGATTTGTTCTGTGGCCTCCTACCGTTTAGACAAGAACTGTGGGACTTGCCTGCAATTTAAGTGCGTGTTTGAATCACTGAGAATGGGAAAAAAACAATGAAAATACAAAAGCCTTGATAGGGCTAGTGGAGCCCAAAAAAAAAAAAAAATCTGTCTTTTGTGCCGTTTTGTTGGCTCTGACGTTAAGTGGACACCTTCATGTCATAAAGCAGAAGCAGTGCAAAAATGTGCAAACTAAATGATTTCAAGGGCTGCATCTGGAGTTGTCCCGTGCTGCTAATTAGGGCAGCACAATCTGCTAAATGCTTCATCAGTATGTGCCCATCAGATGTCTTGAAAAGAAACGATTATAAATTCTAACAAAAAAATCTGTGTCAAAAACAACAAGCCAGATAAGATGGTAAGACTGTGTTTTATAGTTAAAAAACTGAATTATGCCAGTTTGAAGCACCTCACTTTAGAATGTTAATAGATGCCAGGGAACCATCAGGTTAGAAAAGCTGTTCACAAAACAGAAATTATAACTAAAATACAGACACAGACACAGATGCATATGCAAGCACACATTATATCTTTCAGCTGTAAAATCTTGCCTCATATTTTTTCCCTGTTCCTCATAAAACTTTTGATTTTCTGGCAAATCATTGAGGGTTATACAATCAGTCAAAGCCAGATATTAGATATGTTGTGCTGTTTGGTCAGAAAATGCATGTTGATGCAAAACATGATGTTCATGTTAACTTT
>NC_056740.1:177816884-177859384 GCF_019279795.1 Protopterus annectens | reverse complement strand
ATTGTAATGAGGTAATGTGAGGTGCAGCAGGCATAATGTGTTCTTGAAGCACTGTGGATTTTGATATTATAGATGAGTGTATATATACATTTCCCATTTGTTGATGATAGCGGATTGGAAGGGAATATCACTTGTTTACAGTATTCTATCATTTAGATGAATTAATGGGTTGGTTGTTATGCTGGATGGTTGAACAGTAGTTTTCTGATATAGTGTTATGGGTACCTATCGTTATGGTGTGGAAAGTTTTGGGTTCAGTTTGCGTCCCTGGATTTATGTTAGTGACGCTGCGATGATGTAATTACGTATAACGCAGACTGATAGGGATTCGCTATGAGATTTTCTTAGTTATTCGCGTATGCATGAATGCATAGATGAATTAATGGGTCGGTTGTTATGTTGGATGGTTGAACAGTAGTTTTCCGATGAAGTGTTATGGGTACCTATCGTTGTGGTGTGGAAAGCTTTGGGTTCATAGCGCAGTTTGTGTCCCAGGATTTATGCTAGTGATGCTGGATGATGCAATTACGTATAACGCAGACTGATAGGGATTCGCTGAGAGTTCTTTTTAGTTATTTGCGTATGCATGAATTCAGGGACTGTCAATGCATAAACAAATGGTATGCGGATATGTTTTAATATTAAGAACCTGATTTTGGAATAACTTTTAGTTATGTACTTACCATAACTTTAGATGTTTGGGATCCATCTTGCCTACATTCAGTACTGATGGGCTCGGAGCTGATCCCTCGGCACGCTATGCTATAGAGCGAGGCCTCTTATTGGCTGAGCTATTTCTTATCCCAGGATGCACCACCACTAATCCCCCAGATCTTGTTTGTCCGCATTCATGCACACATACACAACTTGTTTATATAACATTGCCAGATGTTTCAAGATGAAACAACAGGATTCGGACCTTCTGATATCCTCTGATCTCCAAGGAAGGGGGAAGGAGGGTGGGCTATTGGGAATGTAGGCGAGATGGATCCCAAACATCTAAAGTTATGGTAAGTACATAACTAAAAGATGTTATGTGATCCTATCTCGCCTACATTCAGTACTGATGGGACAGCGTCCCTAGCACCTAAATCCTGGGTGGCTCATTGGAAAACACTCCTGAGCACTGTGGAACCAAATGAAGCTCGTCCTCTAGATGCCACATCCAATTTGTAGTGGGAAATGAAGGTGTGCGGGGAAGACCATGTAGCCGCAGTACAAATGTCACTAATGGCAAGCTTAGAATGGAATGCTATTGAAGTAGCCATAGCTCTTGTAGAATGAGCTTTGACAGAGGTGGTAAGCTCTTTATTAGAAGAAGAATAAGCTTGAGTAATACAGTCCCTGATCCATTTGGCAATAGTGACCTTTTTGACGGCTTTGCCCAATTTATTGTCCGAAAAGGATACAAACAACTCATCTGTTTTCCTTGTTTGTTTGGTCCTATCTAAATAAAAACGCAATTGCCTGTGGACATCTAATGTGTGGAATATGAATTCCGCTTTGTTAGAATACTTCGGAAAGAAGACTGGAAGTTCTAATGACTGTTGTAGGCAGAAACTGGAACAAACTTTAGGGACAAAGGATGGATTTGGCCTGAGAGATACTCTATCTTTGTGAAAAACCAAGTACGGATGTTTTATAGATAAAGCTTGAATCTCTGAAACCCTTCTGGCAGAAGTAATCGCCACCAGAAAGGCAGTTTTCCACGATAAAAATTTTAAATCACATGTTGCTGCCGGTTCGAAAGGGGAGGAAGTTAAGGCGTGTAACACCACATCGAGATCCCATGGATGAGAAGGATGAGAAATCGGAGGTCTTAAAAGCGCAGCACCTTTCAAGAAGGTCTTACACAATCTGTTGCTCATTAAAGGTGGGTTTATAGATTCGTGAAAATTGGAAATAGCTGCCAATTGAACCTTGATGGTAGAGACTGAAGAGCCTTGATTGAAAAGGGAAGTTAGAAATTTCAGTACTTCTGATATGGGAATAGTGATGGGATCCAGACCCCGGAGTTGAGCCCAAATAGCAAATCTTTTCCATTTGCTAGAATACAATTTCTTTGTAGCAGACTTGTGGGCCGAGGATAAAATGTGTACAACTTCCTGATCCAAGGTATGATTCCTGACTATAGTCGGAAGAGGAGGAGCCAAGACATCAATTTTAAGGTGTGTAGGGACTGGTGGAATAGTCCCGACTGATGAACCAATAGGTCTGGGATCTGATCCAGGAACCATGGACCTTCCAGTGCATATTTCCGAAGATAGGGGAACCATACTTGACGAGGCCAGTAAGAAGCAACTACGATCATTTTGCTCCCCAAGATAGACGCCTTTTGGATCACCTTGGGAAGGAGAGGAACTGGAGGAAAAGCATAAAGCAAGCCGGTGGGCCACGGACGGGCTAGTGCGTCCATAGGGCTCTTCCCCGGAGCCGGGGTGAGGGAGAAGAACTTTTTGCACTTCGCATTCAGCGGAGTCGTGAAGAGGTCGCAACACGGAACTCCCCATTTGCTGAAAATCTTATTTGCAACTGTAGTGTTCAGAGACCACTCGTGTGGAGAGAGGATAGTTCTGCTCAGTCTGTCGGCTATCACATTGGACTTGCCCAGGATATGAGTCGCCACTAGAAAGCGTTTGGTCGACACTGCCCATTCCCAAACTCTCATGGCCTCTCTGCAAAGGGGATAGGATCTGGTCCCTCCCTGTTTGTTCAGGTACCAGACCACTGACATGTTGTCGGAGTGAACGGCAATTACGCCCTGAGGGAGGTAATCGTGAAGGGCTTGAAGGGACAGAAGCACTGCCCTCATTTCTAGGATGTTGATATGAAGTAGGGTCTCTTCCGAATGCCGTTTGCCTTGGACTGACCTGCCCAGGGAATGCCCCCCCCCCCCCCCATCTGGGAGGCGTCCGTGGTCAAAGTGGCCACAGGAGGAGGTGGAACAAAGGGTCGTCCCTGATCCAGATTGGAGGGCACCAGCCACCAGCGAAGGTCCCATTTGCAGGTTTCTGTGATCCATATGAGGTGACTGAGAGGGAGTTCCTGAAAGGACCACTGAGTTGAAAGAAGCCACTGGAGAATTCTCATGTGCAACCTTGCTAGGGGAACTAGAAGAACCGTGGCGGACATGGATCCCAACAGTTGCAGGACCATTCTGGCTGGGGCTTTGGATCTGGGAAGTAAGGCTCGAACTTGAGCCTGTATGGTTTGTATCCTGTCTGTAGGTAGATAGACCCGCATTCGGTTTGAGTCTATCTCTACTCCGATGAATCTTATGCGTTGAGATGGCAGCAACACAGACTTTGGCCAATTGAAGGTGATTCCAAGGGAATTGCCCAGTGATATCGTGGCTTGTAGGCTCCGCAATAGTAGATGCTTGGAGGTGGCAGTTAGGAGCCAGTAGTCTAGATACGGAAACACCTGGAATCCTAGACTTCTCAGGTGAGCAGTCACGACCGCCAAACATTTGGTGAACACCCTGGGGCTGTGGTGAGACCAAAGGGCAGCGCTGAACTGAAAATGACTGCCTCCTAGGCTGAAGCGCAGATGTCTCCTGGACACTTGATGTACCATGATATGGTAATAAGCGTCCTTGAGATCTATGGAGCACATCCAAACACCTTTCTCCAGCAGTGGGAGAATGGATTGTAGGGTGACCATTCGGAACTTGGACTTTTTGACTGAACGGTTTAGAATGCTGAGATCCAAAATGGGCCTCAAGTCCCCAGTCTTTTTTGGCACCAAAAAGAATCTTGAGTAAGTCCCTAATCCGATCTGGTCTGCAGGGACCGGTTGGATGACTCCTTTTTGCAGCAGCTTTGAAACTTCTGAGGCTGCAGTTTCCTGTTGACTGGGTGGCGGGTCCGGGACTTTTTTGGACTGAGGTGGAGAGTGAGAAAAAGGGATGGCGTAACCTCCTGTGATAATTTGAAGCACCCATCGGTCCTGAGTGATACCTTCCCAGGCTTTTAGGTGCCTCGAAAAACGACCCCCGACTGGCTCCGGAGCTGCACAGTCGGGCAATCCCTCAGGGACTGTGAAAGACTGAAGAGCCACGAAAGGACTCGCGGTCTCCAGTGTTGCGAGGGCCTCTGCCGCCTCTGGGACGGTGTCTTCCAGAAGAATTTCCCCCTCCCCTGCCTCTAGAAGGGTGATCGTCCTGCTGTGAGGGGTAAGACTTCTGAGATCTACGGAACCACATTTTCCCTCCTCATTTAGCCTTGGGGTAAGGCCGAAAGGGAGTGGAAAATCGTGCCCCTACGGCAGTCAAAGTCTTACCTTCTTGCTCGCAGCGGGTCAGTGTGTCCTTTACCTTGGGTCCAAACAAAGAGGACCCATCAAAGGGGGCGTCGGCAAAGGAAGACTTGAAGGCCTCCGCAAAATGACACAGGTGGAGCCAGGCTTGTCTCCGTAGAGCAATGCCTGTACCCGCCGCTCTACTCGCCCCTTCGGCTGCATAAGAAATGAGCCTCATGGACGAGTTTGATACAGACGACAGCGTAGCCAGCTGAGAACCAACCGTCTGGGCCAGCTGCTCAGGCAGGTTACCCAAGAGGGTATCTGAAAGTTATTTAATCAGATCCCTCTGAAATCTGGTAAAGTGCGTGAGATAGTTCAGGGACCTTAACGTAAAGTCCGCTGAACTTAGGGTGCGCTTACCATACCGATCCATGCTCCTAGACTCCTTATTAGGAGGATGGATGGACGTCAAAGCCTCTGCTACATCTTGCTGGGTAGCAGATGCCACCACCAAAGCATCTACAGCCACACCTTTCGTCAGAAACTCTTTTTCCGGGGGTGCTGACAGGAACTTATTAGGACGAGCAGACACCGGTTCCACAGAGTCTGGGTGTTCCCACGCCCTTCGAAAGATCAAATCCAGGAGCTCGTCGAAGGGCGGAGACACCCAGGAGGCGGAGGGCTGAGCCCCGAAGGCCTTAAGGAACACAGACTCATCAGCAGAAGGGGGTTTGGATTGCCAGCCACCTCGTTGTTTAAGGGCTTCCAGGATGTCTGCAAAGGAGACAGCATCTGAGGATGACTTAGGGGACCCCTCTGCATCATCGAGATCAGTGTCTGATGTAAGAGACTCATCAGGGGAGTCAACGTGCTTCCTCTTGCACGATCTTTTCCTGGGGGATTCCTCCGAAGAAGCTTCAGAGGGACCTCCAGGAGGGGGGGAACCCCCAGTGGGGGTAACCTCAGGCCCCGGGGCTCCACTGTATAAGGACAGGGGGACTGCCAAAGACCCAGTCTCAGTATGCAGGGAAGGAGCTGGGGAGACCGTGGAGGTAGCCAAAGAAGATTTGGCTAACGCACTCCTCATGGCCCTGAAGGCGGGACCACCAGAATCCTGGGAAGGTCCCACCTCCGTGGCCACAACGGTAGACGGCACCCTCGCAGCTGACGCACCGAGAGGAAGGCTTGGGACAGAGAACATCAGTCCCGAAGCGTCCCCCCCGGGGCCGACAGAAGAAGTCCGCGTACCGAACTCCGACTCAAGAGCCGGAGTTGGAGTAAGGGTCGGGCCGGACCCAAAAACCTCCATCGGCTCCACCCGCACTGGCTCCAATGGTGCCGAGGCTGTTGGAGGAAGAACCATAATAGCAGGGTGGACCATCGGCCCGGCAATGGGCTGGAGCAAACTAACTTTTGAAACACCGGAGACTGGAAAAGTCTTAGGAGCACCCTGTCGATGTCCGAATCAGACATCTTGGAGGATCTAGATGACACCGATCGGGTCCGAACCGACTTCTCCATCGGCTCCATAGGACTAGGGGACCGGCTCCGAATGGATTCGCCCACTATCGGTTCCGAGGAGATCTCAAAACAATTTCCTCTGTGCCGAGGAGGGCTTCGCCGAGGGGAAGAGTCTGAGCCGGCAACCCTCATCGGCTCCAAAGTCAGTGGAGCCGATGAAGGTGACCCGCCTCTCGATGCCCCAGTCCTCGGCTCCGAAACCAGAGGGGTCGAGACTGGAGGCATCGAGGCAGACCGTTCCGCCCTCGGCTCCAAAGTCCATGGAGCCGATGGAGAAGCCTGCCTAGGTTTTTTGGCAGTCGGTTCCGACAGACTGGTTGGAGCCGACGCTTTTTTCTTCTTCGTAGGAGAGGAAGAGGAAGATAAGGCCTCCTCGAAGGAGGGCTTAATCAGACCTTTTAATATTAATTTATTCTTCCTCTCCTGGAGGACTCTAGCAGAAAAGGCGTGACACACGCTACAGGACTCCTGTAGGTGCTTGGCGCCTAAACAATAAACGCACGAGGAGTGGTCGTCCGTTATGGACATTTTGTAACCACACCTCACGCACTTTTTAAACCCAGAGGGTCTATGTTCCTTAGACATGCTGACTAACACTAAAACAAGATTTTACCACAAAGAAAGTGAAAACTTAAGTTTTTTTTTTTTTTTTTTTTTTTTTGAGACAATACACAATGTCAGAAAACAATACACAAGGAACATTTTTCATTTGTAATACTAGATGGGGTTGATTTTAGTCACTCTTACCTCCTATTGCCCGAGAACTTTGTTGACTTTACATTTTCTTTAATTTTAGTGCATTTTTTTTTTTTAGTGCAAACTATTAACATTCTACACAGGTACTCTACAACTCAGCAGAGGCAATTAAGGTCAAGTTTTAATACCTTAATCATAGGGGATTCACTACATAGGCTTGAGGTAATAGGGACCACCCTAAGATCTCTTTGGCTGTTTATCCTGGATCACATTTCCTCAGTGGTCCACATGGGATCAATCTGATCAAGTGGTTCAGGCAGCATTTACAGAGCGAGAGATATGCATGTTTGATTACACATTTATATAACTAGATATTTATACATATTTAATGTATATTTATAAATTAAAGAATGATAAAAGTGTCAAAGCTCAGTAATGGAACTGACACCCTGGGCTGTGGTTGAAAGGGTCTGCAGATTGAAGTGCTGAAAAATTATTAGTGTTAAGAGTGATCCAAAACTTGTGTCATTATTTGGGTTCTCTATTCTTTGGAATTGTTTTAGAAGAATGTTAAATTCTAAAGGTCCCACCACAGACTGCTAGTCCATCAACATGCTTTATTCAGAAACTCCATTTCACCAAACCATGGAAAAAAAACCCTGGATCTCAGCTGCCCCATAAAAAAATTATTTGCAGTTTGTTTACCAGGAAAGTCCACTGGGCCAAAAATGTACAGTTGTGTACACTTACCATAAATGTAGATGTTCAAGTGTATTCACGGTTGCAGTCATTACATTTGGGTAATCTGCTGGCAGTCGGCCTGAATAACAAAGTCTTGGGTCCTGTGTCGGTTGCTGTCTCCTCTTCCATGACGTCAGGTCATCAGGGGTATAAAACATGCAGCAGACGCCATTTTAATCAGTTTTTCTTGCCCCAGATGTCAGGTGCCCCCCAAATGGGGAGCAAATGTATATATATATATATATATATATATATATATATATATATATATATATATATATATATATATATATATATATATGTGTGTGTATATATATATATATATATATATATATATATATATATATATATATAGATAGATAGATAGATACACACACATGTACTGTAGAACATAAAAAATTTACCTCCAGCTAAAAGCAAATACACCACAAAGGCTTTTGAGCATAGTGAAGGAAAGAAGAGGTATAATAATAATAGAGAAGAAAGGGGGCTGGTAGGTGGGTAACCCGGACTGCAACAGTGAATACACTCGAACATCTACATTTATGTAAGTGTACACAACTGTACTATGTTCTTCGTGTTTCACTGTTGCAGTCATTACATTTGGGTAGAATCCCAAAGCTATGTATGGGAGGATGGAATTATACAGCATTAGGAGCAGCTATGAGGCCCTGCAGGACAGCAGTAGCAAAGCCTGCCCTGGATTTTGAAAAGAGAGGTAAACGGTAATGTTTTGTGAACGTATGAATTGAGCTCCAAGTAGCAGCTTCACGAATGTCTGTGGTAGGAAACCCTCTGAGAAAGGCTGCAGAAGTAGATGCAGCGTTGGTGGAATGGGATCTGATCCCCTTGGGACAGGTTTACCATGGTGCATGTAGCAGAAACAAATACAATGGCTTATCCATTTTGAAATAGTCTGCTTTGATATAGCCTTCCCCTCTGTCCGTGCAGCAAATGCCACCAGTAGTTGCTCAGACTTTTAGAGATTTTGTCCTGTTTAAGTAGAATCTTCGTTGTCTGTGTACATCCAATGAATGCAGAATCCGCTCCCCCTTGTTCTGCAGATTTGGGAAAAAGGTTGGCAGATGAATGGTCTGGGGTTAAGAGCCACACTGGATACCACCTTAGGCATAAAAGAAGGATTGGTCCTGAGGGCCACCCTGTCCGGGTAAAAGATAATGAAAGGCTCAACTGCCATGAGAGCCTGCAGTTCTGAAATCCTTCTAGCTGAAGTGACTGCTAAAAGAAAGGCGGTCTTCCAAGAAAGAAATTTTATGTCTGCAGTAGCAGCTATTTCAAAAGGAGGTAGGGCGAGTTTTTCCAGCACAAAATTGAGGTCCCATGCAGGAGTCGGTGCTCTCCTGGAGGTCTTAAACTTTTGGCCCTCTGAGGTACTGCTTTAGCAGGGCATGAGAAAAGAGAGGAGGCTCTATGTTGTAGTGAACCGAGCTGGCAGAGGCATGGATTTTTATAGAAGAAAAAGATAGGCCCTTGTGAAGCACCTCAGTTAAATATTGCAAAATATGAGGAATATTGGGCATTGCTGTGTTTATTCACTGTGCTTGGTTCCAGGCACAGAATCTCTTCCATTTATCAGCATAAGATTTTCTGGTACTAGGCCTTCTGGCCTCCAAAATGGCACCCATCACAGGTTTACTGAGAGATGTGATTGGTGAAATTAGTTGATTAGCCATGCTGCAAGATTCAGATTTTGGAGCGGAGTGTGCAGAATTTGATAGTTCTGCTGAGACAACAGATGAGGTGTCTGAGGCAAGTACCACGGAGGAAGGTGTGACATATTCCTTAGAAGCGGGTAACAGTGTTGGCGAGGCCAGTCCAGAGCAATCAGAATCATCTTTGTTTTTTCCTGTCTGACTTTTAATAAAACCTTGGAGAGTAGAGGCAGAGGGGGAAAGGCATAGACTAATAGTTTTTTTCCAGCTGAAGGATAGAGCATCCACTTTCCAAGCTTTTTTGTGATGAGTTCTTGTGCAGAATTTGTCCCACTGGTAGTTTTGGAGAGAGGCAAATAGATCTATGTCTGGGCTCCTCCATTTTCCTGTCAACATGCTGAATATTTGTGGATCCAGTTTCCATTCGTGCGGGTCCATAAGATTTCTGCTTAGGTCGTCTGCCAGAGTATTTTGCTTTCCTGGCAGGAACTGAGCTTGTAGATGTAATTTGGTAAGTCAAGGCTGTGTTCCACAATGCCATAGCCAGTCTGCAAAGGGGGTAGTAGTGGGTACCCCCCTGCTTGTTTATGTACCACACAACTGTGGTGTTGTCCATCTTTATCAGTAGTTGTCCTGGATGAAGGAAGTCCTTGAAGGCTATCAGAGCATTCTGTACAGCTAGCATTTCTTTCTGGTTGATATGTAGGTGCATTTGATTTGGGCTCCATTCACCCTGAATGCATCTCCCTGCCAGACGGGCCCCCCAAGCAAGTCTGATGCATCTGTAGTCAGGGTTTGGGTGGCAGAGGGTAGAATGAATGACAGTCCCTTGTTTTGGTGACAGGCCTCTGCACACCAAAGGAACTCCTGTTGCAGGCAAGGAATGAGAGGAATCATTGTTTCCAGGCTGTGACAATGTTGACTCCATAAACTTTTTAGGTACCACTGAAACTTCCTCATATGCAGTCTTGCATATGGAATTAGTAGAATGCAGGATGCCATGAACCCCAAAGCCTGCAGAATTTGTCTTTCAGATAGCTGGGTTTTTGTTGCCACTTGTTTGAAGTATGTTATCCATTGAATTTGTTTGTCTGGCATGAGGTAAGCCATTTGGGCAGTTGTATTCAAGCTTGCACCCAGGAATGTAATTATTTTAGAGCATACCCGTTGTGATTTCTTTTCATTTATGGTGTACCCTAGGCATGTTAGAAGCCTTTTTACAAATGCCATATGTTGTAGAAGAGTGTCCTCGTCCTCTGCCTGAATTAGACAATCGTCCAGATAAGGATAAATTTGTACATTTCTTTGTCTACAAAATGCAATTACTGGTGTCAGGCACTTTGTGAAGACCATGGACGCAGTAGATAAGCCAATGGGCAGTGCAGAGAACTGGTAATGCGAATAGCCTGCTTTGAAAGCAGAGGTAACTTCTGCAAGATTCCCTGATTGGGATATGCAGGTAAGCCTCTTTTAAGTCTAGAGTTACCAACCAGGCATTCTTGCCTAGCGTAGGCAGTAGCTGTTGTAGGAGTCAGCATCTTGAATTTTGAAATGTCCAGGAAAGTATTTAGAATGGATAAGTCCAGAATTGGACGCCATGATTTGTCTTTTCTGGGTACCAGGAAAAGTCTTGAATAAAAACCTTGTCATTTTTTCTTTTCTGGTACTGGTTGAATAGCCCCCATATCCATGAGGGACATGACTTGTTTGTGAGCCTCTGCCCACTGATTTGGGGGCAAGTCTGGCCATCTGTTTGGACTTGGCAATGTGTGGAAATAAAAGCTGTATCCCTGTGATACTACATTTAATAGCCACTTGTCCTGGGTAATTAGATGCCAATTTTGAGCATGAAGTGCGAGTTCCCCCCCCCACCCAAAGGGGATGCCAAAAGTTAAGTGCTTGGAAATGGCAGAGGAAAGTCATTGAGACTGTTTACCATAGGGTGGTGCTTTGCTACTTCCTGCTTTGGAGGTGGAGGCACCCCATTGTTTTGTCCTGTAAGATCCTTGTGACTGAAACCTGGAGTCTTTGGAGTGCCTGGGTTTGACCTGAGCGGCTCTGTTGGGTACTGGAAAGGACCGATTGTTAGTAGGCCAGTGCCTACTGAACCTGGGTGGCTGCACTTGCAATAAATCTTTTACAGTTTGCATAGATTTAACTTTGTCCTCCATCTTTTTTAAAACTTCTTCTGCCTTATTACCAAAAAGACTGTCCTGCTGTAAAGGAGCATCCAACAATTTAGCTTTAACATCATCAGGCAGATTTTGCTCCTTGAGCCATGCATGCCTTCTCATCACAGATCCAGTTACGGCAGCCCTGCAAGAGGCCTCCAAGGAATCAAAACCACATTGCAAAGTATGCTTTCCAACTTGTTCAGCTGAATGCAATAAATCCTGTAACTATTTTCCACACAATCAGAAATCAACATCATTTTCTGTTTCAGTAAGCCCATGACATGCTGTTGATTTTTAAGCATATGAAATTGACAGTTTAAAGCCCTGATTGCCACGGTTGCAGACGTATAAACCTTCTTATCCCGTCTATCCAACACTCTAGAGTCTCTATCAGTAGGGGTAAGATTTTTGGCTGTATAAGCCTTATCACCCTTGGGACCCTGAGAAATAGTTCAAGGGTCTGCAGTAGGATTTTTGAAAAGAAATTTGTGGGAGTCAGGAACCCTGTAATATGTGTCTGGCTTACTAGGAGCCGGAGGCAGGGAATCAGGAGCCATGCTGGATTCTGAGAAAACATCATCAACAATGTCTAAAACAGGAAGCATAGCCAAAGGCCTATGCTGAGGAAGAATAAGAAAATCCCTAAGCCTCTTTTTGGATTCTGAAAAGTCCTGACTCTCCCAATGAAAATGTTCCCTTAAGGTATGCAAAGTCTCTCCAAAAGAAAAATCCTCAGGAGGAGAAGCAGAAGGGATGGATTCATCTGCATCAGAGTCCTCATAAGGAGGGATAGACAATTCCTGATCAGAAGAGGAATAAGAAGAAATGGAAACTTGATCTGAGGATTCATAATCAGTGCCTTGCCTAGGCCTCTTAGCAGGAGGGGGTTGGGAACCCCTGATCAAGGTAATTAAATCCTCAGCCATTTTGATCATTTGTTTTTTAGGTATAGGGGCCTGAGCATGTGGCTCATGCGTCGGTTTTTTAGACATAGTAGTTGGTTTTGGCCTTATTTTTGATGATGGCGTCGGTTTAATATACAAATCTTTAGGCCTGAAAACACCCTCAAAAGCTGGTGCCTGCTCAGCGGCTCTGGACCCATCCAAGCGGGTTCAATACTTGAAGAATCTCGTGGCATACTGGACTCCGAATGGGTCTCGATAAAGGCCTGCGACTCAAAAGTAGCAGGCATCAGGGGCTGCAAAAGCACCTCACTGAGAACCGGCAACTGGTTTTGTAGAAGCTTCGTCGGTTTTGGACCTCGACGGTCTGTCTCTGTCTTTTTCTTTGCATTTTTTGTGAATTCTGGTAGTCTGATTGCTATTCGAAGACATTTCAGAATAGTTAAATCTTAAACTAAAGTATTCAGAAGCAAAAATATACAGACGCTTAATAGTACATTGGTTAAATTTAGCACAAAACCGACAGCAAGGCACATTGTGATCACGGCCTAGGCAAGGAATACAGTACAAATGAAAATCCTTATGAGGTATTTGCTTCCCACACGTAATACAATTATTAACTTTTACGGACATCGGTAAGGAGCAAGAAATAGTTTCCCCAATGGGGTACTTAGCTTTAGTTTTAATACTTCGGTTCTGAAACTCGAAAATGAAAATTTCAGGAGTCGGACGACCAGCACTTGCGAACTGCTTCTGCTTCGGGCACCGTGCAGCAAGAAAGACTGATTAAAATGGAGTCGGCTGCATGTTTTATACCCCTGACGACCTGATGTCATGGAAAAGGAGACAGCAACCGACGCAGGACCCAAGACTTTGTTATTCAGGCCGACCGAGGGCAACCTGCCAGCAGATTACCCAAATGTAATGACTGCAACAGTGAAACACGAAGAACATCGAGCCCGTTTTCAACGGAGGCCAAGGGAGAAAAGCTCCAAAAACTATTTTGCAATAAAAATAATGTTCAAATGCAGTTATACAATAGAAATCAACAGAATATCATGATACAATATTTTACAATAAAAATTGATAGTAAGGCAATTATACTTAGATTTTAAATAAAAGAGGGAAACAAAGTTTAAAATGTATACATTTATGGGAATAAAACAAGACAACCACAAAGTGGAAGAGGAGAAACTTATTTAAGGAATGTTGTTTTGGAGTACTCTTAGGACATATAAAATTACAATAGTATGGGATAGAAAGAAGTGGGACATATATTTTCATAAGGCAGACATAGGAAAATAATTAAGAATGAGGCCTTAAGCAGGGAAGGATGCCAGTTGGTTTTAATTATAAAGAGAAAGGTGGATAGAAATAGTAAAGAAACAGTGATTGGATAACAAGTAGGATAGAGCAGGTAGGGGTGCAGTGGAGGTTGTCAGGTGGGGTGAGAATAGGAACAATACCATCGTGAGTAGAGGTGGGAGTGAAGGAGGTTCTTAAAGGAGGTGAGGTTATGGGTACTAAGAATATGTGGAGGAAGGGAATTCCATGGTCTTGCTAGTCAGAAAGATAGCAGAAGTGTCCCTGGAGTGTGTATAGGTTTATGTACTTCTATGAGGTTCTGGTTGCTGGACTTGAGTGGTCTGCTAGGCTGCTGTATATGGAAGGAGGAGGAGAGTAATGGACAATATGATGGTCTGAAGATGACTTTATGGGCAGAGGAGAGTTGGCTGTATGAAAGATAGTTTGGGAGTTCTAACCAGTTCAAAGAGTGGAGAGATTTGCAATGGTGGGAGGAGAAGTTGGATCCGGTAGCAAACTTGGCGATTTTGCTGTAGCAGGAAGCTAGACTGGACTTTAGGGAGGCTTGAAGGTTGGTAAGGAGAGGAGCACTGTACAGAAGGGAGGGGAGGAGATAGGGTCTGTTTGGACGATAGGGTGAGAACGGTTGTGGCGATATAACACACCCAATTTTTTATGTATTTTCCTAATATTAGTTTGTAAGTGGATGTCAAACTTTAATTGATCATCAATTAGGACTCCTTGACGTTTTAGAGTGGCGAACGATTTCAACTGATGCTGGATTGTGGCTAGTTATAGAGAAAGAGTTCTTATCGATTTTGCAGGATTTAGAAGGGAGAAATATCATGATCTTAGATTTTGAAGGGTTTAGAGCAAGGTGATTAATGAGCATCCAAGACTCGGTGCACGAGAAAGTTTCTTGAGCTAGTTTCATGAGGGATTTGGTGGAACAGATAATCGTAGAATTGTCAGCGTATTGGACCAGTTTAGCATTTGGGATACAGTGACGGAAGTCGTTGATGAAGATGATGAACAGTAATGGGCCTAGTATAGAGCCTTGTGAGACTCCTCTGGTAGTATGAAGGAAGGAAGAGATGGAATTTTTCCATTTGATGGCTTGCTGTCGATGAGCAAGGTAGGTGGAAAACCAGTTCATGGAGGATGGGGAAAGATTCAGATAGGATAGCTTAGACAGTATAAGGTTGTGTGAGACTGTATCGAAGGCTTTGGATAGATCTAGGAGGAGGGTTAATACAATGTTGCTGGAGTCACGTGCGTGGATGATGATTTCAAAAAAGGAGAGGAGAGCTGTAGTTGTGCTGTATCTGGGTCTGTAGCCATGTTGTGCTGGGGTAGGAGTTGTAGGTGGATATATTTTTCAAGAATTTTAGAAATGGGAGATAGGATGGCTAGTGGACGGAAGTTAGAGATTTCAGTATTGTTGGCTCCTTTGTGAAGGGGAATAATGAATGCTTTTTTCCAGAGAATAATGAATGCTTTTTTCCAGAGAAGGGGTACGTAAGATTCCTGAATAGGTTGGTTTATTAGGATGCAGATAGGAAGAGCTATGCCATCTGCAGCTAGCTTGAGGAAGTTGGAGGGCAGATAATCTGGGGCATTTGAACAAGGTTCTAATTTCTGAAGAAGTTTTTTTATGGTAGCAGTTGGAATAGGTTTGAATAAGAAAGGGGGGTGCTGAGTAGGCTTAGATTTAGAGTGGGTTGGGATTGAGGATGGGGATGTGGACTTGCCTTAAGTATTATTAGGGAAGGAAGTGGTGAGCTTAGCTATTGAGTCTATAAAGAATGTGTTAAACTGTGTAGCCAAGGAGAGGTCAGAAGAAGTAGGATCTGGACAGGGATTGTCTTTTTTTACCAGGATGCAGCAGGGTAGAGATCCTGCTCCACAACTTTTTAGGGTTTGATTTATGATTATTTTGTAATACTGTGTAGTAGGATTTTTGGTCTGAGGCAATTTGTTTTTTAACTTTATTGTAAAGTTGTCTGTAGTTGGCTAAGTTACTGGGTGCCTTATGTTTTTGGTACAGTTTCCAAGATTTATCATGGAGATGCATGAGAGAGACTGTCTCTTTGGTTAGCCATGGTGCAGTTTTGGCTTCAACTCTTAGATCGGAGGGAAGCAAAACTGTTTAATAGGTTCAGGAATGCAGTATGGAAGAAAATGACAGTGTTGTCTAAAGGAAGGGTTTTTAAAGGGTTCCAGTTCTTATGTTTTAAAGAATTGGAGAAAATTTGAGCATTACAATTTTTTAGGGAACAGGCTGTGATATAGTTATTGTGTGACTGGAGAGAAAGGGATGAACATCGTGCAAAGGCAGGGAGACTGTCAGTAAGTGGGTCAGGTAAGGTACCACAGTCAGAGATACTATGGGGGTGTGAAACTAGTATCCAGTCTAGAATACTTCCTGAGGTACTATCTTTAGCAGTTATAGTTGGAGAAATGATTAGCTGTGTAGATCTATATAGATTTATTTTTTGTGAGGCTGTGGCAGAGTTTATACAAGACCAGTTAATATTAATGTCACCAAGGAGTATAGTCTCATTTTTGTACATTTGCCAAGATCCAAGAAAGAATATCCTCGAGAATGAGGATATTATTTCCTGGGGAGATATAGAGGGCAGCTTTGCATATGCTATTATTTATCTTTAGAAGGGCCAGGGATAGCTCAGCTGAAGAAAATAGGGGTATGGGCTTTGTTTAGGGAGTTACTGTCAGGAAAGAAGACTAGACTAGGGCTACTCCGCCACCTTTCTTTTTGGTTCCGTCATTTCTTATGATTTTATAATTGGGTGGAGTAATTTCTGTATCCTTGATGTGAGGTTTAGCCATGTTTCTGAGATAGATAAAATGTCTGGTTTGTTATGGGACAGCCAGGCATGAAAGTTTGCTAACTTGTTGCATAAAATATGGGGATTTATTGTAGCAAATAGGAGAGATTTGGTAGGAGAGGAGGGGGATGGAGAGGAAGAGCTAATGTTCTGCTAATCTGTAAATACATTACAGATATCCAAATGGACTATTCAGTGGGTACGAGAAATCAACACACAAGGTCATGCACGAGGATATTCTGTAATCCTAATGATTTAGCTGGTAAAGCAACTGACATTACAAGAACAGTGAGTTGTCTAACTTTGCAAATATCAAAATGTGCTTCTTATAGAGATTTAGCTGAACGAAAAACTTACTGTCGGACAACTGGATCATCTGTACTACATTTGTACATTAAACTGTGTTCTTCAAAACAGGTGCTAACTTTCATTTACTTTACAGTTGAGAAATAAACTATGCCAAGCAATGGCCCTGATTATAGTCTTTGCCCAAACAAATCTCTGTGCTTTGTCTCATAACAATGAAATCTCTTCATTGCTAAACCAAACTGTACCCAGAGCCACAACAGTATAAAGCATCTAAAAACAACATAGAAACAACTCAGCACTTTAACTCAACTGAAGGTAAAAACAAAATAAACAGTGCAGACACATTTATGCCAGGAATGCTTTTTTTTTTTTCTGTTTGCCAGTTTGCAAAGCTGCAGCTGCCTGGGGACCCAAGAATAGCAAAATAAAACTCGACCACATTCAGTGAATATATAAATATAAACTCCAGAAATGGAAGTAAACTGTGCAAGTGCATAACGCACACTGACACAGGAAATAAAGTGAGAATAAAACTGTGTAAGATCATGGCAAAAGAAAAAAAAGAGAATGGAATTCGGGTTCAGAGCTGCACAATTTGACAGACACATATCGGTACAATGTTGAGAGACGCAATAGCAAATGTGGCTGACCAAAGATCACTAAACAGAACCGATGAAGAAGACAAAATACATTGCTATTTCGCAAGACACGGGAGAGAGAATTTACAGAATATAAGGCTCAATGTCATGAGGCATAAACACACACAGCAGTATTAGAGAATGACAATTTGCTTCTAAACTAAGAAAAATGCTCAGCTCAGCATGCTTAAGTTCAGAAATGTAGCTCATGACATTAAAGAATCCATGTATGTACAATGTACTAGATTCAAAAGTCTAGAGCACAGAAACTAGGGTTTTACTGACATAAGAAATGAGGCCAAATTATGTAGAATTGCTATTCTCATAAACAGTCATTATCATCTTCTTTCGGCTGTTCCCGTTAGGGGGTCACCACAGCGGATCATCTGTTTCCATTTCTTCCTGTCCTCTGCATCTTCCTCTGTCACACCAACCACCTGCATGTCCTTTCTCACCACATCCATAAACCTTATCTTAGGCCTTCCTCTTTTCCTATTACCTGGTAGCTTCATCCTTAGCATCTTTTCCCCAATATACTCAGCATCCCTCCTCAGCACGTCCAAACCAACCTAATCTTGCCTCTATGGCTTTGTCTCCAAACCTTCCAACCTGGGCTGACCCTCTAATATACTTATTCCTAATCCTGTCCACCCTCGTCACACCCAGTGCAAATCTTAACATCTTTAACTCTGTCACATCCAGCTCTAACTCCTGCCTTTTTGTCAATGCCACTGTCTCCAACCCATATAACATAGCTGGGCTCACTACTCTCTTGTAGACCTTCCCTTTTACACTTACTGGTACTCGTCTGTCACAAATCACTCCTGACTCTCTTCTCCACCCACTCCATCCTGCCTGCACACTCTTCCTCACCTCTTCCACACTCGCCGTTACTCTGAACTATTGATCCCAAGTATTTAAACTCATGTACCTTCGTCACCTCTACTCCCTGCATCCTCACCATTCCTCTTCTCCTCTCTCTCATTCACACACATATATTCTGTCTTAGTCCTGCTGACCTTCATTCCTCTTCTCTATAGAGCATATCTCCATCTCTCCAGGGTCTCCTCCACCTGTTCCCTACTCTCACTACAGATCACAATGTCATCTGCAAACATCATAGTTCACAGGGACTCCTGTCTTATCTCGTCTGTCAACCTGTCCATCACCATTGCAAATAAGAAAGGGCTCAGAGCTTACCCTTGATGTAATCCCACCTCCACCTTAAACATATCCATCACTCCCACTACAAATCTCACTGCTGTCACACTACCCTCGTACATATCCTGTACCACTCTTACATACTTTTCTGACACTCCCGATTTCCTCATACAATACCATAACTCCTCTCTAGGCACCCTGTCACATGTTTTCTCTAAGTCTACAAAAACACAATGCAACTCCTTATGACCTTCTCTGTACTTCTCCATCAACACTCTCAGAGCAAACATTGCATCTGTAGTGCTCTTTCCCGGCATGAAACCATACTGCTGATCACTAATCATCACATCCCTTCTTAACCTAGCTTCCACTACTCTTTCCCATAACTTCATGCTGTGACTGATCAGTTTAATCCCTCTGTAGTTACTACAGCTCTGCACATCACCCTTATTCTTAAAAAATCGGTACCAAAACATTTTCTCCATTCCTCAGGCATCCTCTCACTTTCCAAAATTTCATTACACAATCTGGTTAAAAACTCCACTGCCATTTCACCTAAACACCTCCATGCTTCCACAGGTATGTCATCTGGGCCAACAGCCTTTCCATTCTTCATCCTCTTCATAGCTATCCTTACTTCCTCCTTGCTAATGCATTGCATTTCAGGATTCACTATACCCACATCATCCAACCTTCTCTCCCTCTCATTCTCTTCATTCATCAACCCGTCAAAGTACTCTTTCCATTTTCTCAACACACTCAATTGTGAGTATGTTTCCCTCATTATCCTTTATCACCCTTACATGCTGCACATCTTTACTAGCTCGGTCCCTCTGTCTAGCCAATCGGTACAGGTCCTTTTCTCCCTCCTTGTGTGTCCAACCTTTCAAACAACTCTTCATATGCCTTATTCTTAGCCTTCACCACCTCTCTCTTTGCCATGCACCTCATCTCCTTATACTCCTGTCTACTTTCTTCATCTCTCTGACAATCCCACTTCTTTGCAAACGTCTTTCTCTGTATACTGTCCTGTACTTCCTCATTCCACCACCATGTCTCCTTGTCGTCCTTCCTCTGTCTAGATGTCATACCAAGCACCTTTCTAGCTGTCTCCCTTACTAGCTCTGCTGTAGAGACCCAGCTATTTGGTAACTCTTCACTGCCACCCAGAGCCTGTCTTAACTCTTCCCTGAACTGCACCTCACAATTACCCCTTTTCAATTTCCACCATTTGATCCTTGGTGCTGCCCTCACACTCCTCCTCTTCTTGATCACCAATGTCATCCTACAAACCACCATCCTATGCTGCCTAACTACACTTTCCCCTGTCACCACTTTGCAGTCTCCAATCTCCTTCAAACTGGCCCTCCTACATAAAATATAATCCACCTATGTGCATCTTCCTCCACTCTTAAGAGTAATATAGAATCATCAACCATGGGATGGGTAAAGCCAATCTAACACCAAATAGGATAGGTCCATTCAAACACCAAAAAGGAAATTTGCTAGGCTTACAAATACCCACAAGGGCAGCTAGCCTTGTACTTCCCTGCAGAGATTGAAAATACAGTTCACAGCACACTAAACTACAGCTGACAGCACACTAAACTATGCAAGACCTGCAGACATTTAGTAAAGAGAAAAAAACGAAAACATCAAAGAATATTTTGACTGATACACAAAGCACAAGCATATGACAACAGAATTTTTTTCAGGAGGAGGACTACAACTACAAAGAAAGCAAGAGTTCAGGAAAAACAAAACAATTTATGTTTCAGGTACTAGAGAATGTTACCCACACAAAGAGAGTGCTTCACAATAGATAAAACATTCAATTTGTGGAAATCAGAGCCATTTTACAGGATAAAAAGAAAAAAAAAGTTGAAATGTATACAAGAAAGTCAACAGAGCTTCATAATAAGTAGAAAGGTGGTTTAAAGGGAAATGTATGAGTTAAGGTTCTTAATGACAGATCAAGAAAGTTGTATGCAACAGATAGGTGTGAATAAAATGACCAGTCTGATTTTGTGCATGAAAACAAAGTGAAGAAGATCAAACCAACAGCTGAACTAGAAGTAATGCTTTCCAGAAAGTAAGACTGCTAATTCAGAAGGCATATATGGGCACTAAACTATATTTTTAGGGCAATAATGCTACAGTGTTGGGAAAAATAAAGAAAATAGTATACAATTAAAACCACTTCCAATGAAAGGTTGTTGGACAGTACAATCAAGCTAAACAGCAGGCAGAATGAAGTAATATCCCTTATATTGCTAAAAAATGGCCTTCTCTATAGAGTTCTTATATGGCAAAGGCATGAAAATCTAATTCTAATAAAGCAAAACACTGGCTGTGTAAGTGGATTAAAGTTATGGCTATTGCCAATGACTACTAACTACAGTGAATTTGATGGTGTCAGGAAGGTGAATCATCATCTGGTCAAGCTTCACATACACAAGTCACACCTGTTATAAAACTGCATAGAAAAAAATCCATTCTTCTGAGACAAATGAAAATTTGGTTAATGTTAAAACAGCAAGGCAACAATATTAAGACCAGAGCTTCTCAAAACTATGATATCACTGCAGACTAACAGCCCAAATGAGGTGATGATATATGTGGACATCAACGCAGCTATCAGGGCATGCAGAGTTAGACATCTCACACTGAAAGGAAATGACAATTACCAAGCTGAACCGAAAAGCTGTATTCAGCAAACCAACCTCAAGTTTGAATACCGCAAAAGCTTCTGTTTCAGCTAGACTGAAGGTCCAATGGGACCCATCTCCAGAGACACACATTTTAACAGTTCCTAAAGATGTACATACATTACCAGTTCTGTAGCAGAAACCATCCCACAACTCATTCAGCAGATAGTATATTTCATACAAGGTACTAAATGCTTCAGTGATGGCACAACAGTTCTTCATAAGAATACAGTGAAGCTTGCAACAGTTTTATAAAGAATGAGAGACAAAAGATGGGTCCCTACACCAATCAAAGGTGAATGTGAATTTGACAATGGAACATTTTGCATTTATGTTTTTCATCTTTTCTTTAAAAGCTATATTATCTGACACTAACAAAGTCAAAAGTGCTATCAGAGTTTTAAAACTTCAAAAAATAAATAAATACAATAATAAACATATTAACAATTTGTTTGACGTTGAAAAACAGTGCATGTTTCATAAAAGATGTTGGTACAATGACTGCACCGTCTGGAAAATTAATAAAGACAGATAAAAAAAAAAAAAAAACTGAAAGCCGTTCAAGTTTAACTACATTTGTTTACTTCTTTGTCACGTGTGAGCTGGAAATTATTCTTGTATTCAAAAGGTGCAAGACACTGAAACTCTGAGACAGATCATCAAACCCATGGCAGGATGCACGCATGCGCATGCACACACACACACACACACACACACACACACACACAACTATACATAATCTGAAGGAATGCCAACTCAACTACAACACATCTTGGGGATGTGAGATGGAGCTGCAATACCAACTGAAAACACATGTGAACACTGACAAGACATGCAAAGTAAAGCACCCAAGCAGTGAATTACACTGAAAACACAAGCACTGTGAAGCAGGAGATGTTAAAGTCTGTGCCACTGTGCAAACCAGTGGATGCCTATTTTAATCTAGCCTGCAGCAGTTAGAAATAGAGACAAGTGGCACAAGTCTAGGTGCAGTGTTTTGCCAAAAACACAGAAAGCAGACTACAGTGACTTCTTACACCAGTCAATATCATATTTTCCACTGTCAAGTCTCTCAAAAAATGTCAAAAGGTACTTTCACATTAAAAAAAGGAGTTCATGGCCACTGTGGGCATATGAACGTTTTCACTTCTGTCGAGAAAAGTATCACAAGCCTGTAGAGAAAAGTTTCAGTAACTCTAGGTCCAAACTGAATGTGAGAGGTACACAGTCAAAAAGGCTATAAAGTGATGAGGATATATATATATATATATATATATACATATATATATATATATATATATCTACATATATATATATATATATATACATATATATATATATATATATATATATATATATATATATATATATATATATATATATATATATATATATATATATATATATATATATATATATATATATATATATATATATATATATATATATATATATATATATAGCTCAGTTCTGAAATTAATGCCTATATATATATATATATATATATATATATATATATATATATATATATATATATATATATATATATAGCTCAGTTCTGAAATTAATGCCTATATATATATATATATATATATATATATATATATATATATATATATATATATATATATATATATATATATATATATATAGCTCAGTTCTGAAATTAATGCCTATATATTCTAAGTAATATACGGATGGCAAGGGCAACCCTGATTGTCACCTTTTCAGGCATTTATCCACTACAAGAAAAGAGGAAGAAGTAAACAGACTACATATGAAGCATATATCAACACTGGTGTGCATGTTTCACATAGACAGCTGAAATGGCTATGGTGTTTACACAGACTAAAAAATATGCAGGATAAGGTACATGGTACAAAATAGCATGCTGTTCCATTCACAGGTAAACATTTTGAAGAAATTTGAAAATATTCAGAGTGAATTATTTGCATCAGAAAATGGCAGAATTTTGTTAAAATGTACCAACTTAATCACTAATTCCACTGCAAAGAGTAATAAACTGCAAATGAGGCACCTCTATACACAGTCAAAACCAATACTATTTAAACAATGGTATATTAAGTGTAGCTTGGGCCCTGGCTATTTCCAAGACCATGGCACATCCTCAGACTTTTATTCAAGACCAAGCATAAACGCATATGTGCCGGATTCCCATTCTTGATGGTTTTAAATGTAAACTCACCTACTAGATTTTCTAAAATTATAACTATTGTTTAATAAAGCAATAAGTGTCTCTTAATTTGTAGTTTTGAATACTTTCCAGCAAGAAGTAAAACAAAATTTACTAACAAATAAAATGACTCATTTCAGAACATTTAAGCCATAAAAGACCACCAAAATGTTGTCACTATATGCAACTAATGCCTGTACACATCAGCTACAGCACTGTGTACGCATCACACGCCTGATTGTGATAACTGCCACAATAGAATATTCCAACTTTCTTTACATAAATGCACAGAAGTCCTACAAAGAAAAGCTAATAACTGTTAATTTTATCGAATCGGCAGCATCAGTCATTTTCATCCACTGACAGCACGTTTACCTAGCAATTACAGCCCCATTGTTGACCATGTACAGCTCAGATGTCTGATTTTGGTAGAAATAACAATGGCAATAGCAATGCATTTCAAGTTTGCTTCACATAAATACACAGTAAGGTATTACAGCTTAATTCACACAAACACACACTAGTCCTTCAAATACAGCTGTTTAAAATGAGAACATAACAGCTCACCAAGCAATTATAGCCACTTTGTTGACTGTGTACATATACTTTACTGGTAGCTTTGGATGAAATGAACAAAACTGTTTAAAGCTCAACAACATTATACCATAAGATCTAGTCACATGGACCACACATGTAAGAGGAAATGTTAATCACCTGACAACAATATCCAAGTCAATACAATCTGTGCAGAAGTAAATGTAATCTGAATAACTCCAATTAAAGAGAACTGTTATTAATGAAAATATTGCTTTTGTCTGACAACTTTGCATTTCAGTGTTTTATTCACAAATGCGGTGCCTGCTGCATTTGAAGAATAAATAACCTCTGCTGCATTAAAAATGACATGCTTATTATATTGTAACAGCATTTTCTGAATTAGATCAGTTATGCTTCAGTGAATGCTTTACCAAAAACAGCCACAAAACATTTTTTTTAATTAAAAGCACAAATCCTTTGCAATCCAAACTCAGAGGAGACTGCACCACAGTTAATATGTGACAATGACTGCATAATGGTCTGAGCACCATTCCAAATAATGCAAACTATACTGAACTGAAAAATGTCAAACTCTTTGCATTTGCTGGAGGCAGTAAAGAAGGTACTACAGACATACATCACCAAAGCAAATTAGGCTATATTATACATTACAGGCTTATCAAATAATTTATTTATTCTTCAGTGCGATGAATAAAGCCAAAAAATAAAAAACATACAGATGTTATTCCAGCAGCAGCAGCTTTTATTCAATGGCCTACAAACCACAGAAACATCAGGAATATTGCAACATATAAAAGACACCTGATTGCAATAAAAATGGCTATAGCAAATATATTCCAGCTTTATTTCAAAGAAACAGTAGCCACAGTTGTTTATTTGTCTTTTCAGCTTTTCCCGGTTAGGGGCGCCACACCAGAACTCAGATCCGCTAATGATTGGCAGTACATTTTTAAGTTGCCGAGTTGCCAGCCTGATGCCCAACCTTCAGAGAAGGCATGCCCATTCACGCATGTCTTTCGAAGGCCACTTGACCGTGGGAAGGACATGCAGACTCCACATAGAAGGCACTCCAGCCAAGAATCGAACAGGAGAACCTCTTGCTGTGAGGCAACAACGCTACCACTGTACCACCATGGCTTATAAACAGTAGCCACAGTTAAGTATTCCAAAAATTACTTTAGCTATTGAAAACCAGAACACCAAATGACAGTAATCATTCATTTTCATTTGCAGTCAGCCACCACAACAGTAAACTGCAGCTACTTTTTGGGCACATCTCAGATATCAGACTGCAATAAAATAAAGCAGACACAAAATGTATCCATTTTACGTAAATATATAGCTGCTTGCTAGTCCACACAACTCGCATCTGATTGCCTGTGATGAATAACTTCTGCACATCTCAAATGTCAGAATGCAATAAAATAAAAGCTGTACAATGTATTTTAAACTCCATTTTACACAGAGAGATACTTGTTTGCCAACCCCCACAGCTCATGCCTGGATGGCTGCCAGGGACAATCTGTGTACATCTCAGCTGTCCTACTGTAATAAAATTAAATACTAATAAAAGAGCTTCACAATGCATTTCATAGCACATTTACACAAACACACAACTGCTTGCCAGCAGCCACATTCCATTTTTGGTAGCCTGCCAGGAAAACTTGAAAAGGAAAAAGACTTTAGCACTATGAACTTCCCTTTACCAGTATTCGTGGGTTTTCTACCTCTTCTCTATGCCATCCCATGATTTGTGGATTACATTTTTCACCGATACTGTATGGTCATTATATGCCATAGTACAGGGGCAGATCATAGACTTACAGGTTTACAAATACTGAGCTACAAAGCTTGGTTTTGAACCTACGGCAGCCATTGCAAAGCAAAGTATTTTAAAATTATACTGTCTGCATCTAATGAATTCATCTAGCAGTTTGTATACAAATTATCCCTTACAGGATAATCCCATTTAACATTTCTCCACATTGCTCCATGGCATTTCACTGCCTCATTTTAACTATGCATGTGCTCCAGAAGTACAAGATTCTGGAAATGATAGCAACCTCCCCAGTTTGACAGAGTTATGAAATTTCTCATTTTCTCAGTATCACCCGGTGCCTTCTCAACTCATGTACTTCTTTTTGTATATTGCATGCTTACTACCCAAATTCCCTTTCTGTTTCTGCTGTATTTTCTCAGACTGCATTACTGTAGCAGCAGTAAGATTCCACTTCAGCTTTGTACCTCGAAGAGTAATGATCTGGCCCTCAGTTGTTTATTCCATTCTCTCCTTTTACTGGCTCCCCTATGACCTGAGCTCTTTGCTGAACCTGTACTGCAGATAGTGCTGGAGAGACGACTCACCCCAGTGCCATTACATAGCCTATGCATAGTTAGATATAAATATAACTTTGGGCAGAAGTAAGCCCATCCAACCTGCCCTTTGGCATAGTCACACATCACACCAAAATGAAATCTGTTCTTGGATTGATGATAGCTGGTAAAAGGTCCATTACAAAACTGCAGTGAGAGTAACTCTTCTGTCCTTTACTGACGATGTCAGCAAATTAATAGATCAGCAACAGAATAAACAAGTGTTTAATAAATCCAAAATGCAAAAAAGGCAGATTAAATATAAGTAAAAACAAACCCACAAAACATTTCTGGTCTGATACTGCTTTTCAGCCAGCAAACTGTATGCTTCTGGGCCAAAGTGGAACCTGCTTTTCAAATGAGATCTAACTCAAACCAACAAGCCTAGGTTATGTCACACAACTGTCTTTCAGTTAGTTTCTACTGCCTATACAATATTTATTTAATTTTTAGTACAGTTATTAATGATACCATACAAAGCTGAGAGATGCCTGAAATTAACACAAGTGTATAACATGATAGTTATTCACACATGCAAGGCAGTTCATAAAGGACACATCATTATGACAACTACAGTCAAAACTTAAACATCAACTTAACACTTAAAAAAAGCCAGTACAAATTAAAGGATTTTTTTTTTCAAGGACAGCAAGCCCCGGTTATCCCCCTCACAAACCTCCAGTTGTTCAACCAATGAGAATGGGCAAATGCCTCAGGAAAGAAACATATTCCCTTCTCTATTACACTTCAAATTCAATAACACAGAAGACAAAAACAAAACTCCCACTAACTTATACACAAGATTTCAAAACTTGCACCACATCATCCTGACCAAAAATATCATCCCAAATTCCATACAATATGCTAAAAAATAGAAACAGTTGCTTTTACTGGATTTCAATATTTACAGAATAGATCGATAGTTAAAAAAAAACTACATAACTCCACTTTTAGCATCTTCTATACAGCATATGCACTACAAAAAAAATAAATAAATAATTCCACAGTCATAGTAATACAAACTTACCTACAAGCAGCATACTATGACAGCTCTAAATATTTTAGACCAGTATGTGACACTGTCAATAGTTATAAAGGGTTTCTGTTACTGGAAACAGTACTGGTCATTTCTTCAAAACTGTAAAAATTCGACTCCTTCAGTGAGACAGTCTTATAAATCTGAGCACGGTAACCTCTAAATCAGGCTTGTGAACATCAACTGTAAATCCTTAATTCTCAAACACTGTTTTAAAAGGACACTTTTCTTAGTGATTTGTACCATAAAATATCTGGCATATTATAATGTCCATCCCAACTACAGCACAAGGAACTTCTGCCTTCATCCCTTCTCACAGCCAGCTTGAGTAGTAACATAAGCAAACCCCCTTCCCCAAAAGAGTTTAAATGACAGGCTATGAGCTCAGTTCTGCCAGTACATGATACAAAACCAACAGAAGGAGAACTAATGAGAGGAGGACAGCAGTTAGTAACAATGAAAACTATACATCACAAAACAAAACTATCATTTTCTTACAATGGGTCTATATTACCATATCGAATGGCAACAATGTTGAATGCTCATATGAGCGTAAACGCATGATTAAGTACAGTTGTGTACACTTACCATAAATGTAGATGTTCGAGTGTATTCACTGTTGCAGTCATTACACTTGGGTTATCTGCCTGCAGGTAAGCCCTCAGTCAGCCCGAATACCAGAGACTTAGTATTTCTGCATCAGTTGCTGTTGCTCCAGGACTGATGTCAGGTCATCAGGGGTATAAAAAGAGGCAGCTGATGCCATTACATCAGTTTTTCTTGCCCCAAATTTCAGAAGCCCCCACCCCCCAATAGGGAGCTAAGTTATGCTGGGAAAAACACCACCAGTAAAAAGTAAATACCAATAGCCCTGTAAGGGGTGAGTAATAGAGGAGAGAGAAAGAGAGAGACAAGGGGGCTGAAGGATGGAAAACCAGGACTGCAACAGTGAATACACTTGAACATCTACATGTATGGTAAGTGTACACACCTGTACTATATTCTTCGTGTTTCACTGCTGCAGTCATCACACTTGGATTGATTCCCAAAGCTGAGGAAAGGGTGGAGGAAGTCAAGAAGAGTTGGGCTGGCTAGTATGCCCTGCAGGACTGCTGTTGCAAAACCCACCCTGGATTTGGGAAAGATAGGCAGGTGGTAATGCTTGGTGAAGGTGTGTACAGAACTCCAGGTAGCAGCTTCCAGAATGTCCCTGGTAGGGACTCCCCCTGAGGAATGCTGTAGCGGTAGAAGTTGCCCTAGTGGAATGTGTTCTGACCCCCTGAGGGGTTGGTTTCCCATGGTGCTTGTAGCAGAAATGGATACAGTGTGCTATCCATTTGGAAATTGTTTGTTTTGAAATTGTCTTAATCTCTGCCCCTGGTGCAAAACTGACTAGTAACTGGTCAGATTTCCTGAAGGGCTTAGTCCTATCCAGGTAGAATCTGAGCTGTCCGTGCATGTCCAAGAAGTACAGGATCCTTTCCCCTTTATATTGTGGATTAGGGAAGAAGGTCGGCAAATGGATAGATTGGTTGAGAGCCACTCTGGACACCACTTTAGGCATAAAGGAAGGGTCAGTCCTGAGGGACACCCACCCTGTCAGCATGAAAAATAATGAAGGGTTCCACAGCCATAAGTGCTTATAGCTCAGACACTCTTCTAGCTGAAGTGATGGCTAGAAGCAAGGCTGTTTTCCAAGAGAGGAATTTTAACTTTGCTGATGCTGCAGGCTCAAAGGGGGGTAGCGTGAGCTTTTCCAGTACAAAGTTCAGCTCCCAAGCAGGGGTGGATGCTCTCCTTGGTGGCCTTAAGTTGTTTGCCCCTCTCAGGAACTGTTTGATGAGAGGGTGAGAGAAGAGAGGTGGCTCAGTGCTGTAATGAATTGAGATGGCAGAGGCATGGATCTTAATGGAGGAGAAGGATAGGCCTCTGTAGAGTAGATCTGCTAGGTAATCCAGGATTAGAGGTAAGGAGGGCAGTGCTGTGTCCTCTCCTTTAGATTGAATCCAGGAACAATACCTTTTCCACTTATCAGAATAGGATTTCCTTGTACTGGGTCTTCTGGCTTTAAGAATTACATCCAGCACCTGCTTGCTTAGGCTGGTCACTGGGGGAGAATTCAAGGAATAAGCCAGGCTGCAAGATTCAGGTTTTGCAGCTGCGGATGCAAGATCTGTCCCACCTACTGAGTAAGGAGGGTTGGAATCTGGGGTAGGTGCCAGGGTGGCACTGGTGACAGGCTGCACAGTAGTGGGTACCAGTGCTGGCATGGCCAGTCCGGGGCAATCAGGATTGCCCTTGGTCTGTCCTGTCTTATCTTAGGAGTAATATTCTTGAGAAAAGAGGCAGAGGGGGAAATGCATAAATTGAGAGGTTTTCCCACTGGAAAGATAGAGCATCCACTTTCCAGGCCCTGCTGTAAAGTGTCCTGGTGCACAATTTGCTGAGTTGGTGATTGCAGGGGGAGGCAAAGAGGTCTACCTTTGGGCTCCCCCATTTCTGGATTAGAAGGCTGAAGGTACTGGGTTCTAATTGCCACTCGTGTGGTCTAGGAGATTTCTGCTTAAGTCGTCTGCCACAGAGCTTTGTTTGCCTGGCAGGAATTGAGCTTGCAGATGAATATACATGTCCAAGGTTGTGTTCCACAGGGCCATGGCTAGCCTGCAGAGTGGGAAAAAGTGGGTTCCCCCCTGCTTGTTGATGGAACACATAACTGTGTTGTCTGTTTTTATTAACAGGGGTCCTGTTGAGAGTAGGGATCTGAAAGCTTTCAGGGCATGCTGAAGAGCTAGCATCTCTTTCTGGTTGATGTACAGATGAATTTGACTTGGACTCCAGTGGCCCTAAATGCACTTGTCGCCCCCCAGGCACAGTCTGATGCATCTGTGGTTAGGGTCTGGGCAGCATGGGGTTGAGTAAAGGAAGTCCCATGTTGTGGTTGCATGCTGCTGCCCACCAAAGAAACTCTGTCCTTATCAAGGTATGACAGGTATGACAGTTTCCAGAATGTTGGCACCAAAGACGTTTTAAGTACCATTGAAGTTTCCTCATATGCAGTCTGGCATATGGAATTAGTAGAATGCAGGAGGCCATGAACCCTAGGGCCTGCGGGATTTTCCTTGTGGATAGCTGGGTTCTGGTGGCTATTTCAGAGAAGTAGCCTGTCAGATTGGCTTGTTTTTCTAGAATAAGGAATGCCACCTGGGATGTTGTGTCCAAGGTTGCTCCCAGGAATAAAATCTTTTGACTGGGGACTAGTTTCGATTTCTTTTCGTTAATAGTGTACCCCAGGGATGTTAGAAGGTTCTTTACAAATGTCAGTTGCTTCAACAGCTTTTCCTGTCTGCCTGAATTAGGCAATCGTCCAAGTATAGGTAAATTTGAATCTTTCTCTGTCTGCAATAGGCAATGGCTGGAGCCAGGCATTTTGTGAATACTCTGGGAGCAGTGAATAAGCCAAAGGGAAGTGCAGAGAACTGATAATGTATAGATCCTGCCTTGAAACGTAGCTATTTCCTGCATGTGCAGATAGACTTGTTTTAGGTCTAGGGTGGCTACCAGGCATCTTTGGACAGCATAGGAAGAAGCTGCTGAAGGGTGAACATTTTGAATTTTGGTACCACCAGAAAGGTGTTTAAAATGGAAAGCTCTAGGATTGCGCGTCAAGTGCCTTCTTTTCTGGGTACCAGGAAAAGTCTGGAATAAAACCCTTGACCTATTTACTTTGCAGGAACAGGTTGAATTGCCCTTATGGAAAGCAGGGATTGAACTTGGCTTTCTGCCTCTGCCCACTGGTTTGGAGGAAGGTCTGGGAACCCTTCTGGGGTTGGCAGTGAGTGGAAGTAAAATTTGTACCCCTGGGATACAATGTTGAGGACCCACTGGTATTTGGTGATGGAGGTCTAGTTTTCTGCATGACGGTCAAGTTTTCCTACTATGGGCACGGGCAGTTGAGCAGAGGTGAAGAGTGGGATTGAGACATCATCGTGAATTCTTGACACTCCATTGCTTAGATCTCTGTATACCCTGAGACTGTAATCTGGGGGGTCTGTTTCCCCTTGGTATAGTTTGAGATAGCCTTGAAGGGGCTGGAAAGGACCAATATTCTGAAGGGCAATGCCTACTGAATCTAGGAGGCTGCACTTGCAAGAAATCTTTGACTGTCTGCATAGATTTTAGAACCTCTTCTGCTTTGGTGCCAAACAGATTGTCCTTGTTCAAATGGGGGGTCTAGTAATTTTGATTTGACATGGTCTGGCAAGGTCTGCTCCTTAAGCCAAGCATGCCCTCTCAGTACAGAACCAGTGACTGCTGCCCTGCAAGATGCTTCGAGGGCGTCAAAGCCACACTGCAAAGTATGCTTGCTGACTTGGCTTGCAGAATGCATAAGCTCTTGTAATTCTTTATTTTCTGCACAGTCTGTAAAGGTAGATAATTTTTGCTTAATAGGTTCCATAATATGTTGCTGGTATTTCAGCATGTGAAACTGGCAATTCAATGCCCTAATGGGGAGAGTTGCAGAGGTGTATACTTTTTTACCCCATCTGTCTAAAGCTCGGGAATCCCTGTCCAAAAGGGTAGGATTTTTAGCTGTAATTGCTTTTATACCTTTAGGCCGCTGGGAAATGACCTCAGGGTCAGCAGTAAGATTTTTGAAAATAAATTTGAGTGTGTCAGGGACTCCGTAGTACTTGTCTGGTTTCCTTGGAACAGGGAGTAAAGTATCAGGAGTTAGACTGGATTCCATAAAGACATCATCCACAACATCCAGAACTAGAGGGATTGCTAAAGGTCTATGTTGTGGCAAATCTAAAAATTATTTTTTGGACGAGGACATTCTTGGCATTCCCAGTGGAAATGCTCTCAAAGTATGGAGGGTTTCACAAAAAGAAAAATCCTCTGGAGGGGAAACAGAGGGAAGGGATACCTCTGCGTGTGAATCCTCATAAGCAGTTAAAGACATGTCTTCATATTCAGAAACCTCAGAGTCATTGGACTCTGTCTGTTAAATCTGCTGGGGACAGATCTCTTTTTCTCTTAGCAGGGGAAGCCTGGCTTCCCCTAATCAGCATAGTCAGGTATTCTGCCATTTTAAGCATTTGATGTTGTGGCAAGGAAGCAGGTGCTTGAGTTTGGGTCGTTGTTTTTTTTACGCGTAGATCATACTCTTGGCATTATAAACTCAGTAGTTTTTAGACAGAACTGAAGACGCAAAAGAAGTCGTCGGTTTGAGTCAAATATTGGTAGTGCGAAGAACTTCCTCAGAAGCCAGTGCCTGCACAGCGGCTCCAGACCCATCCAAGGTAGAGACATCCACAGGTTCCATAGTCAAAGAAGAGTCTTGCAGCATACCGGACTCCAAACGGGGTCTCAGTAGTAGCCTGCGGGCATCAGGGGCTGCAAAAGTGCCTCACGGAGTACCGGCAAACTGGTGACTAGCTTAACAGAATTGTTGTCGGCAGTTTTGGACCTGTGCGATCTGTCTCTGTCTTTATCCTTACGTTTTTTGGAAGTTTGGTAGTTGGATGGCTTACCAAAGCCATTTTGGAATACGGAGATCGAGAGTGAAAGTATTTACTGACAATAAGGGCCCGATGAATAGTTCGGGCATTGAACAAACAACAAAACTGACAGCGAGGTACGTCGTGGTCTGGGCCTAAACAGGTGATGCAGTAAGAATGGAAATCTCGGTGTGGTATTTGCTTTCCACAGGTGAGACAATTGTTAACTTTTTCTGACATCGGTTAGAGCAAAAAAAAAAAAAAAAAGGATCCCCAACGGGGTGCTTAGCTTTAGAAGACTTCAGGATGATTCAGTTCGGAAACGAAAACTCAGGTAGCGGCCGACTGGCACTTGTGCAAACTCCTTCTGCTTCGGGCTCTTCGGCAAGAAAGACTGATGTAATGGCGTCAGTTGCCTGTTGTTATACCCCTGATGACCTGATGTCAGTCCTGGAGCGACAGCAACCAATGCAGAAACACTAAGTCTCTGGTATTCGAGCCGACTGAGGGCTACCAGCAGGCAGATAACCCAAGTGTGATGACTGCAACAGTGAAACACAAAAAAATATCGAACTTGTTTTTTTGGGGTCGCAGTACAGTGAGGATTGGAATATTTGGACTTTCCTCACTGTAGTGCGACCTCAGAGATGGAATATATATTTAACGGGGGGTGTGGGAGGCACAGCCCCCCACAATAGCAAGTTCGTTCTCCTGTGTTTTCGCTCATATGAGTGTTCGACATTGTTACCATTTGATATGGTAATACAGACACCTTACAACACCCATCAGGAAACAGAGGCATGTCCAACACAATTCCCTTACTGGCTTTAGAAAATGGCTAGTTAGTGAAGAAGAGCTCTCCAGTAATTCAGTTGCTACATCAATTTAGAACTATGACAAAATGAAGGGAAGTATTTTCCACTACTCTTACATGCAGACAAGTTTTGGCATTTCAGTAAAATGTCTCAGTTCCACTGAAATGAACACAATGCTTTATTACTTTTCTGTAAAGAATAAATAAATTTATCTGCTATATTATGTTTCCCAACATAACTACAGAGCTGTCAAGGGTTAAGCTTGAGGAAAGGTTTTTAAAAATCTAGGTGAACTGTATGAAAGACGCATGGAAAAATAACCAAGCACTCATTTTTTTATCAACTTCAGGACAAGCTGCATATGGTGAATAAGACTTATTATATCAACACTGAATTCAGCTGAATATTTCTGCATAACACAGCACTCATACTGTGCATTTCCAGCAATGTCAACACATTTCTTCTATATCGCTCTTGTATAAGAGTATACAGATACTGTAAGTATCCAAAAAAAAAAATAGCAAGCACTGACTATGAGTTATTCTACTTCCTATCCTCAATTAAAGTGGCACTGAATTTCTCAACACCTTCATTAAGCTAAGCAGTTATGACAGATTATCTTTATTACAGAAAAGAAAGGGTGCTTGACACTTACTCGCTCAGGTTCATCCATAGGAAGGTAAAGTATACAAGTTGGTTCCGGTGCCGAATAGCTGACAGGAGCATCAGTGGTAGATGAAGACCGAGGCCTTCCTGACTGTAGGAGATTCACCATATTATCCTGGGTGGGTTTCCGAGCAATCTGAGGGCTTCCTTTCAGGATTTCACCTTTACTTCGCTTACTCTGTAGACTTGATCCTCTTTTAATTTTAGGTGGCACTCTAATCTGCTGCAGGACTCTGTTCAAAGTTGTAGGCTGGGCAGAAGGCTGGATGAGGCCATCAACTTCAGAAGTAGAATTCTGGACTTCCAAATCCTGAGGTGGTTCCTGCTCAGCCTGCACTTGTTGAACATCATGAGGCGACACAGATGACCTCCTTCTCTGGTGGTGGAAGAGCTGTTTCAGACCTTGCCCCAAGACACCAATGTTCTCCAAAGCACTGTGGGTGATTTTGTGTATCTTTTGTTCAGAGTCTTGCTGCCTTCGACTCTCATGACTTTGGGGTTTACCTCCTGGATCAGGGTCATCATGAATTTGCTCATTACTAGAGTGCTCCATCAGCAGACACTCGTCACATCAATTTAAAATTCATGTGTAATTCTGTTGCCTTTCTCTTTTAAGAGTTTCAACTGCATCATTCCACTCAGTGAAGAAACAGTATTGACTTAAAAGAAGTCATACATCCTTGAGTCTACAAGATATTTTTCCTACAGAAGAAACCACAAGTAAAAAAAAGTTAAAGGATGTTAATTAAATTCTAAAAAAGCAAATTAAGCATCTACATTAATCCATTTAAACATTTTGCTTGATGTCTTCATTGGTGGGGAGGATGAAGAGACACAAAGCTATCGCATAATAGCATATTCTATTCCCACTTCCTCAATGTAAGATAGCTATTTTTTTTATTCCCACTTCTTCAATGGAGGATGGCTACTTTCTTCACTATTCTGAGCATCAGAAATGACCCACTGCCTATTAATGCCACTTTTCTTAGCCTTATAATCAACATTTCCTCCTCTATCAGTGTTAAAAGCCCACTCACCTGTAAACAGTTTAGAGTAGCACTTTACAACTTAATGGCAAATACTACTACTGGCAATGACAGTAGAACTTGCCTAATGCTGCAAGAGAGCGAGTTCATTTCTGCATCATTGCAAAGTACTGGACAGCACTGCAGGTGCCAGACGGTTTACTAGTGCATGTGTTATGGAGACAGGAGCACTCAAAGTCACCTGTTTTTTTCCTGGGTGAACAGTGTTGCAATACAGATGCTGTATGGTTGTTCATCACTGTAGACCAAGGAAGCACAGCAGTGGGCTTATCCACAGAAAACGAAGACCAGGCATGCACTCTCAGTGCATAAATACAGGAAAATTTATGAAAATGTCCACAATAATAACATAGCAGTTACAAATGTCGATTCTTCACTTTCCTTTTCCTTAGGTAGATGCATTAAAAAATTCAGGGAAGCTATATTGTGGCAGGACATGGCAGATTCCTCCTAATTCTCACCCCGTTTCAGGTGAAGTATTACACAATGATACAGGATACAGATGATGTCTGACAGCTATCTCTACAAGAAGGCTGAATCATTAAAGAAAAATTATGAAAGGTACAAGTCAGAGTGCAATCCCTTTTATTTCTGAAAACACAAATAAAACATCAGCAAAACAACCAAGTAAAATGACATTATGCAAGCATACTCACCATAACTGTAGGATGTTCCACTAACAAGATTTTCACTACGGTGTGATTTCTTTTATGAGGGAATACGCTACATCTGGAGGGCCCTACATCTAGTTAGACTTATTCAGTACTATATCGGCTGGACCCAGAGCACAGCTGGTCTCCACTCAATGGAAAGAAAATCAGCAAAACACTTGGCTGAAAATGGAAAAACAGCTTGTGTTAATTTCAGTTATTTTCTGGAGCAAGAGCTTGCCAGGTGTAGCCAACATCCCTGGGAAAGATATCCATGGTATAAAGATGTCAGCCTTTTCCACTGTGAGGCCAGCCAAATCAGACCAGGAAGGGAGGCCCTCTAGGATGAGGAACAATTCATCCATGTGTTTGAGTTTCACAGAAATAGGTTTAACAAGGACAATGTTATCAGTGACGCACAACATTGCATCAATAAATATTTGAAAGTGTCACACTATCCTTAGCTAAAGTTAGTTTTCTTTTGAGCAGCTGTGGAATGTAGGAAGTAGAGGAGGATTTCCTGGCCTCAGATGAGGCTATGAAAACAGGATATCCCTGAGCTTCTCCAGTTCAAGCCTATCTTTCCTTTCAGGGTGGATGGCTTGAATGCCACAAGTACTACAATCCTCAAAAAAGTAAGCCTCTTCGAGACAATTTTACACATTTAACAAGTTGATCTTAGAGCAGAGTGTTTGCCCCAAGTTTGTATTTCTCAAAGAATTGAGAATCAAGTCACTCTTCTAAGGGGGAGGGATAAGTAGATATGTGGAAATTCATTGTGGTAATCCCAGGTGATGACTGAGGAAGACATAAAAGCTTAGCCATAGACTGAACAGAGTGAAGGGAGGAAAATATTGGACAAAGCCCAAACCTTATTACCCAACGAAGATTAAATAATAGAATTCAGTTCTGCTCTGGAAAGTATTAGACCAAATAGCAGTGAAACCCCAAAGAAAATTAAATGGTAGAAGTATGTCTTGCCCCTGCATCTATTAACATGTATTGGGCAGACCACACAGCACAGAAATTCAGTGCTGAACAAGACTTAGACAAGAAAAAAATTACTTCACTGCTGGCAACAGTGAAAGGGAAAACAGGGTTTTTTTTTTTTTGGTTTTTTTTTGAGGAAGGCAGCCCTGTCTAGATAGCAGGGAATGAAGAAACAATATTCTTCTGCATCCTAACCCCTACTGATGCGACCCCCCCCAAAAGGTCAAGTATGTGAGGAAGTGTAATGAACCAGCTTGGTACGACCTACTCAAACATTATACAAATTAAGGATACAGCACCATCTGACCAGACCAGGAAGCAGGTACAGAACAACAAGTTGAGGTGAATGAAGTAGAACCCAAACATTAAGAAATTAAAGTTTAGTAAAATCTTATCTTAACAGTAGATATCCTTCTTCTTAATGCTGCAGTATTCTTTACCAAAGGGATCTCCTGCCAAAGATAGCCCAATGGCTGGCCAGTATATCAAAGCCTTTAGTTCTTCGAGGCATAGTATGTCACACATGTTCTACATACAAGGTACAGGGCATGAAGGTGATGTACAGATGCACACACCCAACTTGAAAATGTCCCAGGAGGGATAAAATGTCCATAGGGATAAGGAAAACATGTGCACCCAGAAGGGGGAAGAAGGAAGATGGCGATGAGGCCCTTGTCCAGGAGAGCAAGAAAAGAACAGGGTAAGAGCTAGAACAGAGGGGCCAGGAGGGGAGGGAGGAAATACTTCAGTAGTGACATGGAAGGACATCTACTGCTACGGTAAGATTTTACATAACTGTACTATGTCTTGCCATATCACTATTGCAGTTTTCTTTACTTAGGGGACAGTACAAGAGATCAAGAGGAAGCACAGGAGGTTAAAGAACAGAAGAGTCCTCTACAAACCCATGTAGGATAGCCCTGGCAAAGTCTGCCCTGGCCCTGGAAATAATACCAAACTTGTAATGCTTACCGAGTATATGAACAGAGGATCACGTAGCAGCCTCAAGAAAAGAACTGGCATCCAGACCCTTGAAAAATGCAGCAAAGAGGCAACTGCCTTAGCAGAATGTGCCTTGATTGACAAGGGAAGGCATTTTCCATTAAATGAATGACAAAAAAAAATGGCCTTAAAAATCCAGGAGGGGATAGTTTACTTAGAAACAGCCAAACCCAAAGTCCTGGGATAAAAGGAAACAAAAAGCTGCTCAGATTTGAGAATAACTTAGTTTTGTCTAAATAATACCCGAGCTGTCTATGCAAATCCAAAGTGTGAAGAACCTTCTCACTGGCAGACTGTGGAGAAGGAAAAAGTTAAGGAAGATGAATAGACTGATTAAGGGACAACTCACTGACCACTTTGGGCATAAAGGAAGGATTAGTACGAAGAGATACCCTATCTCTCTTGAAAACTAAGAAAGGAGGAACAGCCACAAGAGTCTGAAGTTCAGACACTCTTTGCTGAAGTGACAGCCAAAAGAAGAACAGTCTTTCAAGTACAATGTTGTAAGGAAGCTGAAGAAGCAGGCTCAAAAGGAGCCTGAGGCAATTTTGCAAGTACAAAACTGAGGACCCAGGAAGGCAGAATAGGCTTCCTGGGAGGCCTGATAAGAAGGACGTCTTTAAGGAACTGCTTGACCTCAACTCTACAGGCCACAGGAGGAGGAGTCAAAGTCATATAAGCAGCAAATGATGAGAGGTGAGCTTTAACTGAAGAATATGCCAACCCAGCATGAAGCAGATTGCACAATTTATTTATTTTATTTGACTTTGATGACCAGGAAAAGTCTGAATGGGTAAACCCCATTTTCAGCAGAGGACTGGGGAGAAAAGCTCCACATTTAAGTTATAAACGATGTAACTTATAATTGCAAGGTAAAACATCTAAGCATGAGCTTATTTACATGATTTTTAAATATTTTGTACATGAAATTCATCCCTGGTTTGGCACTTATGTCTGTGATGCAAACAGGTAACCTGTAAATGGTTCATCTTCCAGGCCCATGTTTACAACTTATCAAGGGTATCAGAACTTGTCAGAGATTTGGGATGCATAGCTAAGCTTAGGCTCGGCTTAAAAAGCCCCTTGTCGTTAGCCTAGTAAACACCTATGAACATAGCATTTTAACACTAAAAACAAGAGAAGTTAACAAACTGGCTAATTACTGAACAGAGAAATAGCACACAATAACAGTTAATGTATTTGTAACATGAAGCTGTGGGGAAAAGACCAAACTGTTTTTGAGTTTAGTAATTTACAGACAGGCAAGTAGAATGTAGCTTAAAAATGGTAAGAGATATGAAAGGAGAAGTTATGGAAATGAGCAGGAAGACAAATGGACAGAAGAATTTGACTGGTGAGGTGTGAGAGGAAGATGAGGAGGAGAAAATATAAAAGTTTAAGAAATAAGCGCAGCATGAAGAGGAGTGATGAGGTACAAAAAGACTGGGAAGCAAAGTGGCTGTAATAGTTGGAAAAAAGTAATAGGAGTAAAGCTAGCCAGGTGAGCAGAAAGAACAGAGCTATCTTTGGCATAGGTGCTGCTTAAGCAAAGTTTTGATACTATTAATGCTTTCTAAATAAGAGAGAAACAGAGAAACCTCCACAGATAGGTCAACCAAATGAGAGAGGACCAGACAGAAAATCACTTCCATTTGAACATATGATTTTGTGGTAGTGGGTTTCCTGGCCTCTTGCAGAACCTGAAGCACCTCCTCAGAAAAGAGGTGCCTGAAAGGGATCAAAACCCTATCACCCACAGTGCCATTTGAAGAGTGGACAAGTGAGGACAGATAAGACATCTCTTGTCTTGTGTGAAGATCCACCTGATGAGGTAACTTGTGGTGATTGTCCCTGGCCAAGTGAGAAAGAAGGGGGAACTAATGCTCTCCTGGGCAAAATGGAGTCACTAGCAAGATTTTGGGGAGTCCTGCCAGATCTTGTGTAAGACTTGTGGTAAAAGAGGAAGGGAAGGGAAAGCGTAAAGAAACACCCCCTTCCAAGGAAAAGACAAGGTGTCTATCTTCCAAGCCACAGGACTTGGGACTCAAACAAAATAGAGGAAGTTGTCTGTTCAGAGGGGAGGCAAAAAGAACTTCCTGAGGAACACCCCATCGATGGACAATGTCCAGGAACACGTCTGTGAAGCATTTATTTGAGAGCTTGCATTTTGGACCTGCTCAAGCAGTCTGCCACTAGATTCTGCTCTGAGGGGATGCAAACTGCCTGAAGAGTCACTTGATACTAGATAGCTAGATTCCCAGACCTGAAGAGCTAGTCTGCAAAGACAGGAACTTGTGCTACCTTGCTTGTTGACAAACCACATCACTGTGGTGTTGTCTATGAATATTTTGAGAGTCCCAGTATGGAAGAGGGAATGAAAACCTAAAGATGCACAAGCAGAACCCTCATCTCCTTTGCAATGATGTGTTCTGACCTCTGATGAGGAGGCCAGAGACCCTGAAACTTGACAAAAAACAAAAGAGGCACCTCACCACATGAGGCATCTGTAAAGAGCTCCTGAATTGGAACTGGAGCTTGAAAAGAAAGTCCCAGGTTGAGTGAAAGTTGATGAATCTACCACCAAGGCTCAAGCTCGAGATAAGGACAGAAGGAGAGTGGGAAGTACAGGCAATGTCAATGTTGAAGCCACATTAACTGGAGGTACCACTGAAGCTTTCTTGCATGCAGCTTGGCAAGAAGGAACACAGGAATGATGGAAGGAACACAGGAATGATGGAAGCCACGAACAGAGAACCCTGAGAAATTCCCTGTCTTGGACAGCCATTGGAGGAAGAAAGGATTGGAAAAGGGCAATTAGAAACAGAGCTTTAGGGGCAGTCAGAAATGCCAGGATGGGAACTGTCTAAAGTCTGCAGCCAAGAAAAATATGATTCTAAGAAAGAGAAAGAGAGTCAAAACTGACTTCTGGAAGTTTATGGTGAACACCAGACTCTAACAGGGAACCAGTGAACTTGAGGTCCTGAGGCAGGCTGTTGGGGGAAGGAGCTTGAATAAGTGGATCTAGATAGGGAAATATCTGAATTCCTTGGATTCTGCAAAAAGCAATGAGCAAAGACAGGAATGAATACCCTTAGGACAGGCAAAGCAGAGAACTGTATAAAGCAAGACAGAGATGGAGAAACGTAAACATTTCCTGAAGAGAGGATGGATGGGGCTGATAGGGTGTGCATCCTTGAGACAGAAATGCCAGAAAAGCCTGGGGTAAAGAAGAAATAATGTCTGGAGAGAAAATATCCAAAAGGAAGGAATCTTGAGAAAGGTGCTCAGCAGTACAAATCCAGAACTGGACTCCAAGTGCTGTCCTTTCGTGGGATCAGAAACATTCTGGAGCAAAATCCCTTCCCTACCTGGGCAGGAGGCATGGCTTGAATCATGCCCTGAGCCAAGAGAGAGTGAAGAACCTCTAGGAAATAAGACTGCTGTTCTAAAGGAGGTTGAGGGATGCTTGAAAAGGGAGGAAGGCATTTCCAAACCATGAACTATCCTCTGCTGGGCAATGGAAAGAACCCAAGAGCCTGAAGTGATCTTTAGCCTATTTGGGAGCGGCAGGGACAGACAGACTGACAAGGGGGCTGGCCAAGGGCAGGAGAAAACAAACTGTCAAGTAGAACACAGCTTATCCAGGAAAGCAAGTTTCTAGGAAGCAGGAGTCTAAGTACACATAACAGGAGGCATATGTCTGTAACCCTTACGAGGGTGACACTGCATGCAAACAAAAGCAGAGCAGACACAGAGGCATAATTCTGCTGAAATTTAGGAACAGGAAAACAAAAATATGTTTCAGCTTCTGCAAGGCTTTACCCTTGTCCTCGACAGATTTGAAAAGTTCAGCTGCAGCAGGCCCAAAAAGATTTTTATTACCCAAAGGAGCATTCAGAAGTTTGGCCTTAATGTCATCAAGCAAAGTCTGAAGTCAAGAATAACATTTCACAACTGAATCAATGGCAGCAACCCTAGAACAGGCATCAGCTGCATCATAGTTACATTTGATAGAGTGGCAGGCAACTTGAGAAGTATAGCTCAGCAGGGAAAGGGCTGAAGCCTTCCCTTCACTGTCAGGAAGGTCAGAAACCACCACAGAAACCTGAAAAAGGAGGGCCAAAACATACTTGGTCAAATGTGTCTGGTAGTTGATGGCTCTAGAGGATAAACTGGCAGCAGTATAACCTTTTTGCTTAGCCTTTGCATAACCCTACTTTCCAATACCAGAAGGCAACAGCTTGGTAGAGGGCAATAACTTAGATGGCTTATGAGAGGAGACTGACACTACAGAAGGGCATTTATAAAGAAATATGCACTCCTCAGGCACTCTCTAGACTCCATCTAGCTTCTTAGGTGCAGGGGGTGGAAAGTCATGGGCTAAGAAAGTAACCAGGTAGGCAGCTAGAATAGGAGGAACATTAGATGGCTTAACAGAGTCCATCTGTAGGAGCTCATAATATATTTTCTGAATCTCAGGGACTTGAGAACAATCTCACTTAAAATAATCCATCACATGACAATGGTATCCCCAGTTAAGAGTTCCTCCATGGGGGAATATGGACTTAAGTCCTCCTCTGAGCTGTAGTCCAAGGGGGAAGGGATTTGGGAAGGGTAAGACAATGATTCTTGCCCTAAGTCCAGGTTCTCATCCAGGAGATTTGATTCCCTAGGCCTCTTCATTGTAAAGGAAGACCAGGGAGAAGCAGAGACAGAGATCCCTTGAGGAGTCTTCAAAGCCATCAAAGCA
>NC_056740.1:177784384-177814384 GCF_019279795.1 Protopterus annectens | reverse complement strand
TCATAATTTGAATATGTACATAGTTGTGTGTGTTTGCATTAAGTTAACAGGTTATTGGGGTGTTCTGGTGGTGTTTTGAGGGTTTTATTACAATAAGTCTTGTAAAATGTGACAAAGGTTCCAAAGCTGACAAGAAAAAAAATGTATAAAGGATTAATGTGCCAATCATTAGTGGGTGCATGCATCACAAAAACTAGAAATAGACATTTAAAAAGCTACCATATATAATACGTGAGAATACTGAGTTCCTACCACCACAATGGTGAGACTTACCCTATTATCTTAGAATGTGAATGATCTCACTGGTATAAACAAAAAGGAAAGAATATTTAATTATATTAAGGAATGCAGAGTGCAATTAGCAATGTTACATCAGAAGCATTTGGAAAGAACTGAGCATGTGAATCTGATAAAGAATTTCAGGATGTATATTCAGTAGAATGTCTGGGATAAAGAAAAAGAAGTGTACTTACATTAATTGCTGGAGGAGCTCCAACAGTGACAAAAGAAGAGAAAAAAATAATGGCAGATTTATAGTAATAAGGGGCTACTGGCTAGGGATGAGGATTATGCTGGCATGCATTTATATTCTACGTAAAACTGTTATTGTGGAGATTAAAAAAATTTGGGAGAAATAATCTTTCAGCAGAGAATATTTCTTATATGTAGTATTAGAATTTGATTTGTGACAATGAGGATGCAGTTGGGGGGACAGAAGGGAAAATATAACAAAAGAGAGTGGATTTCTGAAGAAATTTATGAAAATATTTGGTATGAAAGATGTGAATTCAGCAGTAGAACTCAGATTATTTACATACAATTTCCCAAAGTACAATAACTAAGCTAGGTCAGACAGAAATAAAATTTCACAGGAACATGTGAATTTAATGGAGAACTTTGAGACAAATCCAATAACTATTTCACATCATGCACCAATAATTTCTACGCTAAAAATGCAAGGTAATTTAGTAAAGATGAGACAATGATGCTTTCCCATCTACCTGTTAAAAAGAGTGGAATTTTAAGGAATGGGTAGTAGAAATTATCTGGGAGTTATTAGGGAAGACAGAAATTACTCTGAATTACAGCTAGTGATTGGGACAAAATGAAACTGGAGTTTAAAAATAGAAATAAATGAAAGATCTGGTTAAGGAGTAACAAGAATCATTTAGGGGGGCTAACAAAAGTTAAGGTATTACAGAAAAAGGGGAATCTAAAAGAATAAGAAGAGTCTCAATTGTGGTGTGCTAAAGTGAAAATAAAGGAGTACACAGGCAATATGCAAGAGTTTAGAAAAATTACTGTTAAGCAACTGTTTTTGACAACTCCAGAGCACAAAAACTTTTAACACAACAACTTGGGCAACAGAAAGTAGAACGGGTTATTGCCAAACTTAAGGAGCCTATAACAAGAAAAAATAACCAGATATCCTGCAGAAGTATTAAAGATATTTAAAAAAAATATGAAAATTTGTATAAAATAGAAAAGTGGGGGGAATCAAGAAAAAGCACAAATAGAAATATGTATGGAAAACTTAAATATACCAAGGTTAGAGGTAGATGAGGCTCAACGAGTAACAGTTAGGACAGGAGGAGATGAGATAAAAACGGTGACATATAACCAATCTGCAGAAAAGCCTACAGGAATAGATGGCATTTCGTAAAAGTTTAGAAAGCTAGGAGAGAAGAAAGTGATAAAGATCTGGAAGGTTTTGTTTAACAGTGTTTTAAAAGGAGGGTGGCATCAACAACCTAGAAAAAAGCTGTGGTAGCTTTAATACCTAAAGAGGGTAAAGAGCCATCAGATCCAGCTCCATATAGATCCATTTCAATTTTACACCAGGATTATAAAGCGTTTGTGTCTATAATGGCTACAAGAATGTCAAGGATGATACTAAAGTTGATAGCTATGGATTAACATGGCTTTCTGGGGGGGGGGGGGAGAATTTAAAATTAATACAATAATGATGATCTAGAGGGAAGCAGAACACAATACTGCTGCTGTTGGTGAGTCGATGCACACAATGCATTCAACAGAGTAAGCTGGGATTTTATGAGTAGGGCAATGGAAGCAGTTGCATTTCCTGATTCAATAAGGTTAGAAGGATATATGAGGACTGCAGGCAAAACTCAAAGAAGAAGGGTTCATTTCTGATAAGCTGCATCTGAACAGAAGAACCAGGCAGGGGTGTCCTCTTTCCCATTTGTTATTTGCATTATGTTTAGAACTACTGGCAAAGAAAATATAGGACTGAGAAATTCAAGGATATAACTGCCATGGTGTTCAAGAAAAAAAAATTGATTTGCATATTATATTATTTTGTACCTGATAAAACCAGAAAAGGACATCTCAGTGCTGCGAAACATTCCTAGACAGTTCTGTTTTTTCCCTTTTCTTTTTTTTTTTGGAATATAACATATAAAATTAATGAAGATAAAACAAAGGCTATAGCTGTAAACCATGTACCCACAAATAAACTGGTTCAGCAATGCCTGTATTTATGGGGACTACATAAAATGAAGTATTTAGGAGTATGGATTAAAAAGTATTCTGTTATGGCAACTAATGATATGTGGGAAGAGACTAAATAAAAGGTAATACAAAAACTGAAAAACTGGAAGCTCTTGTTTATAGATATGGATAGCAACACACAAGCAGTAACAATTATTTTAGTGCCTGTAGTTTTACACACAGGTCAGACACTTATTATCTAGAGGAGAAGTTGTTGATAGCAATTAAGAGTTGAAGGATTTTTCATGGGAGGGGAAGAGTCAAGTGGGATAAGCTGATCCTACTAATAAGGGAAAGGAGGTTTAGGATTACCTAATTTGAAGGGATATTTTAGAGATACACAGTTAAGGCTCTTATACATAACTTAAGCAGAAAGCTACAATTCAAAGTGGAAAGGGATGATGGCAAAGCAAGAGGGGGTTGGCACTTACTGGAGGAAGCTGGCAAAGGAAAAAAGGTATTGGGAAAAAATAAATAGACAGGAAAAAGTAAAAGAATGGGAAGAGGTCAAGAAGACACTTGGAATGCAGGCTAGAGACTGCCTTCCCTGTTAGGGATTGATGCAAGACTATGGGTAAACAGAAAGTGATAGGGGAATTCTAAATTAAACCCCTAAACTGGTTCAGTTTTTAAATGAATCTGGAACAGAAGCTGCTGTTTAAAAAAAGATAATTAGTAGGGCATATACAATACTGAACGGTAACTACAGGAGTCAATCTGAGGAGGTCAGAAAAGACTGGTAAGAGAAATTACATAAGCAATTTACAAAAAATAACAATGATAGAACATATGCATCGCTCCCAAATATGCAACAAAATGTAGAAGATGTATGATTTTTGCCTGGAGGTATCTGCACAGATACTTTATACCCCAAGCAGAATCCAAGGAATTTTTCCTCAGGTAGATGACAATTGTTGGAGGTATAATGAGGAAGAAAGATCTACGTGGATGTTCTCTGAGGGTAATGAGTAGACAGACTTTAAAAAAAATTCCTTACAGAGTACTCTATCAGGAATACTGGCCAAACAAAGGAGGGATATTAAGGAAAAGTTTTTTGCTTTTTTTTGAGCTGGGATACAGGATCTGATTGTTTAGCTAAATTATGGTCTTGTTAAGTTTAACTCTGATGGCTGCCAAAAAAGCAATTAATACAAAATCTAAACCAACTAACTTGAAGCGACAGAGTTAAAAGAACAAGAAGTCTGAGCTTTAGAAAGGGGAAGGAGTAAATTATATAGGAAACTGTACGAACAATACAAGCAGAAAAATGTTTTGGAGGAGGAAAGGTGTTTAACAGAAGGCAGGAATTGAACAATTTGCATAATGTTACTATGACTATATGAAACACACCAATACGTATGCATAATGTTTGTAAAAGGGACTGTGTTAATATGGTTTGATAAATTTTAATTAAATATAAGTTTGCCTGTGTCAGAAGTGATAACTCAATGAAGGTGTTTTGAAAAAATGTGCGTGTTGATTTTTACACGGGATCTAATGACCACACAAACATGTCTCCTTTCTCTTAGACAAATTGAGAAAAATACATGTTGAAGTTGCAGATACTGTTGATTCATTCAAGAATGCTCTTCTGTTTATATACCTTATGTGATAGGTCACACAGTATTAATGGAAATCTTTAACAGTACTAGCGCTTGTACAGTACGCACTGCTGCCTGCTGTAGTTGTGAATACTATGTATGTAAATCAGCAAGATTAAGTCAAGGATTTTACAAACAGATGCTGTAAGAAGGTTACCAAAAATGTATTATTCAAACATACAACCAAAGGAACAACTTAATATACTTTTATTTGCAGTCACTGACAATGCTAATTTTGATTAGACGGGGGTGAATTTATTTCATTGTTGGAATACAAATAGTTACACTTGCCGCTTCTTTTAATTGCCAAGCTGTGTCTGTTTTTAAATGACATCAATATGAAATATTTTTTTGAAATTACATTCTACAGGATAGGATTTTAACTTGAATGTATTCAACGCTTCAATTATAGAAGTTTTGTTGGTGGATTAAACTTGCAATGTCATTATCATACAATTGTAATGACTATGTAATGCTGTGTGTTAAAATAATTCATTTGCTTTGAAATCTGGTGATTTTGAAAGCATTAAATGTGAATTTATTAACTGCTCTATGGATCCCAATAGCATTTTGTTTTACTTTGTTTCCCTTCAGTTCACACAGAACTGACCATCCTAGCTAGTTTTCTGGTTTATTCATAGTTATCTATGCACATCCAGCATGCACAGAATTATTTCCCCGTTGTTTCAAGAATTTGGAGTTAAAAAAAAAAAAAGAGTTTGATTCCTCTTACCCTCCTCTGTCCATTTCTTTCAACATCCGTGCTAATTGGATTCAGGTCATCTATGAGGTTGTAATCAGTGATTTATCCCTTCGTATGTATGTGGTGCAGTAAACAAAAGCAGGGTGCATAGCTTCTTCACTAAACGTCAGCTCTCACAACTGTCCAAATTTAAGCAAGGTTATAATAAAATAACCAAATTTGCAGTAAACTGTAACAATAAAACATACCAGTGTCTAACTCTCACAGAATTACAAAAATAATTGGAAATGCCACATTATTTAGTGCTTTCTCAGCTAACTACAACATACAGATTTCCTATAATCCAGAACAAATGCCCAACCTTTAACAGATTACACTACTCTCCCAATAGAAATTTACACTCCAGATAAAAAAACTCACCAATCATTATAAATAAAACTAAATCACATAATAGTGACTCTCCATTTTCAAATAGTGTAACTAAACTGTGGAACCACATTCTACTACCACTGAAATCCATTAAGAATGCAAACTTATTTAAAAACAACTAAATCTTAACCTACCAAACTGATGGATAAACACCACTGTTACCTTCATCTTGCCATACTGTCAAACCATACTCTTCATTCAGAATCGTGTACACCACAACCAGTCTTCACCAACAGCTGAACAGTTTTACTAGCATCTCACAGCTATATACTTTATTTTGTGATACTGCTCAGCCCCACCTTTATACTTATAATATAAAGCTTGTGATAGCCATATTTACAATAGTCTCTGAATCTGCTTCACACCCCACCTCAACTAGAATATTAACATTTTCTGTCCTATCCAGTTCCTTTCTTCCTCTCCATTTCATTGAATTTCTAAGCACTAATTTATGAGCATTTGAAGATGTTATCTTACAAATACACATCTTCAAATGCTCAAAATTTAACATCTACTAATGCACAAGTTTCTTTCAGACAGTAACAGTTACATCTATATTCATATGAACGTAATCTAATTAGCAATTTATTTGCAACTGTTAATCTGCATTATTCATGTATTTCACTGAATATCAGTTTTAAAATATTTGTAACATGTTGGAGCTTTTCTCCCTGGGTCTCTATTGAAATATGTTTCACTAAACCCAGTCAGACAAACCTGGTAAATAAAAGTAAAAATAAATAAATTAATTAAATAAACGTACAGATTACAAATAACTTACTTTATTTGCAATGCATGTTGATGACTATTTACTCACATCACATTTAACTGCACAGACAGACTTGACTATATTCAAGATCATAGAGCTTTGAGGTAGAGAAATTTCCCTTTATTTTCAAGGGTGTATGATCTTGCGAATAGTATATTTATCGAAATAAAGGTATAAGAAATGGAGGAGGCAACTTTTTTTGTGTTGAAGCTGATGTCTTGGTTGGTGGTTTATTGTTGTAATTTTTTTCAGTATGAGCAAAGCTGCATCAGTAAATTACTATAAATCTAGAAAATAATAAAACAGCGTGGAGAAGAGAAAAAACTACAAACCAGGGCTGTTAAATAAATATTTTATTGTTCTAACAGATGGCACTTGTTGGGTTAGTGGCCAACTTTTTCAAGAGTGAGACACAAAGATAATGTCTGCATGAACCTTTTGAGGTTTGGATTGATGAGCACCCTGAGGTTCATAGGTTCATACTAGGCTATCTGTCCTAGGGCATTTATAAGCCTAGCCAAAGTGTGTTTGGCTTTCGCCACCCATTTTAAATTAATTTTGCTATGCCCTTTTTCGAGGTTAGTATACTGTGCCTCTGTCTAACAGTGACACAGAAGTGATACCCAGGGTAAACCTATGATCTCCCATCCACTCATCAAGATTCCTCTTGAAGAGAGTCAATGAGGCACTCTGCCTAACCTGGACTGGGATTTTATTCCAGAGTGAAGGGTGCCTTTGGGTTATGAATCTGTCCCTCCAGCATGTCCTATTTATTTCAGTGCTGAGGTTCAAGTCTCTCGAGCGCGTAGCTCGATGGGATTTGGATTTTCTGAGGTGCAGCATGTCCATTAATTCCGGGTTGGACATGGCTTTATACGTCAGGCACAGATCGCCTTTGAGCAGGCGGTATGCCACTGAGTAGAGCTGGAGTTTCTTTAACTGGGCAGCATATGGCATCTGTTTGAGCCCTTTGATCCTCTTGGTGAGGTACTTTTGGGGTCTTTCCAGTTGCTGCAGATGTCTGGTAAGGTACATCCCAAAAGGGGCATTGTACTCAATTTTGGGCCTGATGAGGGATGAGTAAAGAGGCACAATGACCTCCCCTGATCTAGATGTGAAGCCCTTCATGATTAGGTGGGCTATATAAAATGTTTTTCTAACCACTTTGGCCACGTGGTTGCCAAATGAGAGATTGCTATCAACTTGGGTCCCCAGGTCCCTAATTACTTCTTCTGTACTTAATGGATTACCACCTATGTGGTAATTTGTGTGCACTTTGTTTTGGACAAAGGGGATGACTATACACTTTTTGGCGTTTAGCTTGAGGCCATGGCTCTGGCACCAGTTGTCTGTTTCTATGAGGCCCTTTTGAAGGATGCTTGTGTCGGCTGGAGAGTCGATTATGGCGCCGAGTTTACAGTCATCTGCGAACTTGGTCAGCCACAGTCCTTCCGTGTTGGCCTGTACCTCCGAGAAATATATACCGAACAAGAGAGGTCCCAGGACTGAGACTTGTGGGATGCCACTTGTAACTGGTTTGGAGTCTGACATGGCTCCAGCAATTCTAACCATGTGGGTTCTGTCCTTGAGCCAGTTTGCAATCCATCTAGTGACATAGGGGTTTATATTTAAGCTGATGAGCTCATCTATAATGCCCGAGTGGGGTACTGTATCGAAGGCTTTTGCGAGGTCCAGGCAGGCTGTGTGGACCACATTCCCCTCGTCAATGGCCTTGGTGACTGTTTCAAAGAAATCAACCAGGTTTAAGAGGCAGGATCTGCCCTTAAAGCTGAACTGGGTAGGATCCAGTGTCTGTAGGTCCCCAATATCTTTATTTATGAGGTCCATGATGATCCTTTCCATAGCTTTGAAGCTAATCAGGCTTATGGGGCGATAGTTTCCAGGATCCGCTGAGGCACCACCTTTGTGGAGAGGGACCACTGTTGCTGTACGCCACTCTTTGGGTACATATCCTGTAGTAAGGCTGAGATTGAACAGTAGTTTTATGTTTGGGTTTAGCTCTTCTTGGAGTTCATGCAGGACGTAGCCCGGGACACCGTCTGGTCCCATTGATGCTGTGCTTTTTGCTTTGGAGAGGGCAGCTCTTACCTGAGCATCTGAGATGTCAGGGGGGCAGCACTCTGCTGGGATAGATATTTTCCCTTTTGGTGGGGAGAAGTTTGCGCTGAACCTGTCAGCTAGGATGTTGGCAATGTCTGTGGGTTTGGTGTATTTTTTGTCATTTTGGATTAATTCTGAGCATATCTGGGAATTCCCACCCAGGTTCCTAACATAACTAAAGAAAGCCTTGTGATTATCCTTAGTGTCCTGTGCAATGTTTCTCTCGAAGCTGGCCTTAGACGATTTTATGAGTGCCCGTAGTTTTTTGCTAATACTGATCAGAGATGCCTTCCCTTTTTGGGATTTTGCTCTATCATGTAGTAGCTTCCTCCTTCTATTGTATAGTTTGTTTATGGCTGGGGTCCACCAGACAGGAAGTCTGCCTTTGCAGGATTGGGTCTTAGTTTTATTTGGGATTGCATGATCCATGCATTCCTGAAGGTGTTCATAGAAAGCGTTTATAAAGGATTCTGCGGTCTGGGCCGTATTTTCCACAGGCCCGGGGGCTTCGAAGGATTCCACCTCGGTTTTGAGGAGTGTGAAATTTGCTTTACAGAAGTTTTTCACTGTGGTTTTCAGGGCAGGGGGTGGAGTCGGGATGTGAATATCCAGTGAGATTAGTTTATGGTCTGATCTTACCAGTGAGGGATACACTTCTGGTCTGGAGCATAGAGTCCCCATGTTGGTGATGATCAGGTCCAGTATGTTTTTCCCTCTTGTGGGAGTGGTAACAAGTTGTTCCATAGCATTTGAGTTTATAAATTTTAGGAACCTTTGGGCTAGGGTGTTGGAGCTAGAGTAATGCTCCCAGTCTATGTTTGGGTAGTTGAAGTCACCCAATATAATGGTGTTTGGAGAGACCTTCATATTTTCCAGTGTTCTCAGGAAGGCCGAGTGGGGTTCCTGGGTTTGGGAGGGTGGTCTGTAGCAGGCTATAAACTGGAAGGCAGTTTTACCTACTGTTAGTTGCACATGGGTAGTCTCTGATGCTTTGTGCTGTGCCACCAACCTGGAAGTGTGGGTATCTTTGACGAATATTGATACTCCCCCTCCTTTTGTGGTTTGGTCCAAGTTTTGGGGCCGAAAAGCATGGTATGAGGTATAACCTGGTAGTGCTGGGGTGCTCTCAGGAGCCTTGAACCAGGTTTCTGTTACTGCACAGATATCGATGTTCTCCATACTAAGGAGAGTTTCGAGTGGGTGCATCTTGAGGTTTAGACTTCTGGCGTTGAGTATCATTACTCTTAGTTTCTTATCCCTTGTGCTACCTATGGAGGTGGGTTTGTCTTTTGAGCCTTGCCTAAAAAAGGCACTATGGGGGTAGCAAGAGCCTTTGCCAATATCCGAAAGCCCAGGGGTGACAGGTGCAAGCCATCCCTAGCGAAGCATCGTGGCTTGTCGAGCATGTCATCCCAGGCTGACAGGCATTGGATCCCCTTTGAATGACACCAATACTTAAGCCAATTGTTGAAATTGATCATCTTGTCTTCATATTGTGGCATCATTCTTGGTGAGGGTAAGATGCTACTCAAGGTCAGGGTCATACCAGCCTGGGCTACATGCTCAGAGAGCTCTTCTATGTCTCTTTTCATGTAGTCCAGGGAGGTACGTCTCAGGTCATTCACACCAGCATGGACAATGACGGAGTCATATTTGTACTTGCCTTGGAGTGACCTGAGTGCTTGTGTTATGTGGCGGATCCTAGCGCCAGACAGGCAGCTCACCGTGACCTTCTCCTTGTTTAGCCTGGTGAGCGGAACGTCAGTGTGCCTGACTATAGAGTCACCTATCACAAGTGTATCAGGTGTGTTGTTTAGCCTTAAAGGCTGTGACTGTTCAGCACACTGGCTTTGTGAGCTATGTGCTGCACGTGTTTTGTTTTGGGGTAGCGGTTGCTTGGGTGTCTGCTTTGGAGGTCTCTGCTGCTTAGGCAGATTTTTATTAAGAGCTTCCGAGTATGTTTTTGTGCGTTTATGTGTTTGGTTTGCTGTCGTGGTAGGTCTATGTGAGACTGGAAATGTAGTGAGTGTGGTTTCCTTCTTCTCCCGACTGGTTTCGCCAGTACTGAGTTGAGAGAGCTTAGCCTCCAGTATGGTTATATGGTTGCATCTCTCACATGTGAGCTGTCAAAATTCTCCCAGGTGAATAAGTAACAGTACAAGTAAAACTACTAGTTTGAATATCCATTAAAATAAAATTCAATGTCAAATCTGAACCCGATAACATCCATCATGGAAAGCAAAGAAAACAATCTCGTGAAAATAGGCACACAGTGATTATTTAATTCTATGAACACTTTTTCAGCCATGACACCAACCTGAAGCAACATAATCTAGCAATGGTATATTGCAAATCAATGAAGATTTCCACTGTGTTCAAAACAGGACAAAGGTTTTGGTACAAAGTATGGGCATTGTGGGCCACAGTGCGTAGCACTGTTCCCTCAAAGCAAGAGGCTCTCCAATTCAGTTCTCAAATGGAATTTCTTGTGTGCCCTGTCTGCATATACTCTCGTGTGTTTGTGTGGGCTTTCTCTGGGTATTATAGTTTCCTCTCACATCCCAAGGATGTGGTAGGTGGATTCACAACACAGTTTCTCTGAAGGTGTGATTCCAGTGTGGTTGTTATGGATGAAAGTGCTGCCAATCGGCTACCATTCTCTACTTACCCAGTAAACTCTGGATGGTGATGGATGCTTATGGGGTTGCTACAAGAACTGAATCTGACTCAAAAGCATCAGATGGAAGGGATGTACAGTTTGGAAATAATGAAAAATTGGAGAAAGGAAAGAGGTTTATGTAAGATGTCAAGGGATAGTGGTATAGCAGAGAAAGATCTGCATAGTGTAAAGAACAGCTTATAAAAGGAAATACTTGGTACCAAGAGACTGCAATGAAAAGATTTGTAAGTACTGTTCTAAACGCTGTGGGTCGTTGTAGGTTTCTAATGTCTGCATGAAAATAATTCCACAGAATCAGGATTAGCTTGTGAAAAGGTCTTTCTGTGGAGGGAAAAAAAAAGGGATCTACATAGAAGAGATGAACCTGGTTCATAATAAAATGAGTAATAGTAGAAAGATACAACTAATATGTGGACAAGCATGAGGCAAGAGTAACAATGGGAACCACTGGGAGAGTTACTGTATTAACTTGCATAGTGTCTGCAGAGTTAAGAAGTTAAGCATGGATAGGTTCCTAATAATGCTAGATAAATCAAGCTTTTTTATTAGGAGAAAGTACACGTTTAGACTCCTGAATCTACAAGATTAATAAACCCAATATAAGAAGTCCAGTTGTTTTTTTGAAACAGGAAAGAGTTATAAGTTCCCCACAGCTATGTTGGGGGGAGTAAACAGTCCATTTTCTGAATAACTACATTTCTGTTGAGCTTTCTTGAGTAAGGGATAAGAAAGTACAGTTGTGTAAACTCTTTCCATAACAGTAGCTGTCCTCCTCTTCACTGTTGCAGTATTCTTTACAATAGGCATCCCCTGTCAAAGGCAGCCTGACATCTGGCCAGTATACCAAAGTCTTTTGGTTGAAAAGGGTATGCCATATGTCACACTTATGCTTCCCCATGCATGGTGTAGGGTATAAAGGTGACATCTGGACATACCATCTTCAGAACTGAAAAAGCAACAGTAAGGCCAAGGACAAAAATAGGCAAACACATCCAGAAGGCAAAATGACCAGGGGGGGGGGGGGGGGGGCGTGAATATTGCAACAGTGAAGTGAAGGACATCTACTGGCATGGTGAGATTTTACACACCTGTACTATGTCCTTCCATATCACTGTTGCAGTATTCTTTACAACAGGGAGAGTGCCAAAGCTCAGGAAGAAGATTGGGAGGAGGAAGGGCCAAGCACAGCCCCGTAGTAAGCCATGGAGAATGGCCCTGGCAAAGCCAGCTCTGTCCCTAGAAATTACACCCAACTTACAGTGCTTAGTAAAGGCATGCACAGAAGTCCGGGTTGTTGCCTCAAGAATAAAATTAGTATCCAAACCCTTGAAAAAAGCACCAGAAGAAGCTACAGCTCTAATGGAATGAGCCTTAACAAAAGAAGAAAGGCTCTTCCTATAAAAAGGATAGCAAAAAGAAATGGCTTTAGATATCCGAGAAGAAATGGTTTGCTTGGAAACAGCCAGACCTAAAGACCCAGGATGAAAAGAAACAAAAAGCCGATCAGATTTATGAAAGCTTTAGTCTTGTCCAAGTAATACCAGAGGTGTCTACGCAAATCCAACGTGTGCAAAACCTTCTAACCAGCAGACTGCGAAGAAGGGAAAAAGTATGCAAATTAACAGACTAACAGACAACTCATTAACCACCTTGGGCACAAAAGAAGAATTAGCATGAAGGGACAACCTATCCTTGTGGAAAAGGGCTTGCAGCACAGACACTCATCTGGGCAGTAGTAAGGGCCAATAGAAGAACAATATTCCAAAAATAATGCTATAAGGAAGCTGAAGGAGAAGGCTGAAAAGGAGCCATAGTCAACTTTTTCTAAAACAAAATGAAGGTCCCAGGAAGGAGGGACAGGCTTCTTGTGAGGTCTAATGTAAATGACACCTTTAAGAAACTGTTTAGCCTCACATCTAGAGGCTAAAGTGGAAGTCAAAGGCAGACAAGTAGAGATAACTAATAAGTGGGGGCCTTAACAGAATAATAAGCCAACCCTACCAAACCAGCATTGAGAAATTCACACAAATAAGAGAGAACCAGGAACATCCACAGTAAGTGGATTCAGGTTACGAGAAAGACACCAAACAGAAAACCTCTTCTATTTGGATGAGGATTGTCTACTAGTGGGTTTCCTGGCCTCCTACAGGACTCGAAGAATGTCCTCAGAAAAAAAGATGGTCTGTAAGGGATCAAAAACCTATGACCCAAAATGTCAGTTGAAGTGTGGACAAGTGGGGATGGATGAGAGAGCCTTAGTCTTGTGTGAGTAGGTCCACACTGTGAGGTAACTTGTAACGACTGCCCCTTGGCAAGATGCAGAAGAGGAGGGAACCAATGCTGTCTGGGCCAAAAGGGAGTCACCAGCAAGATTTTGGGAGCATCCTGTTTTATCTTGAACAGGTCTTTCAGAATGAGAGGAAGGGGTGGGTAAGCATAAAGAAACATCTCCTTCCAAGAAAAAGAGCAGGCATCCATCTTCCAGGCCAGAGGGCATGGGACTCTGGCACAAAACAGAAGTAGTTGTCTGTTCAGAGGGGAGGCAAATAGATCTACTTGAGGAGTACCCCACTAGTGGACAACATCCAGGAATGCATCCCTATGAAGCATCCACTTGTGGGATAGTGTTATGGGCCTGCTTGGAGAATATACCACTATGTTCTGATCCAAGGGAATGTAAATTACCTGAAGGGTTGCCTGGTTCCTGTGTAGCTAGCTCCCAAACTTGAAGGGCTAACCTGCATAGGATCTGAGACCTTGTTCGCCATTGCTTGTTGATATCCCTCATCACTGTGGTATTGTCTGTGAGAATCTTAAGAGGCCCTGGAAGAAAGAGAGAATGAAAAGCCTGAAGAGCCAGCAGAAGAGCTCTCATCTCCTTGACACTGATGTGGTCTTTCTTTTGTCGAAGTAACCAAAGGCCCTGTACCTTCAAAGAGCTGAAAGAGGCCCCCATCTCACATCAGATGCATCCAAGAAAAGTTCCTGAGAGGGGATGGGAAGTTGAAAAGGAAGCCCTGGGTTGAGGGACAACTAATGAATCCACCAGTGAATTTCCAGCTTGAGGCATGAAAAGAGAGGCACTACAAAATCTAAAGGATAAGAATGTTGAAGCCAAACCGATTTTAGAAGCCAATGAAGCTTCTTCATGTGGAGCTTGGTTAGAGGGAGCATAGAACGGTGGAAGCCATGTAACCCAAAGCCCTCAGAAATTCCCTCATTGTAGCTGAAGACAGAGGAAGACGGGATTAAAAGAAAGCAAGAGTTAAGGCCTTGGGAGGAGGCAGGGATGCCAGCATTGGAACAGTCTGGATCCTGCAATCCAGAAAAACATAATCCTGAGAAGGAGTTAGGAATGATTTGTGGAAATTTTCAGTAAACCCCAAGCTTTGCAAGGCAGAAATGGTAAAGTGTAGATGCTGGAGTAAGATCTTGAGAGGAGGCCTGAAGAAGCAGTTTGTCTACGTAGGGAAAGACCTGTATCCCCCTTAGCCTGCAGAAAGCAATTACAGGAGCGAGGCATTTGGTGAAGCTCCTTGGGACAGTAAAGAGGCAAAAGGACAAAGCAGAGAACTGAAAATGCCAGGAAGCAACAGAGAAATGTAAAACCTTCCTGAAAAGGGGATCAATAGGAATGTGTAGATAAGCATCCTTGAGATCCAGGGAAATTAGAAAAACCTGAGGAAGTAGCAGATTAAGTAGCAATAGAAATAAGGATTGAAGGGATAGCTTCTGAATGGATGGGACCTTCAGAAAAGTCTTTAGCTGAAAAAGATCCAGAATGGGTCTCCATGTGCCTTCTTTCCTGGGGACAAAAAACACTCTAGAGTAAAACCCCTTCCCACTCAGAGGGGTTGGAACTTCTTGAAGTGCTCCTTGTGCCAACAATCCCTGAAGCACCTCTGGAAAAAAGGGCAGTTGTTCCTAAGGAGGCTGAGATTTCCAAACCATGTAATTACTCTGGTGAATTATGGAAAGAACCCAGGAGTCTTAGGTGATTCTTACCCAAATAGGAAGGGACAGAGAAAGAGGAACGTGAGTGAGAAGAACAGGATAGTCAGACAGCACTTGGATGTCAGGAAAAGGAGTCTTCGGAGTAGGAGGATTGTGGGTAGCCTTAGCAAGGAGAGGCCTTCTACCACCCTTTTTACCTTTGAGGGAAGGATAAGATGGTCTATGGACAAAGGCAGGCTTATTTAGATAATTCCAATGAAACTTGGGCACAGTAGAAACAAAAATATGCTTCAACTCCTCTAAGGCCTTGCCCTTCTCTTGCAGGGACTTAAACAACTCTGCAGCAGCACCAAACAAATGTTTATTATCCAGACATGCATTCATCAGTTTAGCCTTAATATCATCAGGCAATGGCTGAAATATGAGCCAGAAATACCTCCTCAAAACAGATCCAAAAGCAGCAGTCCTAAATAGAGCATCAGCTGCATCATAGCTGCATTTAACTGAATGGCGACCAACTTGGGAAAACATCCAAGGAAAGCAAGAGCAGAGGCCTTCCCCTCAGAATCAGGGAGATCAGAAATAACCTGACATGCTTGAGATAGAAGAGCCATAACATACCTAGTCATGTGTGTCTGATAGTTAACAGCTCTAAAGGCTAGGATAGCAGAAGTATACACCTTCTTACCTAGTCTCTCCATGGTTCTGCTAGCTGCATCAGATGGCAGCAATTTAGTGGAAGGCAACAATTTAAAAGGCTTATCAGAAGCTCCTGACACCACAGAGGGGACAGCAAAGGAACACTTAAAAAGAAACTTGCAGTCCTCAAGCACCTTATAAAACCTATCAGCTTTTTGGGAGCAGGTGGTTGAGAATCAGGAGCCTAAGGAGCAGTAGAAAAAAGCATCCCGCAAGCCAGCAAGAACCAGAACAGCAGAGGACTTAGGAGACTCCATTTGCAAAAGCTCATAGCACCTCTTCTGAACACCAGACACTTGAGCACAGTCCCATATGAAAAATTCCATCATTCTGGAAACAGCATCAACAAATCTCCTCAACAGGAGGCGCAGCACTGATCTACGCTTCTTCCTCACAACAATAGTCAAGTGGCAAACTAAAATAATAAGTAAAAAGGTCACACAGAATAAACAATCAATAAAAAAAACAAAGAAAAATCTAGCAAAGCTGGTCTTTCCACTGTGTGATACCTTAAACCTGTTATATTACAGGTGACATGGGATATATACAAATTACCCCTTCAGGACATCAAGTGTTTCAGCTAAATGGCAATTCTGAATGTCCCTGACTTTTTCTTTTAATTCTATTTCTGGACAATTTCAGGCCAATAAAGCCAAATCCCACTAGCTGTGGACATGCATGTTTAAGGTATCACACAGTGGAATGTCTAGCTTTGCTAGATTTTTCTTTTTGGTATTTTAACAGATTGTTTTTTCTGTGTGACCTTTTTACTTATTGTTTTAGTTTGTTAGCTGGGATATTTTGCAGCCACCCTAATTTTTATGGATATCAGTTGGGTATGACAACCCTGTGTTTCCAAATGTTAGCCAAACATTCCACTTACGCTGTGCTGCTGATGCCATAAGAAGGCAGAAACGTGCATTTCAACAGGGTTGCAAATGGCAAGTTCAGTGGATTCAAGAATCACACGTAGAGATCTACAGGAAATAACTTGAGCTTTAGGGTTGCCAAGACAATCTAAATTAAAAAAATGGACTAGAAACTATTTTTGAATTGTGCCAAAGATCACAAAGTTTGTTTTGGAAAAGTTGATTAAGTTTGTTTTTTTGTGGACCAATGATTGATTTAATGGAAATCTTTCTTAACGTAGAACACAGGGCATTAGATTTTGGGCTTCTTTTATGAAAATGGTGGTCACAGCCTTACAAGATCACTATAATACATGGAAGGTTAATGGTTAGATTATTTATGAAGCAGGGAAAATGAAAATGGGCTAGAAGTGAACTTTGAAGGATGTCTGTGAATTAAGGAGGAGCAGCAAGTTGCTCCAAAAATAACTTGAATGGGTCTGTAAGTGACACAGCTGGAATATCAGACAAATCTTTCAAAGCAGACTCATATGGCAGGGAGTCTTGTGGAAGGAGAGTAACTCATGAGACTAAAGGCAGTCTTATGATCTACAAAAATGGCTTTTGTCAGACAGCCATCACCAATGTTTTAATAAATAAAATTGGTACCTTGAAATGTGTAAATGGCTGTATTGCAGTGGGGTTTAATTACTGAATTCCTAACCCTTGGCAGCATGGAATCTTAAGGTGTGAGTTAGTATTTGTACAGAAGACTCTGTAATCTGTGGAAAGTGAGACACGTTTGCAAAGGACCAGTACTACTCTGATTTAGTGGGCCTGGACACCTTTAGTAGTGTTATAACTGCAGCAGATTTCAATTTGAGAACAACCACCCTGGGGCAGCATGTTAGAATAAAGTGGACGGGAAAAGTAGAGTTGTGTAAGTATTCTAAGTTATCTGGACTGTATCCTGCCCAGGATACGATGAATGGACAGTCTTCACAAAGCTCTGGCTCCCCTCTACATCTGCACTCTAGAAGCAGAAGCACATGCCCTGGAGGGAAATCAGCAGCCAGAGTGCAGGCAATTTCAGGACTTTCTTGTCCAACAAAAATGAAAGCTTAGCCATCCAGAAAACCTAGAAAGATATAAGCAAATAGCTTTTTACTATAAAACTAACTATATACAGAATTAAAGGTGATGGAGGGAGGTTGCAGCTACTCCAGCAGTGAGGAGATGGAACATCTACTGTTATGGTCAGTGTAACTTACACTGTCTACCATGCCCGTCACTGTCACTGCTGCAGTACGGTCAGTGTAACTTACACAACCATATCATGTCCATCACTCTCACTACTGCAGCATGGTCAGTGTAACTTACACAACTATACCATATCCATCACTCTTACTGCTGCAGTACAGTCAGTGTAACGTACACAACCGTACCGTGTCCATCACTCTCAATGCTGCAGTACAACCAGTGTAACTTACACAACCGTACCATGTCCATCATTCTCATTACTGCAGTAGGGTCACTGTAACTTGCACAACCGTACCATAAAAGTCACAAAGTACAAACTGAAGCAGATAAACACAAAAGCCAGGAGAAGTAGCTGGATTGAACCCACTCAAAGTAATGCAGGCTGCAAATCACTACACAGTTGTAGAATGCAGAATCCACTTTATTAACTTCAGAACATAAAAACCCAAGGATGAGCGCTTTCGTCCAGAAAGATCTAGACTTCAATTTACCCCACATAGTTACTTCCTTTTTATACAGTTCAAACAGGAAGTTCCACCCAGTTATAAACTAATCAATTATGTCATTAAAAGAACAATATTTACAGTCACTGAATTTAAAAAGCAGACAAAATATATAAACTGAAAAAGCTCATGGAACACACCATCCTAAAAAACACACTATATATAAGCACTGCTTCATAAAGTACAATGAACAATAAATATTTAAATATGTTGAATATGTTAAAACAATAAATACGTGTAATTAAATACTAAAAACTAGACATAGTAGAAAATGTTAAGAGAAACAAAATACACATTAACATAATAAATACTGACCGTGTGAATTATTTAAAATGTTAAAATACATAATGGAGAAATATATTTTATCTTTCCAATGCCTTCAGTTTTAAAATTGGGCTAATGGAAATATGCTTATTCAGGCCTGGCCAGTTCCCAGTATTCAAACGTAATTGCCAGCATAATTCTCTTTTCTCAAGTAATAGTGACCATGCACCACCCCTCATATTGGTACTGATATTATCTATAATAAAAAATTGGAACTTATAGTCATTGTACTCCAAAACATATTTGCTAAGAGAATTAGTTTCTTTTTATTCCTTATGTCATTCTTTTAACTTGTTGTCTAGATATCTTGCAAGGGGGTGGGTAATGGACCCCTTGGAGTCTACAATGGGTTGCATGGGTGGTTGGCTAAGATTTGTATGCAATTTTTTTTAACTTTTCATAATCTTTTTCTAGTAAGATGTCTAAAAAGGAAATTTTGTCAAGGTCTCTGGTATAGCTGAACTTTAGAAATTCTGTGGTGGTTCCAATATAGTTTATAAAATCATCAATAGTATCAACAGGTCCATCCCATGGAACATATCGTCCAAAAACCTGGTGTAAAATTTGATGTGCTCAAAATAACATGAAGGAAAAAGACATTTCTTCTTCCATTGCCTAACTACAATATTTGCATATAGACCACCACATGCAGACCCCATAGCCACCCCTTCTTGTTGTAAGTAAATTTCTTTGTTTAACAAAATGAAGTTGTTTTTAAGGGCAATTTCCATCAGTTGTGAAAAGACCAAGACCTAAAAGTGTGAGATATCTTTTTCATATAAGAAATCTGTAAACCACTCCAAACCAATTGTGTGAGGTATGACTGAAAAAAGGTTCTTAATATTGATAGTAATAAAAACAAAAGTGTCCTTGAAAGGTACCTCATCTATAGCTTGTAAGAAGCTTCATGAATCCTTGCAGACATGTCTCTCACTCACTATGTATTCTTTTAACTTGTTGTCTAGATATCGTGCAAGGGGGTGGGTAATGGACCCCTTGGAGTATACAATGGGTCGCATAGGTGGTTGGCTAAGATTTGTATGCGATTTTGGCAGCCCAAGCATGACTGATATTTTAGGGTAGGGAACAAAGAGAAAATTAAGCACATCAATAGAAGCTGAACCCTCTATACATAAATCGGAGTTCATTCCTTATATGCTGGTAACAAGTGTTCAATTCATTAATGGATGATTTTAAATATGCTTTTCCTTCTGGAATACAAAGCATTTTCTTGTTATAATCCTCATAGTCCATTAAGACACCTCCATCTTTATCAGGTTTCATAATTCTAATGGTTTGTGAAAAGATTTTTATTTCATCCATTACCTTTTTCTCATTCATGTCAGAGTTCCACGTATATCTAACTCACATATGTTCTCAAAAAGTTGGACAATGGGATGAAGTGCTGGTTATATGTACTTAAGATGGCTAAAGGGTTGACAAAGGATCCAGGTGCAGAATTTTTAAAAAGAATATTCAAGTTCAGCTTTCGTGTATACATTCTTAAATCCATAAGAGTTTTAGAAACATCTAGGGGCTGTGGGGGTACAAAGGTGAACCCTTTGACAAACAAATCACAGTGTTCAACAGCAATGCTGGAAAAATTATACACATTAAAGTCACCTAAAGTGTTGGCAACTATGTGGCAGGGTGGGAGTAAATGGTCCATATCATCGCCTAAATTAATTGGTGGTGAATGCAAAAAGTTAGTCACATTTACATCCTGTTGTTCCAGGACTGGTACCTCTTGCCCCCTCTGTTCACCATCCCTCCCCTCTTCCAATGGTTGTTCCTGTTCATCGGGGCCATATCCCAATTGTTCCCCTGGGAACCCTTGTTCCTCAGATGCTCTGAGCGTCTCGGGGGGGGGGGATGGGACTCTTCAGTGTCTAAAAAAACCTGACCAGAGTTACTAGTTGAAGGTTTATCAGTACCAATAACATTGCTGTTACTGTTGCCAGGATTCCCATTAGAATTAGTATATTTTTTGCCCCATTCCTGGGAAAGGGGAAGTCTGGGATATGCCAGGCCATTACTATAGTCACTTCTGTCCCTATTCAGTTTCTTAGTTTTACGAAGTTTAATAGAACTTACTAGATGCTCCACACTCTTAACAATTCTCACATGCTCAAATTTGTGTTGTTCATAATGCAAATGTTCACAAATGCTTTTATCAATATCAGAAACAGAAGCAGATAATTCATTAATTAAAACATTATATTCTACTATCAAACACATATATTCTAAGCCATGTCTATCAAATAAAACAACTAGCTCTTTAAATAGTTCTGAATTGTACTGTAACCCATTAGGGTTGCACCACATTCTTAAACCTTTTGGCACTGTATTGTCCTTAATACAGTCTCTAAAATAAGCATTGTCAAGCTGAAGTCGATTCATTTTAGAACGTTTGTAATCAAACTGATCAAAAAGAGATGGTAAATCATTGTTACCAGCGTCGATTGTGATTCTCTCAGCTTCACCAAAGGAAAAAGTTTCTGCAAGGCAGTCTTAATGCTGGAACTGTGCCTGCCGACGAATTAATGTTCACAGACTGATTAATGCATTGTCTACAAGGTATAGATGCATTAATACTGTCCTCTCCATTAGAAACATTCAGAAAATGTCCATTAGAAGGTCGTTGAGAGTTATTTGAAAGAGAAACATCATTTAAAATGTTCTGCAGGCTTGTGGAAGCCATTATAGCCCCACCAGCTGCCTGCTGATGCATGATGACATCAGAAGGGGCCATGTTCAACAAAGAATCCACTGAGTGACAGCGACTGTACTACTGAACTCAAAGCAAGCACAATTTGTTGTAGTCTTCAAATCAGTGTTCTGAGTAGAAAATGGGCTTGATGAATTCCTGCTATCTTCACTGGCCATCCCAAACTCAGAAAAGTCACACAGTACAAACTGAAGCAGATGAACACAAAAGCCAGAAGACGTAGTTGGATTGAACCCAAGGTAATGCAGGCTGCAAATCACTTGCCCAACCGTACCATGTCCATTACTCTCACAGCTGCAGTATGGCCAGTGTAACTTATACAACCGTACCATGTCCATCACTCTCACTGCTGCAGTACAGTCAGTGTAACTTACACAACCATACCATGTCCATCATTCTCACTGCTGCAGTATGGTCACTGTAACTTATGCAACCGTACCATGTCCATCACTCTCACTGCTGCAGTACAGTCAGTGTAACTTACACACCCGTACCATGTCCATCACTCTCACTGCTGTAGTGTGGTCACTGTAACTTGCACAACCATACCATGCCCATCACTAATGCTGCAGTAGACCTTAAGCTATACGGGTTGACTACCACATCTTATCCAAACGGGGTGGTGGAGGAGGATGGATAAAGGGTCTTGAACCCCGAACAATGGTCGTAGAAAAGCTTGACTTGGACCTAGTGAAGGAATCAAATATGTAATGCTTTGCAAAAACATGTGCAGAGGACAAAGTTGCTATCTCAAAAGAAAAAAAAAATCTGGAGTTCACTCCTTTCCAATGTGCCATCAAATAAAAACAAAGCTCAGATAACATTTGCCTTGATCTTCCCTAGAATTGTTTTCCCATGGTAGGAATAACAACAACAAAAAGAAATAAGGAACAGCTATATGTAACTGTCTGACTTGACATGTTTTGCCCCTTCACAGTCCCAACTAAGGAAGTTCACAGCTGGATAGCTTTCCTAACAGATGGAATTGTGACAATATAATACTGGTTTTGCATAGGAATGTCCAGAGTATATAAGTCCTTTCATTCTGGTTACAAATTCTGTTAATAATTAATCAACGACAGATGGCTGGATTCCTCATAAATTCTTTTTTTTTTTAAAGATGTTTTATTAGTTTCACCATTATAATAATTAATTATATATAACAATAGAAATATAAGTCATAAACTATGTACACTATTTACATATGACCTGAATAAAATTAGATTATAAAAACAAATCATACTGTGAAAATTTTTGCATAGAATGAAAACAAGTTTCTTCTTCTTTATTTCCTTGTCATTGTCTGTTGAAATCATTTTAAAGTGTCAATTGGAGATAGTATCTTATCCCAGGGATTGTTAGTCCAAACTTTTGGCAGAATTCTCAGTTCCTTGATCTTGCATTCCATCAAAGCTCTTTCTTTCAGGAGACACAAAAATCATAATCTGACAAATATAACCTCAAAACGTTATATAATTTTAATGAATTATAAAGTTAAAACTCATCAAAATTACTGGAATTTCATTATAAAGGGTCACACAATAAATTTATCAATGGAAAGTAAAACTTTCTTATTATATTCCATAAAATTAACATCTAATTCACAATTTTGGAAGATATATATGTGGAAGTTTCTGCATAGATCATTTCTTAGTCCTAGCAAATTAGCCAATTTTAACTCTACCAAAGAAGTTATATGTTGGAGACGTTTACAAAAATGTGAAGCAAACTGGATACATATGCTATATGATTGGATAAAACTCAAAAAATATTGGGAAGAGATTCCTCCTAAATTCTGAAGTAATGCTAGCATGAATGGGGGATTTTAGAGTGAAAATGACCCTATAAATATGAAAAAAGAAATACGGTTCACCAACCATGAAAGTTTGCAAGTTTTGCAACTCAAGATGCTCTCTTGCAGATGCCAGAGCGAATAAGAAAATTAGTCTACCAGAAATTGAACCCAGAACAATCAGAAGAGATATATTAGATGTAGGCAGAACAAAAAAAAAATCCAGCAGAAAGCAAAAGACCCAAGCAAAGCACTACCTGTACACTAGGTGGACTAAAATGCAAGAAACCTCTCTGAAAAACAGTTTTAGCTAAGTCTGTAAGGAAAGAGAAGGTTTAATTAGCAGACATGCAAAACTTGCTGACTAATTCTCCTTAAAAATGAATCTGAGTAAGACAGGCAAGACAAGTTATTCACACCAACGCAAAATAATCAGTGGTACAACATCCTAGACTGAGCCCTGGTTATAAGTATGGCACTAACTAGAAACACAAAATTTCCTAGTAAAAGTATTAATGCCTCCTTTAGTAGCTGCTGCAGATTCTCATGAAAATGCCGCCTAAAAGATTTCAAACCTGAACCAACCAGGCAGTCACTTAAAGTTATCGAAGAGCATCACACTCACCTCTGTCCTGTGCAAGGGAATCCAATGTGAGGAAGCTGCTGCTAATTGCCCCTGGCCAATTCCACTAGAAGGAAGAACTAATGTTGCCTGGGATGGAAGGGAGTCACTATAATTTTTGAACAGTCCTTCTGAATCATTAATATGACCCTTGATATCAGTAGAAGGAGTGAAAATGCATAAATGAACATTCCCAACCATAGGAATGAGAATGCATATGTTTTCCAGGCCTGCCTACAAGTAGTCCTGATTCAAAACAGGCAACTAAAGAAATTCTGTCAGGAGGCAAACATATCTATTTGAGGTTCCCCACATCTGAATCAATTCCTGAAAGACCCTCCTTAATTTTCATTTGTGAGGAACTGTCCTGGTCCTGCTCAGCTTGTGTGTCACTAGAATTTACTCTGATGGAATTCAAGATGCTTAGAGTTACCTCCCAAGCCATCATAACCAGCTTGCATAGTGGGTAAGACTTGGTGCTCCCCTTTCTGATTATTTACCATATCACTGTGGTGTTTTCTGTAATCACTTGTAAAGATCCTGGTAATAACAAATGGTGATGACATTTTATAGCACAGCTAACAGCTTTGACATTTATTTGTTTTCATCTGTCTGAAATGTCCCACAGACCTTGCACTTCTACCCCCATGAAACCTGCTCCCCAAGCAAATCTGAGGCGTCTGTGTAGTTACAGGTTGAGTTGAGACAGGAAAGGAAAATAGGAGACCTGAATTCTGAGCAATCTGAAGTCTTCACCAGTGCATTTTCTCCTTGATTAAGCCCAAAACTGGAATATTAAAATCCAGAAGATGTGAATGTTAGTCATATTTTTTTTTAATCTTCAGCAAGAAAACCCAAAAGCAGCTAGTGTGTTCCAGCAGCAAACCCAAGCAAAACCACAGCTGATAACAGGCAGAAGCAAGGCTCAACAGTTGTGCAATCCACAAGTTTTATTAAAAGTTAGCACTTTTGCAGTGTTCACCACCGCTTCCATCAGACAAAAAAGCAAAACAAATGGTCTTCTTTTATACTAGATTTTAGTATCAGTTAACACAGCAATGCAGACTCCTAATTGATCCACATGGCATCTCCTTTTAAAGCAACAGTGTCTAAAAACTGCACGTAAAAATACCAAGATGCATAATATAGCAAAAACCCACGCCTGGGTGTGGGTAATGCTAAATTTACCCACGGTTGGCGTGGTTTGGTCCGGAGGGCGAAGCCCGAGGGACCAAACAAAGCCAACCGTGGGTAAATATAGCATTACCCACACCCAGAAGTGGGTTATTGCTATTATACCATGACATTATTTAAGAAAAGAAACTATTACTTTTCTTAAATAATGGCATAGTATAATGCCTGTTTACTGCCCTTCCGCAGATGTCTGGTATCCGCGACAGTTCTGATGTACTGCGCGCATGCGCAGTACATCAGAGTTGAGCAAAAGCAACAGAAAGCAAGATCTCCGTTGCTTTTTAGTGTTCGCTATGTTAAATGAGTTTAACATAGCGAGACAGTTTTAAAATAAACAACGGACATCTCCGTTGCTTATTTTAAAACTGTCTCGCTATGTTAAACTCATTTAACATAGCGAACATAAAAAAAAAGCAAGAGATCTTGCTTTCTCCGTTGCTTTTAAACACTGCCTCGCTATGTTAAATGGGTTTAACATGGCGAGACAGCTTTAAAATAAGCAACGGAGATCTCCATTGCTTATTTTAAAGCTGTCTCACTATGTTAAACCCATTTAACATAGCGAGACAGTGTTTTAAAAAAGACTTATACTAATGGAAAAAGTCCGGGCGACCGGACCTTTTTCCATTAGTATAACTCGATTTACAACGGACACGCTGGCCAATCAGCGTGCACGTTTTGGGGGGATCATGGTATAATAGTAAATTTATCTACTTTACTTTTAATATTGGATTTAGGGGTACATGGTCATTCAGACCCATTCCCTTGTGTGTTCCTAACCTTAAAATCCACTGTAATTCTGCATTTTCAGTCATATTTACTAAATCCCCCCCATACTCACATTCACAACTTGTAAAACTTGGAATACAAATGTATGTGTGTTGCCATTTTTAGTGTGTGTTTTGCTAAAGCACTGCAATCATTCCCTCTTCTCATGCAATACAAATGATCTCTCACTCTCTCTTTCAGTTTCCGGTTGGTTTTGCCTATATAAAATTTGAAACATGAAACACAGTGTGCTGCATAAATAACATTCTATGTGTTGTGGTCTGCTGAAATCCTAAGTTTCCATAAATGGCCTGTCTCTGGATGCTTAAAGTACATAGACTGATCAATATAGTCACAATATGGACATTCCTGACATTTACATGTACCCTACTGCCTTTCCCCTAGATTATGATATAATCTAAGATAACAAACACTGTTTAAGATTCTTCTTATTTTTATACAAAAACAGGTTGCTGGCCTAACAGCTCTTTTACTTTCTAGTTAGTGTGTAAAATGTGCCAGTTACTTCTAACCACTTCCCTAATCTTATTCACCTCTGTTGTATAGGTAATAACCATGTGCATTTTTACAGATCTACTTTCAGCATACTTAGCTGTATCATTTCGTTGTGAGAAATAGGGCTTGGCCCTCCCTCGTCTTTCCTTAGTTACTGCACTATATACCTTGTCAATTTCCACAGGCCCACACACTCTACCCTTAAAGTCATCTCATAGATGGCAGAGTCCATCCTGAAAGTCCTTGTCATTACAGGATAGACACATGACCCTCATAGCCTGTCCCTTAATGATATCACTAAAAATATGTTGTGGATGCATACTATCCCTAAGAAAATATGTGGGGCGATGACATTCTTTCCTATGAATACTGGTGGTTAGACCAGTTCCTTGCTTGGCTATAGTTACATCCAAAAAATCAATTTTACTCATGGATTTATTTAGGGTATATTTAAGAAAAATTACTACTGGTGTTCAAATATCGGGTATAAAGCTCTAAACTCTCCATCTCCCTGCCAACCTATAAAAAGACCATCCACAAAACATCGATATATTATTATATGTGGATCCATATTCATATCCATGGCAACTCCTGTTTTTTGCCAATAGCACTTGTCTTTGAATAAGACTATGTTATTTTCTAGAACTAATTCCAAGAGTAAACAGAATAGATCCACCTGTTTTGATTCAAATTTTCCATATCTATCTAAGGCACTTTTAACCATCAATATCCCCTACTGATTGGGAATACATGTAAATAATGAAATCACATCCAAGGTTACAAAGATCTCAATGCTTTTACTGTTCTCCCCATTCATCGCATTATACAAATCCCTTAGAAAATGTTCTGTGTCCCTTAATACTACCTCATATTCATCCAGAACCTAAGTTGTTTGTCCAGAAACCTAGAAACAGGCCCTGTCAACCAGCCCCCACCCGCTACAATGGGTCTAAACTGGGGCTTCAAGGGGTGCTTGTGTATTTTTGGTAGTCCATGCATTGGAGGTATAAGTGGATTCTGCACTATAAAATAATCATACAGTTCCTTAGTAACAAGCCCTAAATTCAAACATTCTAGTAAACAGTTGTCAAGTCTACATTTCAAGTCATGCACCATTGTTGTGTCTTTTGGCTTTTCCCGGTTAGGGGTCGCCACAGCGGAACTCCGGTCCACTAATGATTGGCAGTAGATTTTTACATGCTGGCTTGCCGGGCCTAACGCACAACCTTCAACGAAGGAACGCCCATTCACGCATGTCGCCACACAGAAGACGCTCTTACTGAAAATCGAAATGGCAACGTCTAACTGTGAAGCGACAACGTTACCGCAGCACCACCACAGCGGGTCAGCAAGTCGTGCACCATTACTGCATCAATACTAACACTGAGCCAAGGTGCAGTTGCCCAAGTTATAAGCAATGATAGTACCTAACAATTTTGACAAAAGAAATCATTTTTGTTCATAAAATTTAAACCAGATGCACACATCTAGCTGTTAAAATGTTTACATTTTTGTAGCTAAGACACTGGTTTTATGAAGTATTACTTCTCTTAGTGTATACGTAGCAATACTGTACATCATGCAAGATGTTTTTACATAAAGTTCTGTAGTCAAGTGACACTGTTTTGTTAAAATGAACACTGATAACAAACGAAACACTGACAGCTAAGAAAAAGTGATAACATCAGCAAACCTTTCAACCTAACCTCATGACGCAGCATAAACGAGATTTAAGAGTTGTGGCTGAGATGATAAACAGTACATACACTTCTTACACAATTTTCCTGTTTGCTTATTTAAAAAAGTCAGCTTTTAGGGATTTATAGAATTTATAAGTACAGAATGTCCTCCTATAAAGGTGAGAAGAGCTCTTAGAATACACTATGTGTCATTTAAGATGTAAAAGGGGTATCAGCCGATGCAGTTTTTTTTTTCTTTCCAAGCAGAACATGTTCTTTGGCAAGGGAAAATGACCAACAGCTTTAACTGCAACTGCTTGGATTACTGGTGCAATGAAATCTCATTAAGACTTGAAGTGACACTACCTGTTTAGACTTAAATAACTCAGGACAGCTTGTGGCAGAAGGAAATTTACTTTATTTTATTTTTATTTTTTTACTAGTAAGCAGCTGGTGCAGTAGATCAAAGTCATAGTCGGGTTAAGTAAGTTGCAAATGTGACAAAATCTCTTTTTGAGGACAACAGTGCTATAATATCATGCGGAGAACTGCGATAGGAAGAAGTTGGGCTGGGAGTACATACAGATGATGCAGAAATCATTATGGTACCCAGTTATGATTTTTGAGATGAGCCTTTCGGTCATGGTCACCTTCTGACAAACAGCCAGGGAGACAAGGATAGCCATACAAATCAAACAGACCTCTTTGCTCAGCCCAAATGCCGCTCTTCCACATCACTAAATCAAACAATACAGCTGGTGACACTCTCTTCTCAAACGAAGTCACCAAAGCATGGAACACCGCACCTCTCCCTCTAAACCTAGAACATCTCAGACATTTCAAACAGAAGCTAAAACCACACCTGCAGAATCTGGGGCTCTGCCCCTGCACGCCCTGATAAGTACCCCTAGACCAAACCATAATTCCACACTTGTTACCCTTCAGCTTATTCCTTCTCATCTCTTTGTTGCAATCCCTCTCCTCTATACTCTCACCTGCTCACCATAACTTATTACCCCACCACTTTCCACTCACTTCCTCCTTCTTACATTCACCTACAGAATCTTCTGCCCCCATCTCCTTCTTCGCACTTTCAGTCACTTAGGGTCTCTCAGTCTTCAATCATTCTTTAGTCTACTACACCAGCTGTAACTAACCTAAAAACTATAGCATAAAGGATACTGCTTTCTGTAATTTTATGTCTATTTAATGCCTTTATTATGAAAATGCTTACTGAAGTATACAATGCTGCTAATGAGGTTATCTGAACTGAGGGCTGGGTTTGTGTCTGAAAGGCAGCATTATGCAGGTTAATTTCTGAGAGACGTATCATTAATCAACAGCCTACCATCAGGCCTATAGATTGGGGGTTCCACGTTGGGGTTAGACAGAAATGCAGTTATTTCACACAGCATGGGTCTTGGCAGCCACAACCCAAGCTTACACATTAGAGGGATGCTACTTAAAAATGTAACTTTCTAATTTAACTTTACTTTGTGCAAAATGTTGGTGTTCTTACACCTCAAATATTCTAAATAAAACAGTTCTTTAATTTCACTCCTTACTCTACTCCAAACCATAAACTGCAGCACCCAATAGAATGTTGAGCAATAACAAACCACTGCGTAGTAAATAACACAAATGAATAATAAAAATAAAGAAAATTAATTTTATATTATTTCATTATTAAATGATGAAAGAAGCAAAAATTAAACACCTGAGCAGAAAAGTGTAATGATATACATCTCCACTTCTGGTAGCAGCAGTAAGCTAATGCACATTATTTAAGCTTATTAGTTAAAAAGCTGATCTATATGCTATTCAGACTTTACTTAACAAGCAGGACTTACCATCAACCCTTAATACTCTCTGCTGGAGAAAAACGAACACCAGATTTTGGGGGGGGGGGGGAATAACTGCACTACCACAGAGTACAGTGGGTTTCATCAAAATGCCCAAGTCAAACTTTCTTTTTCACTGTTAAATCAATTTATCCCACTACTACTGCATGTAATGGACAGTACAATGCATACTTTTCAGATCTGCTGATTTATAAGCTGTAGATCTAATTTATAAAATGTAGGCATTATGTCAAAGAGTAGACAGAGTAACTTTAGCTGCGCATAGGAAACGGTCTCTTGCACGTTTTTCATACTACAGCTTCAGAGAGCCCTCAGGACGCTAAAAATTTGCTGTGCTATTTAACTTGTGCATAAAAATAATTAGCAAACATAATTTCACAGTTAAACCCCGAATTCCTACCTATGCATTACTAAAAAGTTAATAAATAATTCAATTT
>NC_056740.1:177639247-177783884 GCF_019279795.1 Protopterus annectens | reverse complement strand
TTAAACCTTCTAAATGCTAATTCCACAACAAAACTCCCCTTTCTCACTAAATCCCATCCCCACTTGCTACAATAAAAAGCTTCTTTACAAATTTAAACCATGCTTCACATCAGTTTACAACCTACCTTCAATATTCTTAAAGACAACTGCCAACTTCACTGCATACCCAGTATCCACCCACATTAACCACTCAATACGTAAATCCACTGTTCCAACTCTCTGGAAGAAATTCCATACCATAGCTCTTCACAAGGGTAGACGCTCTATAGAACTCTCAAATTATTGCTCAATTGCCATACTCTTCCCCTCTCTCCAATATTATTGAGCATTGTGTGCATAAACCAATCCTGTTCCATCTCATTCAAGAAAACCTTATCATTCCTACCCAGCATGGTTTCCACCCCTTTCTCAGCACCACTACCATGGTCATTTCCTTTACTAACTCCATCTTCTTACCCAGAGAGAATAATAAACTAGTGTCCTGACTCTTCTTAAATCTCTCCAAAGCCTCTGACACTGTCTCCCACCTCATCCTTCTTGCCCAAGTGTCTCAACTAAACGTCTCCCCTGCAACTATCTCCTGGTTCTCAAACTACCTCTCTAACAGACAGCAGTCCATCAAATGGCTCGCTAGTCTATCTCCCTTTCTCCCCATAAAAATGGGTGTCCCACTAGGCTCAATTCTAGGCCCCCTTCTTTTTAACATTTTTACAAACCAACTCCACACATCATATCCTCAGTCTTCCTCACATAGTATGTGGATGACTCCACTATTATCACCATTGCTGACAACTCTTCTGACCTAGTCACCCTAACTCAAACCTCTTTTAATCTCACTGAAACGTTGCATATGAACAACCAACTAATACTAAACCCTAAAAAGACAAAACTCATCCTATTCCTATCCAAATCTCTCTAACACCTTAAATCCTCTTTCACCATCTCTTCCCTAATCACCACCACCATCTCACCTGAACCCCACACGCAGCTTCTTGGAGTGATCATCAACGGCCAACTGAAATTCAACCACCATTGTTCACCTGTGTATTAAGAAAACTCACCAAAAGCTTGGCCTACTTTACACAAGTAAAAGGTTCCTTACCCCCACCCCCAGAATTTCACTTACCCAGACTTATCTTCTCACTAATCTCTTCTACAGCTCTCAAATCCTTACTAACTTACAATCCTCTCTACTACCCAAACTCAAAACTACATACAACAAAGTAGCCAGATTTGCAGCCAACCTGCCTCCTAAATCACACCACTGCCTTGCTTTCCAATCACTCAGCTGGTTACAGAGTTTCATAAACAACTCTTAATCAACTTCCCTTCATCCACACTATCCTTAACAAGCCCTCCTCCTGTCCTACCATATCCTCTCGTCTTCCCGTATAACCCATCACTCTCCCTCAGAAGCTCAGACCAATATCTCTTACAAATGCATAAGCCTAAAAAAACTATTTGAACAAAAACTCTACATCTACCTTCCTGCGCTTTATCATGGAATAAACTTCTCATGGCCTTCAGAAGTATTACCCATGCTCATGAATTCAACACATCTCTCAGAAATTACCTATTCAGTACCTGGAGATGTTACGGCAATCATCCCACTCGAAATCTTCCTCCCCTCTTTTCCTCATTTCTTATTCTACCTTCCTCATATTTCCCTCCTACTTCCTCCTGCCCCACTATTACACTATCTATTAAATCTTCCTGTATACTTCAACGATAACCAACTCCTCTGCACGTCTTTGCCAGGTTGCTCCTTCCTACCTCCCCAACACTTGCTACTTATTGGAACTGTCTCATTTTCCAAGATCTCTAACAGGTACTGCAATCGATCATTTGCTTAACCTTTTTTTACATACGTTATGTTGTTTTATTTTTAATTTACTTTACACCTGTTAATTTTTTTTTACTTGTACAATTTGTGCTATTTTTATTACTTACATAATTTATACTTTGAACCTTTTGTACTTGTGCAATTTGTACTGTGGAGCTTTTCTCACAGAGCCACCACTGAAAAAGGACATAAGCTCAGTCGAACTAACCCACTCAATAAATGTCAAATAAGTAAATTAATACATAGAATTGGCCCAGAGCTTACCATGACAGACGGCTATTCTTTTCAAATATAAAAGAAATAAACCACTTGGATAGCCACATATGCTGAAGCCTGCTAAGCATGCAGCATTACTTCATGAAAGATGAAAAATTCTTCAAAATGGTCTACAAAATGCACCTCATGCATTACTAGTGACCTCAGCTGTACTATAAGTAATTAAAGCATCTTGAAATTTTGCAAAAAAGACAATTTATAATTACAAAATTAGCATTCAAATAACTAAAAATAAATGATTTAATCATTCAAGATCCAGGGAGAACAGTATATAGAAATTTAAAATCCAACTAGTGTGTCAAAGAAAAAAAAAAGTACAGTTTTGTACCTACCATAAATGTAGATGTTCGAGGATTCCATTGCTGCAGTCCTGACTATTGGGTATAGTCCGCGTCCAGTCGGCCCGAATACCAGAGTATAAGGCTGACGTCGGTCAGGGCGCATTAGACTGACGTCAGTACGTCAGGGTACTAATGCGCATGACCGACGTCATATCCTCAGTCTTTTCTTGCCCCAGATGTCAGAAGACCCTAAAAAGACAAGTCCCAAAACAACCTGCACCAAAAACATGTACAATATATACAACAATATATACAAAAATATAAGCATGTAAACTCACCTACACAACCACCCCTAAATACAGAGGGAAGGAGGGTAAATTGGACTGCAGCAATGGAATCCTCGAACATCTACATTTTTGGTAGGTGCAAAACTGTACTATGTTCTTCGCCTTCCATTGCTGCAGTCCTGACTATTGGGTAGAATCCCAAAGCAGAGGTAAGGGAGGCTGGCAAATTATAAAGTAGTAGGAGCTGACAACATGCCTTGTAAAACAGCTGTGGCAAACCAGCCCTAGACTTAGAGTAGATAGGAAGGTGATAATGCCTAGAGAAAGTATGCACTGAACTCCAAGTAGCTGCTTCCAGAATATCCTTAGTTGCCACCCCTTAGAAATGCTGTTGAAGTGGCAGTAGCCCTAGTGGAATGAGGCCTAATCCCAGCTGGAATCTCCTTGCCATGATGGGAATAACAAAATGCAATGCAAAAGCCAATCCACCTAGAAATAGTTTGTTTTGACACAGGCTTGCCCTGAGAACTCAAAGCAAAAAGAAACAAACAACTGCTGAGACTGCCTAAAATCCTTAGTCCTGCTTAAATAATAACGCAATTGCCTGTGTACATCTAAAGTGTGCAAAATCTTTTCCCCTTTATTTTGAGGATCTGCAAAAAACGTAGGCAAATGAATAGTTTGGTTTAAAGCCACACTAGAAATCACCTTAGGCATAAAAGAAGGATTAGTACGTAATGATACCCTATCCTTATGGAAAATCAAAAAGGCTCTACTGCCATAAGGGCCTGCAACTCAGACACCCTTCTTGCAGAAGTAATAGCCAACAGAAAAGCAGTCTTCCATGACAAATATTTCAATTCAGCAGTAGCTGCAGGCTCAAAAGGTTGTAGAGTAAGTTTTTCCAACACAAAATTGAGATCCCAAGCAGGAGTAGGAGCTCTACGTGGGGGTCTTATATTCTTTGCCCCTCTAAGAAACTGCTTGAACAAAGGATGCGAAAACAAAGGTGGGTCACAATCATAGTGAGCTGAAATTGCTGCAGCATGAATCTTTATGGAAGAGAAGGACAAACCTTTGTCCAATAACTCAGTAAGATATTGAAGAGCCACACTCAAATTAGGCTCTGAAATCTCCAAATTCTTTGCTGTACTCCAAAATAAAAATCTCTTCCATTTTTCTGTACACTCTCCTTGTACTAGGTCTTCTAGCTTCCATAATCACATTTAAAACTTGTTGAGGAAGTTGAGACCTGCTGTGTTTCAACACAGAATATGCCAGGCTGTTAGATGAAGAGAGTGAAGCTTGACATTGAGCAGATGACCGTCCTTCTGAGATAACAGATGAGGAATCAGAGGTAAAGGCCATGGAGGCTTCTTTACCAGACTCCGTAGTAGTGGGTACTAGTGTTGCCGAGGCCAATCTGGAGCTATCAAAATCATCCTCGGCCTGTCTTGTCTGACCTTTAATAGTACCTTTGGAAGAAGAGGTAGAGGTGGAAAGGCATACACATGAAGGTTTTTCCAACTGAAAGACAGAGCATCCACTTTCCAAGCTGTGTGATGAAACCCCTTTGTGCAATACTTTGGCAGCTGGTGGTTTAGTGGAGAAGCGAACAGATCTATGTCTGGAGTTCCCCATGACACTGTCAGTTTCTGAAATACATGAAGATCCAGTTTCCACTCGTGGGGATCCATGATTTGTCTGCTTAACACATCTGCTAAGGAGTTCTGTGCTCCTGGCAGAAACCTTGCCTGAAGAGTTAGTTGCAAGCTTAGCGCAGTCTCCCATAAAATCATTGCTTGCCTGCATAGAGGATAAGAATGTGTTCCCCCTTGCTTGTTGATGTACCACATGACAGTTGTGTTGTCTGTTAGAATCAACACCTGCCCTGGAAGAAGTAACTCCTTGAAAGCCATTAATGCAAACTGGACTGCTAACATCTCCTTCATGTTGATATGTAGATGCTGTAGTCTGGCAGGCCACTTGTCTTGTATCCACTTTCCATTTAGATGAGCTCCCCAAGCAATGTCCGAGGCATCTGTCGTTAAAATCTGACTTGCCTCTGGCCGGGTCACAGAGAGTCCCTTGTTTAGGTGACATTCCTGAGCCCACCACAAGAATTCTTTTGAAGGCAAGGTATTATTTGAATGACAGTGTCCAAATCCTGGCAGTGCTGTGTCCATACATTTTGAGATACCATTGTAGCTTCCTCATATGCAGTTTGGCATTGGGAAGCACCAGAATACAAGATGCCATGAACCCTAATGCTTGAAGGACTGTCCTTGCAGTCAGCACGGACTGATGAGATAGTTGATGGAAGTAAAGTGACAGACTCTTTTGTTTGTCCGGGGTTAAAAAGGCCATCTGGGCTGCTGTATTCAGTCTCACACCCAGAAAGCACATGTCTTGAGAGGGTACTAGACTGGACTTTATTTCGTTCACAGAATACCCTAGGCATCTTAGCACTGCTATAACATATTCCAGATGCTGTAGAAGGTCTTCCTTTTCTTGAGCCAGAATCAGGCAGTCGCCCAAGTAAGGATAGATTTGAATTCCTTGAAGCCTGAAATAAGCTATCACTGGAGCCAGAACCTTTGTGAATACTCTGGGCAGTAGATAAGCCAAAGGGCAATGCAGAGAACTGATAATGAGAATTTCCAGTTGAAACCGCAGATACTTCCTGCAACTTAGCCTTATAGGCACATGAAGGTAAGCTTCCTTGAGATCTAAAGTTACCATCCAGTGATCTTTGCCCAGCAGAGGTAAAAGCTGTTGTAACGTCAACATCTTGAACTTGGGAATGTCCAAAACGTGTTGAGGAGAGATAAATCCAAAATTGGTCTCCACGTGTTCCCCTTCTTTGGTACAAGGAACAGGCGAGAATAAAATCCTAGGCCCCTTTCTGATACAGGGACTGGCTGAATGGCCCCTATGTGAAGTAACTGCAAAACTTGCTTGTGAGCCTCTTTTCTTTGTAGAGGAGGAACGTCTGGCATGCCTTTGAAAGGGGCATTGTATGGAAATAAAATCTGTAACCGTGGTGAATGATATCCAACACCCATTTGTCTTGAGTAATTAAATCCCAATTTTCTTTGAAAAGAGACAGTCTTCCTCCCAAAGGAGCTGCCAAACGTAAATCTGCTGGCAGCTGAAGAAACAGGTCATTGGGTCTGTTTACGAAAGGACTGACCCTGCCCTCACCAGAAGTCTGAGCAGGTGAACTCCCTGTTCTAGGCCTAAAGAACCTTGAGCCCTGCCCCTACCACGTCTAGACCTACCCCTAGACTGAGAATCATAAGCAGGATATGTCCACCCCTTAAGCAGGCCAATTTCTACTAAACTTCGGTGGCTGCACCTGCAAAAAATCTTTAACAGTTTGCATAGACTTAGCTTTGTCCTCCATTTTCTTTAAAACTGCTTCCACAGGCGAACCAAACAACACATCAGACTGTAAAGGAGCATCCAAAATCCTTGTCTTAACATGCTCAGCTAAATTCTGATCCTTCAACCAGGCATGCCTGCGAAGAACAGAACTGGTAGCAGCCACCCTCGAGGAGGCCTGTACAGCATCAAAACCACATTGCAAAGAATGCTTACCCACCTGTTCAGACACATGAACCAAATCCAGCAACTCTTTACACTCAATACCTTCCGCCAAAGCATCCACCTTAGATTTCAATTGTGAAAGGAGATAATTCTGATATTTTAGCATGTGAAACTGACAATTCAAAGCTCTCATGGCTAGAGTGGAAGAAGTATACACTTTCTTTCCCCACCTATCCAAAGCCCTTGCCTCTTTATCAGTGGGAACAGGATTTTTAACCACAGAAGCCTTTACACCCTTAGGCCCTTGAGAAATAGTTTCTGGGTCCGCCCTAGGACTCTTAAACAAATATTTATGAGCTTCGGGCACCCTATAATACCTATCAGGCTTAACAGGAGCAGGAGGCAAAGAGTCAGGATTCAGGGAAGCCTCTGCAAAAACATCTTCCACCACATTCAACACAGGAGGAATAGCTAAAGGCCTATGCTGGGGTAAAAACAAGAACTCCCTAAGCCTTTTCCTGGAGTCAGAGTAATCCTGGCCTTCCCATTTAAAGTGCTCCCTCATGGAATGCAAAGTCTCTGAAAAATGAAAAATCCTCAGGTGGAGACGCTGTAGGAGTGGAATCATCCACATCAGAATCAGAATAAGTAGGATACTCCTGCAAATCTTCCACAGAAGATTCTGAAGCCTCTGAACACTGTTCAAAACTATCAAACTCCGGTTCCACCCTAGGCCTCTTATCAGGCGGGGGCATAGAACCCCTAATCATAGTAATCAAATCTTCTGCCATTTTAAGCATATGTTTCTTAGGTACAGAACCCGAAATGCTAGGAGAAGCCCCCACTGAAGCTGAAGTAGGCCTACCTCTCAAAGAAGTTTTGGCAACAGAAGGAGAGGCCCTAACTACCTTGGGAAGAGAGGGAAGAACAGTCACCTGAGAAGCCCCTCAGCCTGGCCTACCTCCTGAGAAGGCACATCCTGTAAGAGTATAGTTTCTGCCTGGGACTCCATGGAAACTCCTGGCAAAACCTCCGGCTCCACTGAGCCTTCTAAAGAACCGACGTCCGGGACTGCCGGTTCCTCAACCCTAGGCTTCACTGTTTTATCCTTGCGCTTCTTGAAGAAGCGGCCGAGCATCCGACGGCATTTTATAATTGCAACGCTTCCCAAACACTAACCTGGCACAGTCTAACCTCCTCTTAATAGTGCGTTTGTTAAACCTAGCACAAGAGCGGCAACCAACAACGCCGTGCTCAGGCCCTAAACAAGGTATACACAAGGTATGATAATCCCTATGAGGTATCTGTTTCCCACAAGAAATACAGTTATTCACTTTTTCTGACATCCGGTAAAATACTGAGGCAAGAAAAACTAAAATGTTCCCCAACGGGGTACTTAGCCAACTCTGTTTCGGTCTGAAACTCCGGTTTCGGAAATATTTCAGTACGCCAACCTGCACTCGCAAAACTGCTTCTGCATCGGACCATGCGGCAAAAAAGACTGAGGATATGACGTCGGTCATGCGCATTAGTACCCTGACGTACTGACGTCAGTCTAATGCGCCCTGACCGACGTCAGCCTTATACTCTGGTATTCGGGCCGACTGGACGCGGACTATACCCAATAGTCAGGACTGCAGCAATGGAAGACGAAGAACATCCCTCCTTCAATACCCCTAATTCAAATGATGTCTCATTACTCTAAAATGATGATTGTATACTTTATTCAAACTGATCCAATCCACTAATGAATACAGTGTTGTGATACACAGCTTAACTAACCACTTGAAAGAACTTGAAGAGGTGCAATGATTCCTCACTAAAAAAATCACGGGGTTGGAAATCTCAAGTATTCGGAAAAGCTTCAGGAACAGCTTAATGGCTCAACCTATGAACATGATTTCATAAACTTATAGCCCCACCTTAATAATTGGGTCCACTCCTATCATGACAATAAAATATTCCCAACAGCTGGATAAAACTAGACAACTAGCTATACTAGTTTTAACTGTATTTACTGGATGGTGCAGGTTTGCTGCATATTACTAACTCTGTAGTACGCACATGCATTTGCATACTCAAGTACTTCAAAATGAAGTAGCCAACTGATTGTGCTTGCACAAAGAGCAGATGGTGTAAAGAGCTGTGACAATGTAACAATACATATCACTGCATGAGGGTTATACTAGAATTCACTCATTCTGGGGTGTGGTTTGGTCAAAAAAAGTGAAGCCTGACTGAATAGATTTACAATCCAACTGTGGAGAAATTGCAGGCTAATGTGTTCAAATACAGAATACCATTTCCTTCTCTTCCCTGCTTCATTTAGTCCTTATGTCCATCTGTCCAAGTACCCCTGTCCATTGTTGGGATTACATGCATCTCCTTCCTCCCCCAGACTTCTGACTGAGCTGGTGCTAGTGTGGATCTTAATGGCATCCCGAGGGTATTTTTTATTATGACCTACCCATGTTTTCCCACCACCTCACTCCTGCATTCATCAACAATGCCCAAGGGCTACTCCCCTCTTTGGACCACACCTCCCCTTAGGGAGGATCACCAATGAAGACTTTCTCCCTGACGGGCATTCCCAATCCCTCCTTGCAACCAGCCAAGATACCAGAGCTGCTAATTGCACCTGAGCTGCCTGGAACTTAGCCAGGGCTTTATCCCCTACTCTGCAGTGCTGGCTAAGTACACAATACTGTTACTGTACAACAGTAAAATTTACTTTTATCACCACAGAATTCTACTGTTTGTAAAGTAATGGCAATTTAAAAATGTCTAGAAAATGCCTATTTCATAAGTCAAGAAAACAAATGCCAACATTAAGCAGGTAGATTATACAGCAAAACACTTACATACAGTACAATAACACTGGAGCACTGCATCACACATGCTGATCATAGTATGGTCAAGACTACCAAGCCCTACACCAAACTATCAGCATAACTACATCAATGGCTGCTTAAATCAGTGAGAAGAAAAAAATGGAGCAGGTTTTACAGTTCAATGAAAGACGCACTTCTTGATTGTGTTGGAACTTTAACACACAAATTTTATTACTTGTTAAAATAACTCAGCAAAATGGCATCTGTGTGGCATGCCTTCTACTGGTTCTAAAACTTATCACATTACCACTTTTATGTAAGTCTTCATGATTTACAAACGCCAATCAGGAGGAATAACTTAAAACAAAATTCAATACACAATACATAATTCACTATAAATTCCTTTTAGAAACAGAGCATTATGCTTAAAATGCATCGTCTCTTTCTGTAATAAAACTTAAGAATTAAAACATGAATACTCACTGTCTACATCTGTAAAAAATGAAAAAGAAAACTAACAAATTACTATTAAAAGTATTTTCCCTTTCTAAGTGCATGGAAATAGGGTTCTTTTATGACTTGTCCGTATGTTCCTAAAATGTTCCAGCATAACCTAACAAAGCATTTAGATTGTCCTGCATAATATAGGTCACATGAGCATCTAGGACAATAAAACTACTGCCTTCACACAATTAGGAACTGAAACAGGAATGTTAATGATAGAACTCAAGCCAGCATCCACAACCTTAGAAATACTGCAACCCTTACAGGTGACTCCAAAGTTCTCTACTACCTCAGCATGTACTAGCCTATCCATGATACTTGGAGAAATCTTATAAAAATGATGGCACAGTTTAACATTATAGCCGGTATCTCAACATCTGTTATATACTGATATTTTCTTAAAAAAAGGACTATGACTTTACAAAGGGTGCATAACATGTAACAAAATATTTATCCTGTTCCACGTCAAAACTCATTTTCTTTACAAACATCATTAAAACTCTTTAAAGTTTTTGTTATTGTACCTTATCCAATAATGATTAGTAATTTTCTTTTATACCCCATATACTTCAGTACATCCACTATATTCAGTGCAACTCTCTGAAAGTCAACCTCTTCTGGGCATAATTCACTTGCTCTTAAGAATTCACCATATTTGGCATATGTACAGGGCAAATCTTACCCCAATAGCTGTACCTCATATTTGCTTAAAAAAATCTCATTGGAAATGGTATACATTATAACACTGATCAGGCAAAACCACAGGCTTCTGCTGAAAATGGGCTCTTGCTCAGCCGGACATACCCGGTTAGCAAATGTCAAAATAAATAAATAAATAAAACTCAATGGCAATGATTCATTTTTCATCTGTGCATCTCCAAGAAAATACAGTACAGCCTTCAAACCTACTACATTAATAACTGTCCCTAGGTAAGAAATTTCCAAAACATCCTGTCCTTTAGTCCATACAAAACCCAGAAAGTGCCTCAAGTCAATGCTGTATAGTACAACTGCAGTATCCCCAAAGTAAACTTTACTGTTATCTGTAAAGTATAAATAATCCTGCTCCACAATTGCTTAAAGTTCAAAGAGAGGGACAGATTGAATGCATTTATTTATAGCTGTTTGTTTAACATAAACTCCACACAGATGGCTTAAAATGTTATTTATTTATTTTACATTTGTTTACTGGGAAGGTCCGACTGGACAGAGCTGTCCATTTTCAGCAGAGGTCCAAGGAGAAAAGCTCAACAATTGCTAACATACTATACATAAGATACTTACACATTCAGTTATAAAAATATAGCAGACGATAGCATATGACTGCAAAAAATATTCACATAAGCATAGTGGTTTAGACATACAGTTAAAAGTATAACAAGTAGTAACATTTGATTGTTGTTCATACAGTATGTTTAGTTGAGATAATCTTGAAGATGTACTGAAGACAAGACTGAACACTTACTTGCATGGTGCCTATGCAGCTCTGATGCATTTTCTTTTTTTTTTTTTTTTTTTTTTTTTTTTTTTTTATTTCTGTCCTATTTCCAACAGCCTTCACAAATATATATTTTCCTCTACCAAATGCTAACTGACTTCATGATCTGTGACATCAAAGTAGGATAAGTGAGGAGATGAATCCACAGACAATAATGAATTCATCTCTAGGTATGTACGCAGTGCCTCAAAAAACAAGTCTACGGATGCATCCAACACTCTGTACTCTGACATTAATGGGAATACTGCAGATTTTTTTAAACTATGGTTTAATGTAAGGTGTGATAAAAAGAGATACTGCCATCCCAGCTGGAATTTTGTACATAATTATATGTCATTTGTGAATACCGAAATAATTTATACAAGATGCTAGTGTGACAGATGTATTAGAACTGTATGTTATGTGCACTTCAAACTACTTTTACAGATGCTTGTGTTGAAAATTGTATTTGCAGAGTGCTGTTTGAAATGCAGCCACAGTGTGCTCTATTGGAAGAGAACAGAAATGTATATGCAGTATTGTAAACATTAAATGTTCTTGGGTGGCGAAAGCCAAGGTACAGTTTTGGCTAGGCTTATATAGGCCCTAGGGCCAATAGCCTAGTACCCTCCTATGAACCTATGAAATGCATTTATTTTAAGAGTGAAAACTGGAATACAGGAAGATAACTTCAGAAAAATAACTGAAATTAAATTACTTTATGACTAGGCCATAAAGGATAGCATCTCAGTTTTTACTACAGCAAGAGACACAATGTCCGTACTAGGAAACATTCTGTATCGTCTTTAGGGTGAAGTAATTACTAGTCTTGAAAGCATGAAGGAATGCAATTGTTTTATGACTTCCAGCATCTGCCAGAGACCTGAGGAGAAGCCCTTGTCTGTATATTTTTACAGGTAGATGCTAAATACTGCCAGCTTCATCAATGGTTGTTTGGCCTGGGCACTAAGAGTCAGATGACAAGAAATTATGTCATTCTGCAAGCTATCACAGCAGTAATATATTTTAGATATTAATTTGAGAAGTCTTTTAGTGAGACAGAGCATTCTGCATTGTCTTGGACCTGACAACAACTAGAAGATCCATTCACCATATCTGCCTTGCTTTAATAGTAAGTTACTAGGGGATAGTAATCATCTTAGATTCAGTCAGGAATATAGTGAAGCTTAGTTTATTTTTCTTTATTTGAGACTGTCCTCCAATGTTGTTTTAAATATTTCCTGTGGTTTTGAACTCTGATGTCACTGTGAATATATATTTAGTAGAATTTTTTTACTGCACTATACTGCACCCTGCATCCGTTTTTTTGTTCTAATATATATTTAGTATTGTCTTTTTATTTTATTATTCATTATTAAATATATTTAAACCTTTCATTGTGGCTAATCTGTGTAGAGATATTTATGTTTTGAAAGTGCCTGCATATTTATTTGGTGGCACTGTGTGGGTTACTCCTAATAGCCTTGGCTCTAGGTCAAACTACTATTTGTGTTAGTAGTAATATTACACAGTAAGATTGGACATCTTTTAAGGGCCTTAAAGTAGCTGATAAGGAGTTGACTGGTGGCAATGGTATCTACCTTATAATATGGACAGAAGGGGGCATAGCTAGTAAACTTGTGCCAGCCTTTCTGTGTGTGTGTGTGTGTGTGTGTGTGTGTGTGTGTGTGTGTGTGTGTGTGTGTGTGTGTGTGTGTGCCAGCTACTTGGGCAGGGACACGCAGCACTGGTTGGACAGAGAAAGTGCTGGAGGTCTTGGCTTGGTCAGTCAGCTGAGATCTCAGCTCTATAGCTGTGCCAGTGGGGAGTCTTATTGGGGATCTGGAGGAATAGTAAGAAACCAGTCCCGGACTGATTGTGGTCTCTTGTGTGCTCTTAAGGAAAATTGCACTTGATGCAGAGAGCTGCATCTGGAAGTACTGTGTATGTACTTGTCATCCTCTCAGTGTATGTACCCACTGGTACCAGTGGTAAGGATTGAGGCTCCTTGATTACTGGTACAGTAAAGAGTTGTCACATAAGGCTTACATAAGCTTTTATTAAAAAAAAATGCCCAAATATATTGAGAGTGGTAGTACAGGAAATGTTGTTAGGCATCAAACCATAAAATGCCACAATGAATGTTGTTGTGTCTTTCGGCTTTTCCCGGTTAGGGGTCGCCACAGTGGAACTCCGGTCTGCTAATGATTAGCAGTAGATTTTTACGTGCCGATTTGACAGCCCGGATGCACAACCTTCAACAAAGGTACAAAAATGCCATGATGAATACAGAATGTAAAAAAAAATAGAAACTTAACTTTAATAGCTGCAATTTCGGTTCTGCAGAAGTTACAGTAACAGCCCTTTATTTTGTCTTGAATCCACTGTTGTATTTCATTTCTGTCCCCACAGATTTATACAGTTCTGAAAACACCAGATATTTATGTTCTTCCTGTAAGGCTGTAAAGTTTTGTTGCATTCAGCCCAAAAAGACTCAATTATTTTAAAAAAATGCAATGCAATCAGGTGTCTGTTTAATATGCAATACACAACTGGCCTTTTTATACCTAGCCATGTTATAAAAAAAGAAGTTATATCTTACCATAATGTTCCATCTGTGTTGTTCATCTTCTTTCATTCATCACTGATGGGTTCTGCTCCGAGCCCTCAGAACCAAGTCGGTCTTTTTACCAAGCTCGTGCCAGCCAAAAATACTCTCGAGCTAAGTCTCTACCCAAAATGTCCTTTTCCCTATTACCTCAGATCGAGTTTGCTAGAAAAAAAACAAGTAAAGTCAAGGCCACTTCTGCGCAAATACCCTACGGCACCACTTAGAAACAAAGTCTCTCCCAGGAGCCTTTGGAGGGGGAAGGAGGGTGGGAAGTGATGAATGAAAGAAGATGAACAACACAGATGGTGTTGTTCATCTTCTTTCCATTCATCACTGATAGGACAGACTCCCAAGCTACCTTGAGGTCCATGGGTGGCCCTTATGGAAGAACATTCCTGAGTACCACTGAGCCGAAGGCAGCTCTCCCTCTGGAAACCAAGTCAAATTTGTAATGATTGATAAAGGTATGAGGCTTAGCCCAAGTAGCTGCTGTGCAGATGTCATCCATGGAGGCACTGGAATGGAATGCTATAGATGTTACCATAGATCTAGTGGAGTAAGCTTTAACTTTTGGCATAGGTTCATTTTTGAGGGAATAGATGAAACACATGCAGTCCCTTAGCCATCTTGATAATGTAACCTTGGAAACAGCCTTTCCCATTCTGTGCCCAGAAAAGGAGATGAAAACCTGTTCAGATTTACATATAGGTTTGGTCCTGTCTAGGTAAAATCTCAATTGTCTATGTACGTCTAAGGAGTGAAAGCAATACTCTCCTCTATTGGCAAAATTCGGAAAGAACACTGGTAGATCAATGGTCTGGTTAATGGAGAATTCAGAAACAACTTTGGGAAGAAAGGATGGATTCGTCCAAAGTGATACTCTGTCTTTATGAAAGACTGGATAGGCCCTCTTGATACACAATGCCTGCAGCTCACAGACTCTTCTGGCAGAGGTAATGGCTACCAAGAACAAGGACTTCCAAGACAAAAACTTTAGGTCACACTTCACAGCAGGTTCAAAAGGTTTTTGAGTCAAAGACTGAAGGACTAGATTGAGGTTACATGGTGCCATGGGCTGTCTGACAGGAGGCCTGATATGAGAGGTCCCCTTGAGGAAAGCCTTGCAAAGGCATAATTAGATAAGAGGGGATGCCATCTATACCACTGTAGAAATTAGAAATTGCCACCAGATGTACTCGAACTGTAGAAGCAGAGGCTCCATTATCAAAACACTTAGCCAAGTATTGAAGCACCTCAGTTACTGGAGCCGAATACGGGTCTAGCATGTTACCCTTGGACCAGATGGAGAACCTTTTCCATTTATCCTGATATAGTCTTCTGGTGGATGGCTTGTGAGAGGCCAGAATGATGTCTCGAACAGGCAAGGAGAGATTAGCTTGCCTGGCGACTATTGGAAGTGGAGAAACCAAGCTGTCAGCTTGAGATTGGACAGATTTGGCTGACTCAACCCTTGGGGGTAAGTAATCAGATCTGGTAGAGGGTCCAGAATCCACGGTGGGCATACTAGATGAGGCTGAAGGAAGGGGAACCAAACTTGTCGAGGCCAGAGTGGGGCTTTGAGGATCAACTTGCATCTCAATCGAAGAGCTTTTTTAGAAATTGTGGGATCAGAGGGATGGGAGGATAAGTGTTAAGAAGTCTCGTGGGCCAATCGTGGATCAGAGCATCCCTCAGCGACTCCCCTTCCAGGGAAGTAAGGCGAAATAGCTGCTGCACTTTTTGTTTGATGTGGAGGCAAAAAGATCGCACCAAGTCTGGCCCCAGTGACTGAAGATTACTGAGGCCACCTTGGGGTTGAGGGACCACTTGTGAGGCATGAGGATGCATCTTCTCAGTTTGTCTGCAATCATGTTGGAGTTCCCCAGGATATGTGTTGCTGTCAGAAAGCAGTTGGAAGCTATTGCCCACTGCCATATTTTCATGGCTTCTCGACATAGGCTGTAGGGACTTGGTTCCTCCTTGCCTGTTGATATACCAGAACACTGACATATTGTCTAAATTCCAATTGTCCCGGAAGGGAGAGCCATATGGAAGGCCTGCAACGCTAACAGCACAGCTCTCAGTTTCAGAACACTGATATGCAGGTGGACCATGTGCCTTGGACAGTCTTTCCCTGGAAATGGCCTCCCCACCTTATCAGGGAAGCATCTGTGGTCACAATGGCTGTGGGCTGAGGAGACTGAAATGGATGACTCCAAAGTTCTGCGTCTGGCCTCATCCACCAAAGCAGGTTCTGTTTGCAGGAGTCGGTTATTCGAATCTGGTAACCAAGGGGGTGATAGTTTGGGAACCACTGACACAGAAGGAGCTACTGCAGAATCCACATATGTAGCTTTGCGAGGCACTGTTGGGATTGACACTGCCATAGAAGCTAGGGCTTGAAGAACTTCCCTTGCAGAGATTGTTGTTTGAGAGAGTATCACCCAGAGTTGCAACCTCATTCGATGGAATCTGTGAACTGGGAGTGATGCCAGACAGGACTGAGTATTGAACACTGCTCCAATGGACTTTGTTGTGTAGGGGTAAGGTCATTATTACCAACAATTTTACCAGAGAGAGAGAGTATAATGCAGTGCTGTTCCCAAAAGATGCTTGTTGGGGGCGGTGAGGAGCCAGTCATCTAGATATGGAAACACCCAGAACCCTTTAAGTCTCAAGTGAGCTGTTACCACTGCCATGCATTTCGTGAACACTCTGTGGGCTGTAGAGGGACCGAATGTTAGGGAACAGAATTGATAATGACTGGTTCCTAGCCGGAAGTGAAGCAGACTCCTGGAACATTTGTCTGTCTTGATGTGGTAATACACATCCCAGAGATCTATAGAGCACATCCAATCACCTTCTCTTAAAAAGGGGAGAATGGACTGAACCGTGACCATCAAAAATTTGGTTTGGGTGAAAGACTTGTTTAAGTTGTTGAGATCCAAAATAGGTCTCCAGTAACCTGTCTTTTTTGCCACCAAAAAGAATTTCGAGTAAAATCTGGATCTGCACTGGTCTGGTGGGACTGGTTGGATGACTCTTTTTTTTGAGACAGCTTTATAATCTCTGAAGCTGCTTCTTCCCTTTGACTGGGTGGAACATCGGGAAGTTTTCTTGGAAAGTTTGGCTGACAAGAAAGGGGAATACTGTAACCTCTGCTGATAATGCTCTGCACCCAACGATCGGTGGTGATAGATTGCCAGGCAGCTTGGTGCAGTGAGAAACGACCCCTGACTGCTTCTAGAGGTAAGCAATCGGGCTGCTCCTCAGGAGCGCTGATAAGCTGTCCGGAGAGAGAGTCCCTGGAGCCTTGGTTATGAGGACCCCCTCTGCCTCTATAGGAGCATCTTCCAGAATGGTTACCACTTCTGCCTCTGGGAGTATTCATCACCACGTGCAGCATGGAAAGAACCCCGAGATTTCTTATGCCACCTTTTTCCACTTCTCTGATTCCTGGAGAAGGTACATTGAGGGTTGGAAAACTGTAGGCCTATGGTAGACCGGGTCTTTCCATCTTGCTCGCACCTGGCTAGCGTATCCTTCACTTTGGAGCCAAAAAGGGATGAAGCTTCGATGGGAGCATTCAGAAAGGAAGACTTGAAGGGATCCGCGAGGTCACAAATGCACATCCAGGCATGATGCCTCATAATGCCTAAACCCGCTGCTCTAGCTGACCCTTTGGTCACAAGTGACAGCAATCTCATGGATGAGTTGGATATTGATTCCAGAGTTGCGAGCTATGAGGACACTTTGTCCCTGACTTCGTCAGATAACTGTCCTGTGAGCATCCCAGAGAGTTCGAAGATCAATTCCCTCTGGAGCCTCGTAAAGTGTGCCAAATAATTCAGGAACCACACCGCAAAGGTCCCTGATGCAAAAACACGCTTCCCAAGTGTGTCCACCACCCGGGACTCCCTGTTGGGTGGGTGGACAGTGGGACTTTCCTCAACCAAGTCCTTTTTCATGGCCGCCACAACCACCACCATAGCATCAACTGGTAACCCTTTGGACCAATGTGGGTTTGCCTCGGGAGGGGAAAGAATTTTTTTGGGTCTCCAAGGGATCGCCGACTATGGAATCCGGGTTCTTCCAAGAGCGCTGCATGATGAGCTGGATGAGCTCATCGGCAAGCAGGGTCACCCAAGTGGTAAAAGGCCAAGCGAGAAAAACCTGCAGGAACACGGACTCCTCAGACGAAGGGTTGAAGGGCTTCCAGTCACCTCTCTGCTTTAACATTTCCAGGATGTCTTCCAAAGTAGACATCATCAGGAGGGTGACCATGGGAACCCTTCACCATCATCATAATCCAGGTCTTCTGTTAAGGACTCATCAGGCGATTCCATGTGCTTCTTCTTGCACATCATCTTTTGAGGGGGCTCCTCAGTGGTGGTCTCTGAGGAGGACTCGGAAGAGCGGGTACCCTACCACTCCGACGAACCCGCACCAAGGAATGGAGCCTCATGCAGGATTGGTGCGGACACAACTACTGGCGCAGAGGATGGAACCTATGAAAGAGGCGGCTCTGTACCCCCAGCCGACGCTCCCGTCCCCCAATCCCCAGATTGGTTCCCGCTGAACTGGTCCTTCCTCAGGGACAAACTCGGAGCTGGAGTGAGATGCACCATAGGTGCAGAGGTGATGGGTTCCAAGGAGGATGTCAGAGCAGAAGGCTTCGAAACCAAGATTGGTGCAAGGTCTGCCAGCACCTAAGTCTCTAGTTTCGAGACCGGAAGGAAAGGGGTCAAATTCAGTGAGGTCGGTACAATGCTCGGTGCTGAAGTGGCACTCGGAGCAGAAACTGTGGGTTCCAAAATGGAATCTAATGGAGTAGTCAAAGGTGTGCCCTAAGCCGACATGACCATAGGTGCTGAAGTCAAAACAGGCATAGTAAGGTCTATGATTGGTGCCAGAGGCAGGACCAGTGCCGAAATAAGTGCCGGTATCGAAGGTTTTGAGGTGGTCAGAACCGAAGACAATGAAGCCAAAGAGGCAGGTTTATGCTCCGAAGATAACGTTGGGACCTTTGATTTCCCAGGCTTGCTCTGATCACCCGATGGTGAAGAAGGAACAGAGTGGGATCTCTTTTTGTCCTTAGAAGCAGGGGTTGAGACCTCCATCACAGAAATGGGCTCTGAGAAGGGAGACTTCAGTAACCCTTTCAGAATGAGTTTATTTTTGTGCTCATTAAGAGTACGTTGACTGAAACTCTAGCAAATGTCACACGGTGGCTACACCGAAAGGTGGGGCATTTCCAAACAGTAAACACAGTCATCATGAGAATCACTGTTAGGTAACTTGCCCGTACATTAAGTACAGTGCTTAAAACCTGAAGTGCCCTTCTTACCCGACATCTTGATAGAAAAATAACACCACAAGCCAACTGTATAACCCAACTATAAAAGTCAACTCCATTCAAAAAAGTCACAAATATAACAATACACTGGCATGTAGAGAAAGGAAGGGAAACACCTGAATAAAAGTCGACGCTAACAGGTTAAACAGGAGAGACAATACCAACTATGGTATTGAAGAAATACCACAAGGGTAATGGAGGCAAGACCAATGGTAACAACAGGTAGAGAGGAAAAGCAAGGTTAGACAGAAGAAAAGACACTAGCAATACTAACCACTTAAAATATGAAGATATCCAAACTTTTTCACACAAATATCAAAAAAGTTCCACTTAGCTAAGAGCCAGCTGTAACACGGATTGACAGCTACGCTGTAAATGAGATCTGAGGTAACAGGGAGAACAGCATTCTGGGTAGAAACTCAGCTCGAGAGTTTTTTTGGCTGGCGTAATCTTGGTAAAAAGGCCGACTCAGTTACGAGGGCTTGGAACCGAACCTATCAGTGATGAATGGAAAGAAGATTAACAACATCAGACTATAATATTTCTCCACTGCTGTTCAGCTTAAGAAACTTAAGTGGCACTACTCTTTCGATGCTGACAGTTCACTGTTATCTTTTCATGGCTTTTCCCTTGCAGCTTGGAGTCTTGGATTTTCTACTTCAATAACATAACACTGACAAATAATGAATTGTTGAAAGACTAAGCTCAGATGCTTGTATGTGTTAATACTTTACACTAAGGTTGGCAACTGGGTGGGGGAGGGTGATTTGCTTTAACTTCCATATAATAAGAAAATGGTAGCTTTTTTTTTTTCACCCCTCAGCAGTAGCAGCACAGTTTTTTTAAATACTGCTTTCATTGTTTATTTTTTATTTTATTTTTTGTTTGGTAAGTTGTGTTATGTAATTACTTACAGAAACACAGCAGCCAGTTTCTTTGTCCACAACCACTGCATAATGCTAAATAATCTTGCATGATTGATGGCCATATTAGCTTGTTGGTCAGGCAGTACATTCAAAAAGTTGCTACTGTGTGTGCTATTGACAAAATTTAGAATCCTCCTGTATCACCATCATCATCTTCATAGTCATCCCTGCCACGATACAATTAGTTAGTATTGTTCTCATTAACAATGTTGCGCTAGCCTGTAATGACCAATGTAAGTTTTTTTTTCAAACTATATATGAAAATATGTAAACATACAAATAAGTTTAACATTTTGTATATATAAACACTACTTACTTACATATGCTTGCATCCATTTTGCACTGGTAATTGACTACAGTGATAATTACTCCAAAGTGGCAATCATTTTTACAGCTTACAAGCATCACTTCATACTTATTTACACAATGTATGCATACAAATGCTTACCTTTTGCAAACCCTTCTGTACGATTTGCTCTTACAGAGTCTGGGGTATGGCTGGAAAGGATTGATCTGACCAGCTCAACCATCCTGTTAAAGTGATAAATATATTGGGCTGCGCAATGGTTAAAGTTGTCGCCTCACAGTAAGAGGTTCTCTGGTTCAATTCTCAGCTGGGGTGCCTTTTGTGCGGAGTCTGCATGTCCTCCCTGCATGTCCTCCAGGTACTCCACATTCCAAAGCCATATGTCTGAAGCGTTTCTCCCTGGGACTCCACTGAAAATAGGCTCTGTTCTAGTCAGACTTTCCCGGTCAACAAATGTTAAATAAATAAACATAATAAATCAAGCTTTCACTAAGCATTATTGCTTCCCGTTATCGATAAATTCCAAATTAAGGCCGTCCGTCTATATGAAGTGTGGCAGGTTAATTCAGATAAATACTGATAAATAGAAAAGCACTCTGGTAACACTACAGGTAAAATCACTGAACCTTTATTGTCCAAATAAAAATCATCTGTTTGAAGGGGTTATTTTATTTTATTTTTATTTTCAGTAAGAGGGTACTGTTTATTTTTCTTATATATTTACAGTACACGTTATATAGGTTACACTTGCTAGATAGTATTATTGTTTTTTAAACTTAGTTACTGTAGATTTTTATTATTTAAATAATTTTTTGAAAACAGACAACTGGTTGATCAGTATTGTACTTTACCCTGCGACACTATTTAGGCATTTTTTGACTCTTTCACGTTGATTAAATATTTATTAGAACTATTTATTCAATAGGTTGAAAGTGTTGTTTTCAGTTACTGAATTTCTAGGTAACTAACATTAGCAAAAGGCAATCAAGACACGTAGGTCATTTTTTTAAGGGTGGTATTTTTATTTTTTATTTTTCATTTTATTTTATATTTATATTATATTATTTTTACGATTCTTTGTTTTGTTAAACCATACATATATTCCTTATTACACAATGGAACAATTGATGGCTCAATATTTGGAACTTTCAAGACAAATTATCACATTGCTGCAGGCCAACCAGAGTAAAGATAATATTGCTAAGAATGACAGTTTAACAGACACACAAGTGGGGCTTTTTACTATGCACACACCACCATGGACCTCTATGGGAAGACAAGTGAATACAAGCATACCGAGAGTGGAAAGGAGCAACAACCCTAGGTTGGACAACAACAACACTAGAGCGGGGGTTGGGACTGATAGTGTTACAGTTAGATCTAGGTTTGATATGGAAAACTTTTTTGGTCCCCCCCAGTTCTAGGAGAAACACCTAGGTCTGAAAGTCCAGGGACATTTAATGTTCAGTTATCTAAATTTGAGAAGGTAGCTAGGAAATACAAGTCACTTCAGATGGACAATGTCTTCTTAGAACATTCTATAGAACTTAATCAAGTGCCTAAGGGACTGAGAATTTACAGAATACCCATGGGGATCGAGGCAAACACTGAGGCTTATACCAATATGTTGGAACTTTTTGATAGAACTGGTTTAGACCTAATGAGAATTATTATTAGAGACAACAACAGGCTTAGTGTATTAAAAAATGAATTACTTGCCCTTAAACAGAGTATTACGAACAATTTACTTTTTGAAAGTAACAAAAGTAGACTTGACAGAATTACCACTGAACTTGAAAGATTTGTCAAGGTTAGTATGGAAAGAAAACAGAAAAAGATTTTAAGGGACACTACTGAATATAAAGAAAAAAGAGCCTATCCTTTACCTAACACCAATAGGGATGTTAACTATGAAAAGAATGTAAGGAGAAACACAGTTCAAACTGAAGAGGGGGTGGTAGAAGAGTCACAGTGGGTGATAGAGGAGGATGAAGAAGTTTTTTTTTTAGAGAACCAACCTCAACTAAGATGGTCAGACAGGCTAAGGAATCGAGGCAACTCACGAGATCAGGTGGACCAGAGGTTTCCCCAGAGACAAGGGTTTCACACAGGGAACAATTGGAGAGGTGGGGGACAGAGGAGGAACAACTTCAACATCAACAACAAAAACTGGGACCACAGATAAATGCTGCATGTGATTATTATTCACCTGATTTTTTATCTACAGACAGTCCAGCTTTACATTTTGAGTCATCAGTTGATTTATCCCCCCATTCTCCAGACACTATTTTAGAGTCGTCCTTGGAGAACAACACCAGGGAGAGTCCTATCCCTTTGGGAGATGACGTTTTTCATGTTTACAATTATTCCAGTATGGAGATTACGGATAGTCATCTGAGCTTATTGAAAAAAGGTTTTTCTTTTGTTCCTGACTTTAAATACAACATCGGCAAAGCTATACACAAGAAAATTGAATTTAAAAATAATTTTTTAGCACTAAACAAAGGGTTGATAGAGAGCTGCAAGTATTTACAATTAAAATAAGTAGTACATTTATACCTCCCTACCACCCAGCAATTTTGGCTTTTGAACGTTTATGTACAACACACATTAGACATCTAACTGATAGTAGACAGGTAACGTATGACAAAAACTTAACTTCTGCAGAAGCATTTTGCTTAAAGGAGCTTTCAGTTAATAATGAATATAGGGTCATGAAACCGGATAAAGGGGGAGGATTAGTCATTATGACCAACATTGATTACTCAACGCAGATGCAGAGTATCATATTTGATTCCAACACATACAAGTTAGTCTCGAAATCTGATGTCCAGAAGGCATACACCAAAATAGACTGGCAGCTCTATGAGATATTATGTGATGCAACCATAGATGCAGAGGAATATAAATATTTGCAGGTGGAAAACCCGGTTATGCCTATTTGGAATACCCAAAATCCACAAAAACATAGCTAATCCAACCTTTAGACCAATAGCTGCAGCTAGATGCTCTAAAACTGAACCACTAGCTTCATATATAGAGATTATCACTAAGGAGATTTTGGATAGGTTGCCTTGTATATTAAAAGACTCATGGCATTGCTTGGACTGCCCTAGAACTTTGACTGATGAACATCTAGGTGAATTTTTATTAGTAACAGTTGATGTTATTAATTTATTTTCAGTGATTCCTCACGACATTGGCCTAGATTGGTTTGGTAAGAGTTTGGATAAACACACTGATTTACAACAGGACAAGAAGGGCTTATTAGTGAATTTGATGCAAATGGTTTTGGAGAACAACTTTATTGGATTTGAAAATGAATATTACAGACAGTCAACTGGGGTAGCTATGGACGCTAAATGTGCGCCCATATATGCCAACCTTGTACTAGCAGAATGGGAAGATCATTTTGTGTTGAGATCTGAATTTAGAACAAAGATGTCTATTTATTTAAGATTCTTGGACGACATTTTGTTTTTTTGGAAGGGTACACATGACGAATTGGAAGAATTTATAACATACTTGAATCACACTACTACATTCTTAAAATTTACATACGAGGTTGATAATAGGAGTATTGATTATTTGGATCTGCAAATATATACTACAAATGGAAAAATAGAATCTAGTTTGTATAGAAAGAAAACCTATAGCAATTCATTTTTACACTACAACAGTTGCCACCCCTCCCACACCAAGAGGAATGTGGTCAAGGGCCAGATGATCAGGTTGTCTGGTATCATTAGTGAGGATGACAAATTTGCAGTTGAACTAGGGATTCTGAGGAATTTATTTGTCCAAAGGTGTTACCCGCTGGACATGCTCACTACGCTTCAAAATGAAATATCTAGAAGAAGATCTACTGATTTTATTCCCATTTTGTACGACACACAAAGGACATGTGATAAAGTTAATAACAGTAAATCTGATAGAAAATATGTACCAATAGGAATGGCACTACAATACAATTTCTTAGCATTTGAAGTTAAGAGTGTTATCCATAGGGCCTGGGAAAACATCACCCCTGCAGATTTACATGACACACTAGGTAGAACACCTACCTTTATAAACAGCAGGGGTTTGAATATGAAGGAATTGTTAGAAAAAACACCTAGATCCGTTGGACAAAGACCTGCCAAAATAGCTAAATGTGGCAACTGCAAAGCGTGTAAATTTATCAACGATGGCCCCTGTTTGTGTAGGCAACTTTAAGAGAACTTTGAGGAGTCCGGGCTACTGCACTTGCAACACAAACATGGTTATTTATGTTGCCACTTGTCTATCCTGTCCAGCATTTTACATAGGTATGACCACTAGAAAGCTAAGACAAAGAATTTTAGAACAATGTAGAGATATACAAAATAAAAAAAACTACTAACTCATTATATATCCACAAGAACAACTGTCTAAATTTCAAAAAGTTTATATTCTTTGTTATAGATAGGCTTTACACAAAAGAGTTTGGGGGTGACTATAAAACTATTTTGGAGGTAAGGTAATGCCTATGGCAGATAAGATTGGATGCTAGTAATGCTCCGGGTATTAACGACACTCTTTCCCTAGCTTGCATTTTAAGACATAAGGCAGCATGCATTTGATATATAAAGATTCAAATATACATATATGAAAATAGACACTAGTTTCTGCTTTGTTTAGATTTTAATAATAACATGTTGTTCCTGGTTTGATTAATTGTATGGTGAACTTATTATACTGTATTAAGAAATACTGATTTTTTTAAAAGACAAAGACTTGCTCAACAAATACCTAAGGGGTTAATTATTTAACTACTTGACTTTTTTTGGTTTTGTTTAATTATGTATTGACAGGTGTATTTAAAGCTTGTTTTTAATGAACAGACAATACGGATCGGACCAAGTGCTAACCAAACCAGAAACAAGACCAAAAGCACTTGAAGGAAATAAGGCTCCAGGCGAAAATTCTGATAGTTTAATGAGGTATAAAAGTAGCGTGTTTCTTCACATTAGACTCAAAATTTAAATTACTGTCATTTTCATTAATTTCAGGCACCATTTTATCACTAAAACTGTATTTTTTATACAAAACATTAGAAAAATCAATATTGTACCTCTGTCCATTCATCGGCCCACCAAATGAGCCTATTAAACCTTCTTTATGAGAATGTCCATTGTTTTTCACCACAGCCGATACCTGCTTAGGTCTAGCACTCTGCGGTACACTGGCAACTGTAACTTCTTGAGACCGGGTGTCTCTAAACTCTGCCCCTTCACAAAAGTTGCCAGTGTACCGCAGAGTGCTAGACCTAAGCAGGTATCGGCTGTGGTGAAAAACAATGGACATTCTCATAAAGAAGGTTTAATAGGCTCATTTGGTGGGCCGATGAATGGACAGAGGTACAATATTGATTTTTCTAATGTTTTGTATAAAAAATACAGTTTTAGTGATAAAATGGTGCCTGAAATTAATGAAAATGACAGTAATTTAAATTTTGAGTCTAATGTGAAGAAACACGCTACTTTTATACCTCATTAAACTATCAGAATTTTCGCCTGGAGCCTTATTTCCTTCAAGTGCTTTTGGTCTTGTTTCTTGTTTTTAATGAAGTTAACGGACTCTGAAGATGCCCAGGAGGGTGAAAGCCCTTAGTCGGTGATGCTTTTTTTTTTTCTGGCTCCTTATATTTGGACAGTAAAGGTTCAGTGATTTTACCTGTAGTGTTACCAGAGTGCTTTTCTATTTATCAGTATTTTATAACCAAACGAGCTGTTTGTTAATTCAGAGAAATGTTTCTTGCTATGCATTCTTTGTGGAAGGATATATGCTCATTATCAGTTACTAGGCTTCAGCAGCAGCAAATTTTGATTGTCAGGAGGAAACTGAAATACTATACAATAATTATATATTACAATGCTATTTTCTATTGCCATTAAAGCAATGGTAGCACAACAAGGTGGCGCACTGGTTAGCACTGCTGTCTCAAATCCCTTGGTTCTTCAGTTTGGGTTTTGGCCAGGGTTGCCTTCTCTGTAGAGTATGCATATCCTCCTTGTGTTTGTGGGGGGGTTTTGTCAGTTGATCTAGTTTTTTCCTACGTGTCAAGGATATGCCATAGAAATAATGATCCTCAAAAACTGCACACAGGTGTGCATACTGTGCACGCACATGTGAGCACCCTTGCCCTGCTACAAGCTTGAGCCACATCTAGGATCAGTTTTACTGCCTTGCACTCAATGAGTACTAAAATAGGGAGACCTGCAGCCCTGAACTTAATTATGTATTGAGAAATAGAATGAATTGCAATAATGGCTCATTATATGCATTGATCTGTGTAGTGTTTTCATACAATGTTATTTTCACCACTATAACTTCTTGTACCACAAAAGATGCATCTCCTGCACAAATCATGAATACCATCACCTTAAGTGTGGCGTCATGTACGGATCTTTATAGCACATTAGCAACATATATGGAACAGGAATGCTGAAGGATGACAGTATTAGTAGCAGGAAATTATTCAGCAGCAACAGGAACTGAACCGAAACAATGTGAAGGTAAGAGCATCTCTGACCAAGTCAACAGGAGATCTGGGATACAGTGTTGTCTGGGACTGCCACTTTCTAAGTCACCACTTCTGAAATGCAGGCAATGTTCTTCAAAGCTTGGGTACGTAGAACTATACAGAGCTACTAATGAACAGCTTGATAACAAATAAGTAAGGTGGAGGGCAGCCTCAGAACAGGTAATTCTTGCATTATTACTTCTGCACCAGCATTTCTGAATACTGGTGCAGAAATAATAAATGCAGTTTAGCCTTCAGTGCTGCATAGTAAAGCTGTAGCAAGGGGACTACAAATACAGCAATCTGCTTACTACAGTTTAAAAGTGAAGAAGTCCTTATTTTTTTAGCTCTTCAATGAAGACCCAAAGTGGCATGGATCTGGCTTGCATGACCAGACTAAGGCAATATACCTTTTTTTCCTCTTTACCTGAAGAACTGAGGGGGTATGGCATCTTATTTGCAACCAGCACTGACCACTAGATGAATCAACAACAGCTCTTCTTGATAACTAAGAACCATGCTACAACACCGATACAGATGCTATTCTCCAATTGGCAGGATGTCAAAGACTTCCACAGAGATTGCGAAACACAATTCTTTAGTTTTCTATAAAGTCATTCAATAAAGTGGTAATGTGTTTACCTCCCTGCACTGGAACACCTCTCATCCAATGGAGCTTAACTTACAAATGTTGCATCCTGGGTCTTTTGAAAAAATACAAGTTACAACCTCTTTGTTCACCAAATACTCATCTCTAGCCCCACAAGTACTACTTAAGTGTAAATGATGCACTGTTCAACGCTAACTAATCTTTGCAGTACTGGCATTCAATCAGACTGTAGGATTTAATCTGCATTTTGTAAGTCATAATAAACATAGTACATAACATTTACTTTAAGCTAGCTCATGATGTAAAGGGATAAAACCCTGACATGGCCCAGACAACCCAGACTCAGCCATCTGGCAAGGGAAGGACATGCCCATCTTTATTGGGAAGATGTGCAGTACGGCATGCCTTCTGGTTGATCACTACTGAGGCTGGAGACATACCGGGGGGGGGGGGGGCTCTGGCCGAGTTGCCACATAGATGTATAATATGCCAGCATACCCCATTTACTTATTTTTTGTTGTATGGGTTAGTTCCATAAGGCCAGTGTCCTAACTTCAAGGGAGACCTGAGGTGGTATTTATACTAGCTATGGTACATTTGGCCAGATCATCAGGGGAACTTCATCTACTCTTTTTTTCTCAGTATGCACCTTGAGATCTTTGACATCCACTTGAGCCATACCTCAATACTTGAAAGCATCCTCATTTTGAGTATCAAAAAGTGCATGTTCCTCTCAGTTTCACACAAAATGTCTGTCATGCATTCAGTGTTAATGCATATCCATTGTAAATACTGAATTACATTAATTCATTAACATAACTTTCTATGTGTATAAAGCAACACATTTTAATCATGTGAGCTTCCTAATTAAGATGCATGTGTTCCACATTTTACACATTTGTTCCTCATTATGGTAGTGTCCATATTTTGAAGATTGATGGTTGAGAGCTGTGATCTAATCTACTACCAACTCAGCCAGATGGGAACTCTGTTTAACATCTCATCTGAAGTATTGCATACTCGAGTACAGCACCACCCTTATGCTGTACTGCAGCATCAGTACTGGAAAATTACTCTAAATACTGCTGTGACAATAGGGTCCCCCAGCCTTCTGACCTTCCAACACCAATGACACCAGACTGCATGTCTAGACCTGGTCATTATGTGTGTGAGCATGAGAATGGGAAGCTTGGACACAGGAAAAACATCACTAGGCAGCAATATGACATTACTCTAGGTACTGTGATGTCCCTGACTACACTTAGCATGGATCGTTGGCTCAGGTAGAGGAGAAATACTGCTAGGGAACAATATGACATCACCCTAAGTGCTGTGATATCCTCAACTATACTGAGCATGGATCACTGTTTGAGCAGGGGAGGAAGAAAAGCTCAGTATACCTGTGGGTGAGGGAAGGCTATGGGTGCACTAATTATCATCTGTAAAGAGCCAAAAGGAGAGAAAAAGGTTTTGTAATGTTTTACAAACCACCTGCAATACCTCAGTAACCACTCAAGCTGCATATAATACAGTCAGAAGCATCTCATTCATCCAGTGCTGGGCTTAAATAAGAGGCCAAGTAGTTCTGCCTGTATTGCTTTATCATGGAGATGTGAGAAATATGAAAATGACTCAAGTAAACCATTTATGAACAAGGCTGAATATTCCTTTATCTGCACTAGACAGAGGTCAAGTATCAATGGAGTTGTTTTGCCCATCATGTAAGCTTTAAGATGATCAACAGCTTCCACTTCAGCATGGTTTTGTAATTTAGTTATCTAAATATATACAGGAAAAGATGACTAGAAGGATCATCAGGCTGATCCTAGAAAAACACCTGCAGGAATCAGTGTAAATTACTAATTTAGTGATTATCTGCTTACTCAGAGTACAGAGGCAATTTACACTTCTATTAAATGTACATTCTATAGTAATGTTTGTAAGGTGGTTTGGTGCTCATTACACCCCCCCCCCCCCGTTAGAGATAAGGAAGGCATTAGCCCACACCTTTTATTTATATTAACATGAAAATACAGTTTGTATGTACCACTGATCAGAGATGGGATTACATAAGAAACCGGTTAATTACATACTGTAGTCACAAAATAGAAATGTGCCTAGAGCAATGTTAATAACTTCCCAGGTCTTTATCAAACAGAGCACAATTAATGTTTTATGTATGCACACACACTTCATCCAAAAGCTTGTCTTGCAAGTAACAGAGCATGGCTGTCACTCTTGCAATGGAAGTGTGACTGGAGGTTCTGTACCTTGACTGGTATTAATGACATAAGCGCTAAACTGACAATGAGCCCTGAGGCATCACAGTACACCACTTAAGGCCTCCACTGCAAGCCAAAGAAGAGTGGTCGTAGTCTGCATTAGTCAACAAAGAATGTTAAGTTTTACATCTCTTTTCCCAGTGCTGTAATGCACTGCACACTACTGACCTGCTTTGTTACTCTAGCACTTGATGGATCATACAATAAACTGGATTACACTCTAGGAACTTCCAGGATCACATGAGAATGAAAAACCTGCCTACTCTCAAAATGAATCTGCTCTAAGAATGTTTTGGCTTTGACTAAACAGCTAAAAGGGAAAAAATCATGCTCTGCATATACTGATCTTGTCTGAGGAAGTCATTTTACTAAGTTCAGTGTTATGTGCAAAATATAGCACAGAACTTGTACTCAGAGCTTTCATAATATTTGTAGTATCATCAGAAATTACTGTCTTCTGTAACTTAGGCATGAACCACTACCCAAATATTTAACTCAAGTTCCTCATAAAGATTTCCATCTGTCTTTTTCAAACCCAAAGAACAGTAGTTTGCCAGTAAACTCCAATCAACTCTTTCCTGCTATGGTTGTTGATAATGGCAACACAACCACAGAAGATGCAAAAGATGACAAGATGACAGTTAATAAGGTGCAGGGTACATTTAAGAGTGGTAAGGAGACATCTTAATCTACTCACTGGTCACATGCCATGATAGATGGTGTCACTGCTATAAACCTGACATTTTGGCACTAGCTTTTCATCACAGTTTGGAAGCTGGCGTTTAGTATAAAATGGCATCATGTCAACACCTACATCGCTACAATGATTCTAGACGTGCTGTGTACCATAGATACAACTATCTAGATCACATTTTTAACATCTTAGCAAATGCTGGCAGCAGACACATGTCCTTGAGTATCCAAGAAGAAAAATGTAAATGAATTTGTGGGGCCCAGCGTACCTGCAAACACAAACAGGACATAAAACTATAAACTTGCCTTGCTTACAAAGACAAACATCTGCAAAGGCAGGCAGAGGCACCACTCAAGAAAAAAAAGTGATGACAGAAGCTTTACCAGCACTCACAACAGAAGATGCCCTTAAAAATAAAGAGAAATGGTGAGAACTGCAGCTGGCACTAAGTGGCAGTTTGAAATATTTGAATCGGAAGGACTCGCACTGAATATTAACTCACTGCTGTCACAAAACTTGGAAAGGCTACCCTCTAATTTCCAGTCACTGAATCCAAAGCATTTTGGCAAAATCAATTTGAAAACTCACAGTACAAAGCAGTGTTCCTATTTACAGGATCACAATTGTTACTGTAAAAGTTTTAATAGAATTGTTTGGCACAAACATCATCACAATGGTAACAGTCCTTTGATTAAACTTATTAAACCAATTAAGTAAGACATAATGCAAAAACGTTAGTTAACATTTCTAATATGTCTCATTAAACAACTTAAAATATATAGTGGATATAAAAAGTGTATATACCCCTGTTAAAATGTCAGATTTTTGTGATATAAAAAAATGAGACCACAACAAATCATTTCAAAACTTTTCCCACCTTTAATGTGACCTATAGCCAGTACAATTCAATTGAAAAACAAACAAATCTGTTAGGAGAAAAAATATAAAAAATAAAAAACGTACAATACGCTGGTTGCATAAGTGTGCTACCTTAAACTAATACTCTGTTGTGTGTGCACAACCTTACACTAATACTTTGTTCAAGCACCTTTTGATTTAATTACAGCATTCAGTCTTCTTTGGTAGGAGTCTATCAGCATGATACATCTTGACCTAGCAATATTTACCCACTCTTCCTTGCAAAAGCACTACAAATCTGTCAGATTGTAAGGACATCTCTTGTGCACAGCCCTCTTCAGGTCATCCCACAGATTTTCTATTGGATTTAGGTCTGGGGTCTGGCTGGGCCATTCCAAAACTTTAATTTTCTTCTGATGAAGCCATTCTTTTGATTTGGATGTATGCTTGAGGTCACTGTAGTGTTGAAAGGTGAAATTCCTCATCATCTTCAGCTTTCTAGCAGATGCCTGAAGGTTTTGGGCCAGAAGTGACTGGTATTTGGAAATGTTCATAAATTCCCTCCACCTTGACTAAAGCCCCAGTTCCAGCTGAAGAAAAGCAACTCCAAAGCATGATACTGCCACCACCATGTTCTATTGGTGATGCAAAGTGTTGTTTTTCTGCCAAACATACCTTTTGGAATTGTGGCCAAAAAGTTCAACCTTGGTCTCATCAGACCATAACCCATTTTCCCACATGCCTTTGGGAGACTATGTATTGTTTTGCAAATTTTAGCCAGACTTGGATGTTTTTCTGTGTAAGAAAAGGCATCAGTCTTGCAACTCTACTCCATAGTCCAGACATACGGAGAATATGGGAGATTGTTGTCACAGGTAGTACACAACCAGCAATTGCCAGAAATTTCTGCAGCTCCTTCAGTGTTGCTGTAGGCCTCTTTGCAGCCTCCCTGGCCAGTTAACGTCTTGTCTTTTCATCAATTTTGGAGGGACATCCAGTTCTTTGCAATGTCAGTGTTGCCCATATTTTCTCCACTTTTTTTATGACTGTCTTCACTGTGTTCCATGGTACATCCAATGCTGTGGAAATTTTTTTGTACCCTTCTCCTGACTGATACCTTTCAACAATGAGATCCCTTTGATGCATTGTAAGCTCTCTGTCAACCATGGCTTTTGCTGTAGCAGGCAACTGAGTAAATGTCAGGAAAATCCTACTAGGACAGCTGAACTTTATTTGGGGTTAAACAGAGTCTCTTTAATTGATGGCTGGTGTGTACCCAAGAAGACTAAATGCTGTAATTAAATCAAAAGGTGCTTCAACAAAGTATTAGTTTAAGGGTGTGCACACTTATGCAACCAGCATATTGTACGTTTTTTATTTTTTATATTTTTCCTCTAACAGAGGTTTGTTTTTCAATTGAATTGTAGAGGTTATAGGTCACATTAAAGGTGGGAAAAGTTTTGAAATGATTTATTGTGGTCTCGTTTTTTATATCACAAAAAATGGCATTTTAACAGCTGTGTGTACACTTTTTATATCCACTGTATCAGTAAATATTGAAACCACACACAACTCTCGATGAGCAGTTTTGAGCTTTTGTACAAGGCTGGCCAATTCTGTCCATGATGCCTTTTTTTCAGATAGCTGATGAAATATAAAAATTATTACGTTAACATAATTATGTCCATAAACATCACTTATTTGTTTAGCCAATTCAGACATGGTCAATTGTCAGTGGAATTTGTGTTGCTTGTCATGTAAGCTTTAGGATGCTACTTTTCAATAGCCTGTATGTGACACGGTTCTGCAAAAAAAAGTATAAAGTAATATAAATACGCAAAAATTGGCACGGACTTACAGACATTACTAGGATTACCCTAGAGAAACACCTGGAGGTGTCAGACAGGGTTTAAACTCATCTACCATTCAAAAAAGTGGAAGACAGACAGGACAAACAGCAAAGAACTGGAAAGAAGAGTGCTGAAGCAGTAAGTTGCCGAGGAGGACAGAATCCGAAGACTGCAGTTTCATTTGTGATAACAAATGAAGGTAATATTAGGCAGCAAAGTTACCATACCACAAAGGTCTGCAATAAGCATATTTTTGAAATGGGCAACGGCAGTTTCATCTAAAACGTTAAAGCAGTGATCTGCTTGACAAAGTTCATCCTTGCCAAAATGGCCCATAAACTTACCTTGATGAAGGAAAAAGAAAGGCCAAACTCAAACAAATATTGTAAAACCAGAGAAACACTAGCCTTGAATGGGTGCTAGTTATGCTGTTGGAACTATCTAGAAAACCTTTTCCATTTGCTAATATATTATTTTCTAGTAGCAGGCTTTCTTACCTCCATTAGGACCTGTTGCACATCATCAACAAACAGGTGCCTAAAACAAATTAAGACCCTACCATTCAATCAGCTGGATTGGGGTTAACGTGTATCAAGTACCCCTGCTAGTTTGTGAGTAGATCCATTCTGTAAGGAAACAAGTGGTAATTATCCCTGGCCATTTCCAAAAGAAGGGAGAACCACTGCCAGAAAGGAGTTTCCACAATAATCTTAGGGGATTCCTTATGAATCTTCAGAAGTACCCTGAATATCAGAGAAAAGCAAAAAGGAAGATTCCTGCCCAAGAAAAAGAAAAAGGCATCTGTTTTCCAAGAAAAGGAAAAGGTATCTGTCTTACAGAAATTCTTGTAAGGAGTCCTGGAGCAGAATCTTGCCAGCTTATTGCTCAACGAGGGGGCAAAGAGGTCTACTTGATCTCATACAGACTGTTCAAATCTTGGAAGATCTCCGATCTAGTTTCCATTTTTGAAAGTCTACCTTTCTGTGACAGACAAGCTAAGGAGGACAATTTTGCTCTGACAGGATGTGGGATGCCTGTAGAATGAGATTGTGCTGTGAAACTTTACCCCAAGCCAGCACAGCTAGTCTGCAAAGGGGGTACAACCTGGTTCCCCCTTCTTTGCTGAGATACTACATGACTGTGGTATTGTCTGTAACAACTTGTAGAGGTCCAAGAGGACCGAAGATTACTCTGAGAGTTGAATAACTTAATGAGAGCAAGCATCTCATTTGCATTTATGTGCTTGCATCTGCCCTTGGTGTCCAATAGACCTAGCACTTTTCTCTCTCTTGAAACTGCTCCCCGAGCAAAGTCTGAGGTGTTTGTGGTGACAGACTGCTTTGGAGCAGAGGGAAGAAGGGCAGACTTGGATTTAGGTAAATTTGCTGTCTTTCCCTACTGATTTCTCTTCTGACAAACCTCAGAACTGGCACTTAAAAAGATAACGCATATTAGTGCTGGGACCAAAAAGACATCAGATACCAACTTAACTTTTGAAATGTGGAGTCTTGCCAGGGGTATCATGAGAATCATGGATGTCATGAGACCCAAGATACTTGGGTATTCCCACAAAGTGACCAAAGCCTGAGTGGCAAACCCTAGAAACAGATCGATGTACAGATCTATTTCTTTTCCTGTGAAAGAAAAGCTACTTGAACTGTGTGATGAAGTCAAAAAGATTTTTGAATGTTCTCTTGGAATCTCGACTGCTGTATGAGATCTGTCACTCAGGTGAAAGATTCCTGACACTTTGAAAAAGACTCTGCAAAGATAAGCAAGTCTAAATATAGGAAAATGTGGACATCCTGTAGCCTGCAATGAGCAATAACTGGACTTAGACACTTTGCAAACTCTCTTTGTGCAGTGAATAGTCCAAAGGGTAAGGCACAGAACTGATAATGTGATACAGACACAGAAAAACTTAAACACTTGATATCTGGATGAATAGGGAAGAAATAGTAAGCACCTTTTAAGTCTAGGGCTACAATGAAACAAATGAGGAAAAACTGGCAACAGTTTAAGAAGTGACAGCATTTGGAACTTGGGCACTGTTGCAAACTGGTTTAGAAAAGAAAGATCCAGCACTGCTCACTAAGCATTTTCTTTCTTTGGCACCAAAACAAAATCCTCAAATAAAAACCATTCCTAAATTGGGAAGGAGAAACTGGCACTATAACTCCTCAATACAACATATCCACTGTCATCTGTAACCTCGATGAACAATCTTCACAACCTATTTGTCTGAAACTATCTGTTGCCAAATAGAGAAGTGGAGAGTCAAACTTACAGGAAGGGATTGCCAGGTTTGGGGCTGGGGGGGTTAGAGACAAGGTCCCTTATATAGCTATTCTGACTTGGACTGTCCTTGTTTTTTTTTTGGGGGGGGGGGGTCCTGTATTATTTCCTTGCCGTTTCTTCCTTAATGCCTGTTTGCCACTATTTTACTGAGACTGTTCATTTTGTTTCTTGCCAAACCTGGATGGGGGATTAGAGAATCCCTTAGAAAATTTTAAAAGAACGGCTAAAAACTCTTAGAGATTCCATGCATCAGTTTACTCCTCTCATCACACGTTTTGATAATCTCTGCAGCAGAGTGACAAAAACTAAATCTCTCTTCAAAGGAGAATTTAAAATCTCATTCTTCACATCATCCGGGAGGTTCTGAGAACACAGCCAAGCAAACCTCATCAAAACAGTACCAGTGGCCAAAGCCCTGGAAGTTGCATCAACAGTCATACAGGTATGTACTTTAAACAATGAGTTTTGACCAATAAAATGGAAGAAATAAAACCACTTAAAGCAGATTTTCCTCACAAGAAAAAACTGCACACAAACCATTCCTCATTATTTTCACAATTAGTCAGAATAACATGCAAGTCTGGCAAGTTACAATTCTGAAAATCAAAGTTGCAAAAGCCAACACTTTTCCCCATAATTATCAATTACTCTCCATTCCTTGTCAGAAAGTATAGGATTTGAATTAAATGAAAGTTATGTACTCCCCATAAAACACAGTTGTGTAAAACCTTACCATAATAGTAGAGGTTATTCTCTTCACTACTGCAGTATTCTTTACATAAGGGCTCTCCTGCCAAGGGTAGACAGCAGATGTACATACCTCAGAAATGAAAAGGCCCAGGAGGAACAAACTGTCCATAGGGACTAGAGGAACATGTGCATCCAGGAGGATAAAAAGAATCCCTGGCCAGGAAGGCAAAAGAAACAGGGCAGAGCAGAAGGGGGAAGGAGGAGGAAGTGCACACTGGAACAGTGAAGAGAAGGACATATGCTGTTATGGTAAGACTTTACAGAACTGTACTATGTCCTTCCTTATCACTGTTGCAATACTCTTTACATAAGGGAAGAGTACAAAAGCTAAAGAGGAAACTTTGGAGGAGGAAGAGGAAGGCACTGAAATGCCCTCTTGAAACCCATGCATGACAGCTCGGGCAAAGCCAGCTCTTGATCTGGAAACAACATCCAACTTGCAATGTTTAGTGAAGGTATGGACAGAAGTCCAGATAGCACCCTCAAGGATGGAAATGGTGTCCATTCCTGTGAAAAAGGCACCACAGGAAGCAACAGCTCTGTCAGAATGAGCTTTCACAGAGGTAGAAAAACACTTGCCATGAAAGGAATAACAAAAAGAAATGGCCTTGGAGATCCAAGAGGATACAGTTTGTTTAGAAACTGCTAAAACCAATGATCTGGGATGACAGGAAACAAAAAGTTGCTCAGATTTGCAAATGGCCTTAGTCTTATCCAAATATCTGAGCTGTCTATGTAAATCCAAGGTGTGAAGAACCTTCTCACTAGCAGTCTGCGGACAAGGAAAAAAGGAGGTTAAGTTAATCAACTGATTAAGACATAACCTTGGGCATAAAAGGATTAGTATGAAGAGACACCTCATCCATATGTACAACTAAGTAAAGAGGAACAGCCTTAAGAGCCTGGAGTTCAGATGCTCTCTTAGCAGAAGTGTCAAAAGAAAAAGAAATTATGTACTCACCACAACATTCCATGTTTGTAGTCCATCTCGCCTTTCATTCTTACATATGGATTCGGAGTCAATCCTCGGCTCCGACTTGGCCGATTACAAAGCTCAAAGTCTCTTAGTTGGCTCGTGGCAAGGTAGGTATCCCATTGTGCACTGGTAAGAATCCCCAGATCTTGTTTCCTGCTGACTATAAAAGAGTGATAGAAAGGTTATGCAGAAGGAACAACAACAAAGAAAGATCTCCACCCTACCAAAGGCAATACTATCCTATCTCCAAATACTCCAAGGACGGGGGTAGGTGGGTGGGTTCATAAGAATGAAGGGCGAGATGGACTACAAACATGGAACGTTATGGTGAGTACATAACATCTTTATGTTCTGTAGTCCTATCTCGCCTTCATTCTTACATATGGGACAGCGTCCCTAGCATCTTTTTCTCGGGTGGCTCACGGGAATATACTCCTAAGAACCGTGGAACGAAAGGAAGCTCTACCCATGGAGGTCAAATCCAATTTGTAATGAGTAATAATGGTATGAGGGGTAGCCCAAGTTGCTGCTGCACAAATACTGTCAATATGGACTCTGGCTTGGAAAGCAGCAGATGTGGAAAGGGATCTTGTGGAATGAGCCTTAATTTTAAATGGAAAGTTCTTTCCACTGGAGAGTAGATAAAGGAGATACAGTTGGAAATCCAATTAGACAGAGTCACTTTAGAGACTGGCACACCTATCCTAGTTTCAGAAAAGGACACAAACAATTGGTCTGATTTTCTAAGTTCCTTAGTTATATGTAGGTAGAATCGTTTAACGGTCTGTGAACATTAAGTTGATGAAATTTTAATTCTGCACTGTTTGAATGATTGGGAAAGAATACAGGCAGTTTGATAGGTTGGTTCAAATTAGCCTGAGAGCAAACTTTAGGGATGAAGGAAGGGTTTGTACGAAGGGAAAATCTGTCTTTATGAAAAATCAAATAAGGAGGTTTGACTTAGTGTTTGCAACTCTGATACCCGTCTAGCGAATGTGATAGCTACTAGAAAAATGGCATTCCAAGACAGAAACTTCAATTCACACGAATGTGCGGGTTCAAAAGGCGGGGAAGTAAGTTTGGACAGAACGAAATTTAGATCCCAAGGAGATACAGGTTTCTGAAAAGGAGGTCTCAGCAAGGTAGTGCCTTTAAGGAAGGTTTTACATAATCTGTGAGCCATCAGATTAGGCTCATGTTGTCCCAAATGAAAATTTGATATCACTGCCAGTTGAGCTCTAATTGTAGCAGCAGCTGATCCATGATGGAAAAGTTTGGTTAGAAATTCGAACACCAAGTGGATGGATGCGGTGTAAGGATCTACATTTTTTCTCTTTTGCCTAGATAGAAAATATTCTCCATTTGCTAGTGTATAACTTCCTTGTGGAAGGTTTGTGGGAAAACGTAAGGATATGGGTCACTGCAGGTGAAAAATCATGAAGCCTGACTAGGGATGGAAGTGGTGCAGCCACGCTGTCAAGTTGAGGGTGTGGAGGCAGGGGTGAAGGGAGTCTGACGTGTGTCAAGAGGTCTGAAACTGGGTCCAGAGTCCATGGATCGTGTAGGAGATGAGGCCTGAGAAAGAGGAACCAAATATGACGAGGCCTGTAAGGAGTGATCAGAATAATTTTGCTTACCAAGAACTTTGCTTTCTGGATCACTTTCGATATGAGCGAAATGGGGGAAATGCATAAAGAAGTCCTGGAGGCCAATTGTGAACAAGTGCATCTCTTGGTGACTCACCTGGAGGAGGGAGAAGTAGCTGTTGCATTTGGCGTTGATCAGGCTGGCAAAAAGATTGCAGCAAGGCTGCAGAAAATCTGTTCTGCTACTTTCTGATTGACAGATCACTCATGAGGCATCAAGATTGCCCTGCTGAGCTTGTCGGCTATCACACTGGTTGTCACTGGGATATGTGTTGCTAACTGAAAGCACTGGGAAGATATCACCCACTGCCAAACATGAAGAGCCTCTCGACAAAGGGGGTACGTTCTGGATCCTCCTTGTTTGTTTAGATACCATATCACTGACATTGTCCGATTGGATTGCTATAGTCCCTAGAGGAAGAAAGTTGTAAAGTGCTTGCAATGCTAGAAGCACTGCTCTCATGTAAGTGAGCCTCGTGATCTTGCCATGTGCCTTGAACAGTCCTGCCTAGATAATTCCCCCCCCCACCCTATCTGGCATTCATCCGTGGTCACAGTAGCAATGGGTTGGTGAGGAAGGAACGGTGCTCCTGTCATCAGTTGATCGGGCTGAATCCACCAACGAAGGTCCTTTTTGCAAGATTCCGTTATGAGAATATGAGACAGAGGCAGTTGTTGGAGACCACTGGGAAAAAAGTAGCCATTGAAGAATTCACATATGCAATCTGGCTAGTGGAAGTAGATTTATGGTAGAAGCCATGGTCCCTAAGAGTTTCGGCACTGTCTTGTACTTGACTTTTTGTTGAGGAAGTAAGCTGTATATCTGCTGTCTGAGATTTTGAATTCTGTCTGCAGGAGGATGAGCCATCATGGCGACCGTATCTATTTCTGCACCTATAAAAGTCACAACTTGAGAGTGCGACGAGGTAGACTTTTCCTAATTTATCGTAATTCCTAGCTGGGTACAGAGTTGGATGGTTGAATCCCTGGCTTGTAGGAGCAGGTGCCTGGTGGTGGTGGTCAGGAGCCTGCCGTCCTGGTACGGAAACACTTGGAATTCATGACGTCTTAAGTGAGCTGTCACTACCGCCATGCATTTGGTGAACACCCTGGGGGCTGTGGTGAGACCAAAGGGCAGAGCATGAAATTGGTAATGACTGGCTCCCAGCCAGACGTGTAGGCGACTCCTCGATGCTCTGTCCATTTTGATGTGGTACGCATCTTGGAGGTCTATGCAGTACATCCAATTGTCTTTCCCTAATAGGGGAAGTATAGACTGCAGGGTTACCATTCGTAACTTGGACTTCTTTACTGATTCGTTTAGTTTGCTGAGGTCCAAAATGGGCCTGTTCGTTTTGGCACTAAAAAAAATCTGGAGTAAATTCTGAATCCTATCTGGTCTGCGAGGACAGTTTGAATGACTCTGTTTGAAAGCAACTTTTGAACTTCTATAGTTGCTTGATCCCTGTGATTGGGTGGAATATCTGGGATCTTCTTGGGGGTGTGGGGTGGAAGAAAAAAGGGTATGGAGTATCCTCTGGTGATTATTGTTTGTACCCACTTGTCTTGGGTGATGCTGAGCCACGCTTCTGGATACAAAGATAAGCGACCCCCGACTAGCTCCAGAGAGGCACAGCTGGGCCCCACATCAGGAGTGCTGATAGGGACAACCACGAAAGGAATCGTTGCCACCCTGGTTTTGCAGACCCCCCCCCCCCCTGCCTCTAGGGCGACGTCTGCCATTAGCTCCTCCTCCCCTGCCTCTGAAGGAGGCATCACCTTGTGTGTCCGGGAAAAATCTCTGGGATTTCTTGAACCACATTTTCCCGCTTCTCTGACCCTTGGGATAGGGCTTAGAAGGGACGGTAAAACTTACTCCCACAGCATAGAGTTTTCACTTCCTGTTCACACCTGGTGAGTATATCTTTTACCTTTGGTCCAAACAAAGAGGAACCATCGAAGGGGGCATTGGTAAAAGTAGATTTGAAGGGCTCCGCAAAATTGCATAAGTGCATCCAGTAGTGTCTCCTAAGGGAAACCCCAGAACCCGCTGCCCTACTCACTCCATCTACTGCACAGGAGATCAGCCTCATGGAGGAGTTAATAATGGAGTTTAAGGTGGACAACTGAGCAGTAACTTTCTCATGGGCTCCTTCAGTTACGTACCTTGGAGAGTATTTCCTAGTTCCATTAGGAGATCTTTGGTCAAGAACTCTTTCTCTTTTGGGGCTGAGAGAAATTTGTTGGGTCTGCTGGGAACTGGTTCCATGGCATCAGGAGTTTCCCACACCTTTCGACTAACTAGGTGCAGGAGTTCATCAAAAGGTGGAGACACCCAAGAGGCTGAAGGTTGAGACCCAAAAGCTTTCAGGTACACTGACTCCTCATCAGAAGGGGTGACAGTGGGCCAGCTGCCTCTCTGCTTCAGGATCTCTAAGATATCTACAAAGGAGATCTCATCAGAGGACGACCTAGGGGACCCTTCTGACTCCTCGAAGTCAGTGTCTGAGGTGATGGATTCATCCAGGGAGTCTACATGCTTCCTCTTGCATGTCCTCTTCCAAGGGGGCTCCTCAGAAGGGAATTCTGGGGAGGTCTCAGAAGACTGGGAGCCACCCAATGGGGGCTCCTGAGGCTGCAGGTCTCTGCTGTCAAGAGAGAGAGATGGTGCTGAGACAGAGGTCGGTGCTTGAGGAGGAAGAGTATCGGTACCCTTGTGCGGAGCTCATGACAGGGACAGCATGCTCTCCTCATCATCTCGAATGCAGATCTCTCCGGCTCCGAAGACAGCCCCAGTTCTGAGGAAATAGAGGTAGCCCTCGGCTCCAAAGTGATAGGCTCCGAGATGGATGTGGGGTCTGAGCTCAACCTAGCTGATGCACTGAGAGGTAGGCTCGGCATCGAAGAAGCTCGCGTCCAAGCATCCCTGTCGGGGCTGACTGATTAGCTTGGGCTCCTAGACACCAATGACGGTGCCGAAGATGTCGGAGCAGAACTCTCCTCTGAGACAGCCACAAGGGGAGCTGGAACAGAGGGTTCCACAACAAGCGGCACCGAAATCTCCGGCTCCGAAGGACCAACATGGCTCGGAGGAGGAACCACAAGAGGGAGAATGGCCTTAGATGGCTCCGGAACTGACTGGGTCGGAGCCAGCAATAATTTGGGTAAAGCAGACGACTTCAAAAGTCTAAGCACTACTCTCTCTACATTCTCTTCTGAAAGGCTCTTGGAGGATCTGGATAACAGGGTAGGTGACCTAGAGCTCTAAAATGGGAGATTGTAAAGTTGGGGAGACCAGCAATAGCTCTCTGAACCGGCTCCTATGCAATTTCTCAGCAGTCGGCTCTGAAAGACTTGGGGCCAACACTGCAGTGTCAACATCGATAACCTCGACCAGCTCCAACAACAGTTGAGCTGAAGAGGTAGAAGGCTTATCCAATTTTAAAGTTTTCTGAGGAGGTTCAGACAAAATAGTCAGTGCAGCAGAATATGTCTTGGCTGACTTGACCTTCTCTTTCTTTGAGGAGCGAGACTTGGAGGATGAAGAAGAGCTGGTTAAATCCTCCTCGAAGGAAGGCTTAAGGAGACCTTTTAGTTTTAATTTGTTCTTCCTTTCTAGCGGACCTACGCTAATAGGAACTATGTCAAAAATCTAGCACACAGAAGGATACCTAAAACGGCCAACAAGTTCTCAACAATAACTATGTCAATTTAGCAAAACACACTACTACTTACTATCTATGAAAAAAATATTACTAAGACTAAGTAAACTAAGTTACCTTGGATCTGGCTCCTCCTCGAAGAAATATCACTAAAACTACAATAATGAAGAAAAATATGCAACTTAGCCACGGCCAAGAAGAAGCATTTCTGAACTCGTTGACATGGCAAACGAGATCTGGGGATTCTTACTGGTGCACTATGGGATACCTACCTTGCCATGAGCCAACAAAGAGCCTTTGAGCTTTGTAATCGGACGAGTCAGAGCAGAGGATCGGCTCCGAACCCATATGTAAGAATGAAGGCGAGATAGGACTACAGAACATGAACAGTTTTCAAACTACAATGTTGCAAAGAAGCTGAAGCTGCAGTCTCAAAATCTTCACTCCACTGAATTACTGAAAGATCTGAGGCATCTGTTGCTTCCAACTAACTGTAAGTGCCTGTTGTTGCTCTTATATTGCACTTTTAATTTGCATTTGCATCCTACTGTCACAGTTTGAACTGTCTGAACTGTTTTTTTACGACATTTTACTGTATGTTGTACTACTTCAGCTGTAGCATAGCCCAGTTCCAGGTTTGCGGTTTCTGGGTCTGTTTTGTAACTTCTGAGCATCAAATTCAAGCTGTCTTTGTTGGTGAAGGCCCTTCTGCACCCTTATGGGAGGAGAGTGCTGTCTGGGTCCCATCTAAATCGAGGGTGATTAGACTAGAACTCAGAAAGCATGTCCTTATTGTCTAGTTTGAGTTAAAAGGGTTATTTCTTACTTTATTTAAGCCCCAAGGTTGTGCTTGTTTGCATGTAGCACACCATCATGCACTGCTGTGTAGCAGTGGTTACTGATGTAAATGATTTGCTTGTTGAATATTACCTTAGTACTTCACTTGTGGCCCTCCAGAGTTTTTTCACAACCCTGCGCTACTGGAACACTAAGCCTAGCCTCAGCAGTACCAACATACCTCTCACACACCATCCATTCCTAAGTGCAACTTCTTTTCCTGACCATACAAATTTACCTAACACTATGGATGATGGACAATTTTCCACAGTTTGTCCAGCCAACTTGGTCAACATGGGCATCCTGAGGCAGTGTAGCTACTACCTCATAATCACAGACAACCCTCTACTCCTAAGTCCACACAAACTGAACATGTGAGAGATTCAACTTTATTAAGAACTTTGAATCCATGCTCTCTCACACAACAGTCAGTACACATGACAATCAGTGGGTTGTCAGTATGTATGCACACTTCATCTCCTACTCCATCTAGACCCACATCACACATACTTACATATGCACAGGTCCTCACTAGAAATACACCTAAACACCAGAGATCTCCCTAACACAAACACACAACACATAATGCTTCTTCTGCAGAACACAATACACAATAGCTCATGCACCAGTGTCTTACCTGTCAAGCCCTTAAGGTAAAACACAAAACTAAACATATATTACTCACAGGGGATTTCAACATGAGACACACAGATGTCCCTCTCACCAGACTAGATAAGGAAAAGGTCCCAGTCAGCTATCCGTCAGGTACTAGGATCTGCCATATCACACATGCACTCATGTCTCTCAATAACAGCTACTGTTATGACTCTGCCATTGTCCATGTATGCGTGAATGACTTGAGATGTACCTCTCTGGACTATGCGTCTCAGGTAGGTATGTCCCTAGCCTTAAGCAGCATTGTACCTTCACCTAGGATGATGCTTCAATACAAACAGAAAATGATTGATTTCTACTGCCAGTCTAAGGGGATCCAGCATCTGTCAGCCTGGGATGACATGATCGACAGACCTCAATGCTTTGCCAGAGATGGTCTTCAACTGTCACCCCTGGGATTTCGGCTACTGGCTAAGGCTATTACCAACCCCACAGTGCTTTTTTAAGGCAGTGTCTCAAGGACAAAATTCCAGACTTAAAATCTCCATCTAAAAACAACCTCAAAGTTATGCAACTAAACATCACAAACTGCACTGACTGGAAGTAGTCCTCACCTTGGAAGACGCAGACAATTGTGCAGTCACAGAAACCTAGTTCAAGGATGTGGAGCGCACCCCAGCCATACCGGGTTATACCTCCTTCCACACACTCAGACCACAAACTGAAGGCATGAAAACTAAAGGAGGTGGTGTATCAATATTCATTAAAGATAAATACACCTCCAGACTGGTTAAACAGTATGATTCCCTAGAGGTACTTCAGGTGCAATTAACTGTTGGTAAGGCACCTCAGATAGAACTGCCAACTATGCCAAGTTCTATCCCAATGCTTTATACAAAACACCTATATAACAGCATTGACTTGGCCATACCCAACATGTCCAAAACAAGCTCTTCAAGAAAGAGCAAACCCACCTGATGGAAAACTGCCATTAACAGGCTTTATAATAAGAGGAAGAAACTGCTGTCTAAGAGTAAAAGGGAGCGAGCCCTAAACTGAAAACACTCTCTCCTCAGCTTAAACAAGCAAATAAGACTTCTTGTGAAGTCCTCCAAAGTAAATTATGAATCCAAATTAGCTTCCTCCACTAAGGACAACCATAAGCTGTTCTTTAGTTACATCCATAACCTAAAAGGAAAGGCCCAGATTTGTGCCAAACTGATAGATAATAGGTTCCCCTTCAAAACATCTAAAACCTATAACATCTAATTTCATAACATTGAGACCAGAACATCTAAAACCCAAAACATCTAAAACCCATAACACTGAATTTCATAACATCTAACAGTACAAATCACATGAAAGTAACACTTCCTCCACATATAACGACATATAATGACACCAAACTACCAAACACACTCCTTACTACATTTCTGCAGGGGGGCTTGATACAGTGGGGTTAGGAAATTAACTTTTTCCCACTGTAGTGCGTTCTTGGAGTTGGTATATTTCATTTACGGGGGCAAGCCCCCCATGGGGGGGGGGCAGCCCCCCGCAGAAATGTAGTAAAAAGTGTGTTTGGCAGTTTGGTGTCATTATATGGGGGATGTTATTTATTTGTGATTTGTAGTGTTAGATGTTATGAAATTCTATGTTATGAGTTTTAGATGTTTTGGTCTCAATGTTATGAAATTAGATGTCATGGGTTTTATAGATGTTTCAAAGTAGACCCAGATAATGATAGTACATATACTAAAGCCTGTGGACACTGGTAACCTGTTGGCTGACAGGTTCTGTGAAAACTTCATTTCCCTGTTCCTGCCACACGTACCCAATGACATCCCTATCACTTGCCCCCTAACTTGTATCTGTAAAGTGCAGGTCGTAAATGTGCTCTCTATGGCCAAAAACACAGCATCTATGAAATCTGATAGCATACCACACTGCATTGTACATGGGCTCCAACAAAAATTAGCAACACCATTGAGTACTCTTTTTAACTATAGTCTAATCCCCGGCTTTGTCCCGGCTGAATGGGAAATGGCCACTATTATTCCCTTGCACAAAGGTGGTGCTTCCACTGACCTCAAGAACTACAGACCTATTAGCCTGACTAGCCTTATCTACAAGGCCTTGGAGTGAATTATCATGGACCTGATCAACAAAGACATAAGGTAATCTCCAAACACTTGACCATACTCAGTTTGGATTGGTCAAAGGGAGGTCATAACTGTTAAAGTTGATGGACTTTGAGACAGTCACCAAGGCCCTGGATGACGGGAAACTTGAGCATACAGCCTACCTAGACTTAGCCACGGATTTTGACACTATTCCCCACTCAGACATCATTGACAAACTCACCCAGATAGGTATCAACCCTTACATTGTCTGATGGTTTGCTAAATAGCTCACTGACAGAACACATATTCCAAAAAGGGGAATCTACCTCCAACTGCTTTGACCTGTAACCAGTGGTGTTCCACAGGGATCAGTCCTGGGACCTCTACTGTTTGGAATTCCTCTCTCCGAAGTACAAGCAAAAACAAAAGGTCTGTGGCTAACAAAGTTTGCTGATGACTGCAAACTGGGAGCGATCATAGAATCTCCAAATGATGTCAACATCCTACAAGAGGGTGTTACACAAACAAATGATTGGTGCCAAAGTCATGGCCTTAAACTCAATGGAAAAAAAAATGTATTATCCCTTTCAGTAATAGCAATGTTCCTGCTAGCTACCACATCAATAGCAACACCCCAAGTACACACTCACTGGTGACAGACCTGGGCACATAGGTTGACAGCAACCTTACCTTTGATCACCATGTCTCCACAGTGGTAAGAAGGGCATTCCACATTGCTCATCTCACAAGTAAGGACATTACCTCCAGAAAAAAAGAAGTTATAACCTCCTTGTACTCTTCTCTCATCAGGCCAATAATTGAGTACAACGGTCCTTTTGGTATGTACCTTTCCAAGCACTTGCAGCAATAGGAGAGACCACAAACATTCTTCACAAGGAAAATTCAAGGTCTTCAGCATCTGTCCTATGTGGATTATCTGAAATCACTGTCACTTTATTATGTTTCACACAGACTACTCACAGGTGATCTCTGCTTTCATATAAGACAATCTCTGGAAATGCTGCATATCCACAAGTCAAATGGTACATGGGTTACTCGCTCTAAAGACCTTAACCAGGTATGTCACATTAATACAACCTGCTAGAGGGACAGATTGGTTTCTCAGAGGTTACCACACAAACTCCGCCTTCATGTCAAACAGAGCACCTCATAGGGGCCCCCCAAAAAAAAAAAAAATGGACTGGATAGGAGAACCATACCACCCCGGGGGAAGCCCACCTGTGTCCCTCTTAGACAGAGGCAATAGGTGCTGAACATGGAAATAAAAGTAGAACTTGGCTAGGCTTGTAAGGGCACCAGGGCCATTAGCTTAGTAACTTCTTATGATCCTATGAAAATGAGCCTGTGTCAATTTTTCAAGAACAAAACTGAGGTCCCAAGAAGGTGGAATAGGCTTCCTGGGAGGTCTAATATGAAGGATGCATTTAAATTTAAATTATTTCACTTCAAATCTAGGGGGTACAGGAGAAGTCAAGGGCAGATGCACAGAAACCGCTGATAGGTGAGCTTTAACTGATGAGTATGTCAGCCCAGCATGGAGCAATTCACACAAATAAGAAAGAACCAGTGGGACCCCCACTAAAAGGGGATCCTGGTTACAAGAAAGGCACCAGACAGAAAATTTCTTCCATTTGGGTAAATATGATTACCTGCTAGTGGGTTTCCTGGCCTCCTGCAAAACCCTAAGCATACCCTCAGAAAAGAGGTGCCTAAAAGGAATCAAAGCCCTATCACCCACAGGGCCAGTTGAAGAGTGGACAAGTGAGGATGGATAAGACACCCTTCGCCTTGTGCGAGAAGGTCCAACCAGTGATGATTGCACCTGTTCAAGTGAAAAAGGGGGAAATCAGAGCTGTCTGGGACAAAAGGGCGTCACGAACAAGATTTTAATGGAGTCTTGCTTGATTTTGGGCAGGATCCTTGGAATCAGGAAGGCAATGAAAAACAATCCCTTCTAAGGAAAAGATAGGGAATCCACCTTCTAAGTCAGAGGTCTTGGGACTCAGGCACAGAAAAGAGGATGTCTGTTCAGAGAAGAAGCAAAAAGACTTAAATGTAGAATATCTCACTGACAGACAATGCCCAGAATCACATCTCTGTGAAGCATCCATTCATGAGCTTGTGTACTGGACCTACTCAAAAGTCTGACAATATAGTTTGCTTTGAAATAATGCAAACAGCCTGAATACTCACTTGATACTGGACAGCAGATTCCAGACCTGAAAATAGAGTCTGAAAAGTAGGCAGTACCAGGTTCCTCCTTGTTTGTTTACATACCCCATCACTGTGGTATTGCCTGTGAAAACTTTGCGAAGCCCTGGGAGAAAAAGAGAATGCAAAGTGTGAAGAGATAAAAGGAGAGCTCTTCCCTCCTTCATGTTGATGTGATCTGACCTCTGACAGGGAAGTCAAAGACCCTGGACTTCAGGAAACCAAAGGTGGCCCCCATCCTCTGTCCCAGGTATCCAAAAGAGTTCCTGAGATGGGACTGGAGGTTGGAAAGTAAGTCTTGTTTTTCTTTTCTTGTTTTCTTAAACATCTTTATTGAATTATCACTTGTGAAATAGACAAATTTGCATGTATATAAAATTAATAAAACTGTACTAACAAGTTCATACTTACAAACATTATACTTCATATATACTGCTATATATCATATAACCCAAGCAGCATTACATAAATTATTCAACCTCTGCCCTTTTTTAACAAGAAACATCTTTATTAAACCATCACTTACAACATAGGCAATCATATATTTATATAAAAACAACCCAAACTGACACAATTGAAGTTGTAAGCATTTTATCTCACAAACCATACTGACACACCTGGCTGCAAACATTACACATCACTTATAATCTACCCAATCATTTTCAGTCAAACATTACATAGTTCCTTTAAGTCCTGCCTTCTTTTACACCTCGTTCCTCCACTGTATGTATTGTTCCCACAATTCCCATTTTTCCCTATGTAGTTTGCTCCTACCCTTTTCTAAAGATCTTAATTCCAGTTTTATCTGTTTTACTATAGCTGTTTTAGTATAGCTTTATCTGTTTTAGTATAGCTGGTTTAGATATTTATTTCCATTTTCTAGTAATTGCTTTTTTGGCAACCACCATAATTAGACACAGCAAGCCCTTACCATGTCGAAGCAAATCTGATTCTTATCATAGCTCAGTAAAATTATTTCCCTCATCACACCAATCTACCCACCAGGAATCTCCAATAGTGCATCCTTAAAGTCCACTAACTCACCACACCCCCAGAAAATATGTTCCCAATCACCTCTTTCTTCCGTGTCACACCTCCATTTGCTGTCTACCTGAGGAAAAATTCTCTGAAGTCTACTTAAAGTATAAATATATCTCTGTAAGCATTTTCAAGCAAACATCCTAAAGCTTCTAGATTTTGTTGCATATTTGGGAGACATACATATATCCTCCCATTTTTTTGTGAATTGTTCATCAAATCTTTCTTCTCAATTCTTTCTAAACTCCTCTGATCGAGTCTTATAGTTATCATGCAATATTTTATATGCTATATACTAATTATTCCTTTTTTAATGGCAGCTTCTGTTTTAGATTTTACTAAACTCTACCAATGCTGGTCTTTTGCTTAAGACCCTCCTATTTCTTTTTCTTTGCCTATGCTCTGATATCAGTCCTTGATTGGGAAGGCAATTTCTAACCTGTAGTCCAACAAAATTCTTGGCATCTTCCCATTCTATCATTTTTCCTTCTCTAGTTATTTGCTCCCAATACCTTGAAACCATTGCCAGTTTTCTCCAATAAATTTCAGCTCCCTATTGTCTAAATCCCTAATTGCAGTCATCCCTATCGGTAGAATCTCCTTTATCCATTCCCATGTTGGCTTAGTTCTTAGAATTCTTTCTGCTACTTTATAGATATAATATTCTGTATGATGATTGTTGTTCTCCTTAAAGGACTGCATCCAAAATCTCAGTCTCTCCTTGTTTCTTCAGCGTCTCCCATTTCATCATTATCCCTTTTCACTTGTATATTATAGTTTTCTGCTCCTGCTATGTATAGCAGCCTTAACTGTGAAGCTCTGAAATATCCCTTCATATCAGGTGATCCTAAACCTCATTTTCTATTGAGAGGATCAGCTTATCCCACTTGACTCTTGCCGTCTTTCCCTCCCAGATAAAGTTCTTCAGCTCTTTATTAATTACTATCCACAACTTCTCCTCTGGTTGATAAAAAATATGCCTGACCTGTGTATAAGAATGAAGAACATTTTAACTGCTTGCATCTTACTATCCATATCTATATAACAAAGCTTCCATTTTCTCAGTTTTTGTATTATCTTTTTAGTCTCTTCCCACACATCCTTAGCTGCCACACAAGAATCATTTTTAAGTCATACCCTAAATACTTCATTTTGGAAGCCGCGGTGGTACAACGGTAGCGTTGCTGCCTCACAGCAAAAGGTTATCCTGTTCGATTCATGGCTGGAGTGCCTTCTGGAGTCTGCATGTCCTCCCCGTGGTCGAGTGGCCTCCGAAAGACATGCGTGAATGGGCGTGCCTTTGCTGAAGGTTGGGCATCGGGCTGGCAACTTGGCACCATAAAAAATCTACTGCCAATCTTTAGCAGACCAGAGTTCCACTGTGGCGACCCCTAACCTGGAAAAGGTGAAAAGACAAACAAAAACCCTAAATGCTTCACTTTATCATGTCCCCATAAATATGGATATTGCTGAACAAATTCATCAGTGGGTACATAATTTATCACTATTGCATTTGTTTTAGCTTGAATAATTTTGTATCCTGAAAAGATCTGAAACTGTCTCAACACTGTAATGTCTCTCTGGTTTTGTCATGTATAAAATAATATCATCTGCAAATACAGCCAGCTTTTTTCAACTACCATACCAATTACATCCTTGATTTTGAGCCCCTTGTTTTCTTTTCCAGTGGTAATACATGTGACGATTGGGGAGAGATGGGCGAAGGCTGCCAGCCTAGTCAAATAGAATTTGATATCTAATTCTGGCATTTGTAAATAAATGTAAACTACAGGCATGTTTTCTTGATAATAAATAAAATACTGGCATGCTTCATGAGAGTAAAGAAAACACTGTAAAATGTGAACTTCAAGATTGCTACAACACTGACCCCTTGCTGTAAAGAAAAAGTAAGACAAGCCTTTCAAATTTGTCTTTTGAAATTGAAATAATTTTATGACATTCTTTGATCTTTAAAGATGCTTCCAGTCAGGCTAGCTGAAGACATTCTGTCTATTGTGTTAACTAAGGACAAATTGCTAGTGTGTATATGTGAAATTCCTTTTAGTGTTGTATTCTCCTGTGCAGGTGTTTGCTTGCTAAATAATGTAAATGGAGTTTCTATTAGCCTGGGAACTCAGAGCAGGTGTCAAAAATTATGCAATCTGGGGAGGACCCAGAGACATGTTTGTTGGTAATGTTTAAATACTATTTCTCACAAGAGACCAGAAAGCATTTTGATCTTGATATCACCACTAACACCAGGGAGATCATCACAAGTGTTTGGCAGTGGTGGGATCTACTTCACATACTAATTGGCTTGTAGTGGTGTGGGGTAGAGTGAATTCCTGTAGCTTATGTACAGTGATCTCTAGAAGTGTTTTGTACTCTAAAAGAGCCACGCAGCGTATACTCAGAGTTCAGATCACAACTGTTTTATTTCTTTTGTTAGCTTAGTGTTAGTCAGGGTGAGCAGACAGCATGTCAGCGGAAGAGTATGGAAAGCTGACAAGGAGCCATCTGGCAGAGATGTGCCAGGCTAGGGGACTGGTGCATGGAAACCTGACTAAAGCAGACCTGAATGCAGCCTTGGTTACAGCTGCATCAGAAAACAGCAGCCTGGAGGACAATCAGACTGACAGTGGAGATACAATATCCTCAGAGATTGGGCAGCTCAACCTTTCTGCAGTGGACTTAAAAATCCAGCTGGAGCTAAAGAGACTTGAGTTGGAGGCCAAGCATATGGTACTGGAAGCAGCCAAGAGAATGAGGAGCCTAAAAGCTGAACAAGAACAGCAGAGAAAGCATGAGAGGGAAATGCTGACTCTTCGCCAAAGTCATGGAGGTAATGGGGAAGGGAGTAATTGGACCCCAGAAGCACAAAAGGTCAGTAAATTTCTTCCACAGTTTAAAGAGGGGGATAATTTTGATAGCTTCGTTCATATGTTTCAGCAGGTATGTAAACAGTAAGAAGTTGACCAAGGGCGCTGGGTACGGTTCCTGACTCCCTTACTCCATGGTAAAGTTGTAACTTCTTTAGCAAAAATGCATGACACTGACTGTTTTGACTATACTGCTGCAAAAAGCATTTGTTAGAATGTTTTAAGATAACACCTGAAATGTATAGGAAAAAGGTTTGCGAGCATAGATGCAAGGCAGATGAAAATGTATGTGAATATGTTGTTGAACTGAGCACTTATTTTCATAGCTGGGTGAATGGATGTCAGGTCACCACTTTTGAAGGGCTGACAGACCTTTTGGTAAGGGAACAAACCCTTAAGCACTTTGCCTGAGGACATGAGGATCTGGTTAGCTAATAAACAGTGTGCTACTTCAGGGGAGTTGGGGAAGAAGGGTGACCTATAGCTAGCAAGCAGGGCAGCCCTGCACAGGAAAGGGACCCCCAGTACTGCTCATGGGACTAAAGGAACCCACCAACAGAATCCGCCAGTAGCAGGGGAAGCCACAAGTCCAGGTACACGTCCAGAGCTAGGGTTAAATGTTTTGAATGCAACCAGTGGGGCCATGTGGCATACAGATGTCCATGTAGGCAAGGTGGGGAACCAAAGGTGAGGGAGCCAGTAAGTGGGAAAGACAATGCCAACAGTGTGTTGTCTTCAGACAACAGGGGGTATGGAACTACCATCCTGCAGATGTCCTGAGAGGGAAGGATTTGGATGAGGCAGCACTATGTACTTATGCAGTTACATGCAGTGAGGCTAGGAGACAAGCATGTGGGTCTGGTAGCCTGGGGGAGACCCAGACAGACTGCATACTTGCAGCCAGGACTGCTGAGGTGGTTACTTCAGGGAGAGAGCTATGCTGTAGCAGTGAGACTGAATGTGAGGCACAGCTGCTTGTGGGTACTGATGTTCCCTTGGACAGGGTAAATGCAAAGGTAGAGGTGAGTAGTAGTACCCAGGCTGACAGTGAGGCACCACTGTCAGAGGATGCCAGACTTCCTGTGGAAGGGGAGCTGGGAAGGGTTACAAGGAGAGACTTGAGACAGGCACAGCTGTCAGACCCTACACTGCAAGGCCTGAGGCAGGTAGCTAGGGAGGCACCTGATTCTCAAGAGAAGGGGGAATCTGTATACTGGATCAAAGGGTTACTGCACAGAGAGTGGACCCCTGAGGGAGGGCTAGAAGGTGAGAGAGTACAGCAGTTGAGAGTGCCTAGAGCTTACTGTCGGTCACTTCTAGCCATAGCCCATGATATTCCCTTTGCAGGTCATGTGGGCATAAAACGTACAAAGAGGCGTATTATGCAAAACTTCTATTGGCCTGGAATTTCCAGAGATGTAACAGGGTACTGCAGGACCTGTGAGCAGTGCCAAAAGGTAGGCAAGGCAGGAGACAAGGTGAGAGCTCCTTTGATGCCTTTGCCTGTGACTGAGGAGCCATTTCAGAGGGTAGCTACGGATATTGTGGGTCCTCAGAGTACCCCAAGTTACACAGGGAAAAAGTATATCCTAGTGATTGCAGATTATGCTACACAATACCCTGAGGCAGTGACTTTGTCCTCCATTGAGGCAGAAAAGGTGGCAAATGCTTTGCTAGAGATTTTCAACAGGGTAGGTTTCCCAAAGGAAATACTGTCTGACAGCGGTGTCAATTTTATGTCAGACCTGCTGGCTTGTCTGCGGAAGTCCTGTGGGGTGAAGCACATGAAGAACACCCCCTACCATCCCCAAACTAATGGTCTTGTTGAGAGGTTAAACTCTACAATCAAGTCCATGCTACAGGCATTTGCAGATCAGTTTAAGAGGGAGTGGGACAAATATTTGCCCCATCTGTTTGCTTACAGAGAGGTTCCCCAGGAATCCACAAGTTTTTCACCCTCTGAGTTTCTGTATGGGCATAGGGTGAGGGGACCTCTAGATTTAATTTGAGATGAATGGGAAGGTGAGTGTGAGTCTCACACGGAGTCTGTTGTGGCATATGTCCTGAACCTCAAGACAAGGCTCAGGGAACTCATGGGCCTGGCCCAGGAGAACCTGGCAGAAGCCTAACAACAGAAAAAGGTGTGGTATGACAGGAATGCTCAAGCTAGAGAGTATGCTGTAGGGCAGCAGGTAATGGTTCTCATTCCTGTCAGACACAACAAGTTGCTGGCAGCTTGGGAGGGACCCTACAAGGTGGTAAGACAGGTAAGTGATGTTAACGACATGGTGGAAGTGCTAGGCAGACGGCAGGGGCACAAATTGTACCATGTTAACATGAAGAAACCTTACCATGGTAGGGAGGCCCTTGTGTTGAGCATTTGCAGTGGATTGCAGGAGGAGTCTGAGGGAGATCTGGGGACTGATCTCCTCAGTGAGGCTCGGGCTGACACCTCGGTGGAAGGGGTAGAAGTGTACCAGCAGCTATCTCCTACCCAGGTTCGAGAAATCTGAGCAGTGTTGCAGGAATTTGGGGACGTGTTCACTGGGAAACCAGGGAGCACCCACCTGGTGCAGCACCAGGTGGATACAGGACCCCAAAGGCCCATCATGTAGGCCCCTTACTGGGTGCCTGAGAGAGTCAAACAGACTCTGAAGGAGGAGGTACAGGAGATGTTGGAACTAGGGGTGATTCAAGAGTCCAACAGACCCTGGGCCTCACCAGTGGTGTTGGTGCCAAGGAAGGATGGCAGCAACATGTTCTGTGTGGATTACAGGAAATTAAACAGTCACACAGAGTCAAATGCTTACCCCATGCTTAGGACAGATGAGGCCCTAGAGCAGCTGGGTGGGGCTAAGTTTCTTACAACCACTGATCTTACCAAGGGTTACTGGCAGGTGCCCTTGACTCCCAGTGCTAGAGAAAAGTCAGCCTTTGTGAAACTCCTTTTGGCTTGTTTGAGTTCACAAAGATGCCTTTTGGGATGAAGAATGCCCCGGCAACTTTCCAGAGGCTGGTAGATCATATCTTAGCAGGAGGGTTTGCCCTTGCTTACATGGATGATATTGTTATCTACAGCCATTCCTGGCCAGAGCACCTCCAGCATGTCAGGGAGGTGCTGGTCAGACTACAGAGGGCTACCATTAAGCTGAGCAAATGTCAGGTGGGTATGGCAGAGGTCTCCTACCTAGGACATAGAGGGGGGAGTGGTAAGATAAGGCCAGAACCTGCCAAAGTGGAAGCTATTCAGGCATGGCTTGCACCTGTTACCAAAAAGCAGGTGAGGGCATTCTTAGGGACAGCAGGGTACTATAGAAAGTTTGTTCCCAATTATAGTACCATAGCTGCTCCCCTCACAGACCTAACATGGAAGAACAGGCCAGATAAGGTAGTGTAGACCCCAGCATGTGAGCAGGCATTTCAGAAGCTTAAGGAAGCTTTGGGAGGACCCCCTGTGTTAGCCAGTCCAGACTATAGCAAATAATTTGTTGTGCAGGTGGATGCTTCAAACTATGGGGTGGGGGCTGTACTTAGCCAGATTTCTTCAGAGGGATAAGAGCATCCAGTGGTTTATCTCAGTCATAGGCTCCAACCCAGGGAGGAATGCTATTCAGTGGTAGAAAAGGAATGTCTAGCCATAGTGTGGGCACTACAAAAAATTCAGCGTTAACCTGTATGGAAGAAAATTCACTGTGATGACAGATCACAACCCTCTAATATGGTTAAACAGAGCCAATCAGCAAAATGCCAAGTTGCTAAGATGGTCTGGGGTTGCAAGCATATGATATGTCAGTGCAGCACCACAGTGGGAGTAGCAATGCCAATGCAGATGGTCTCTCAAGACAGGGAATGGGTGAGGTACACCCAGATAGAATTAACACTCTCAAGTGATGTTTCTCAAGGGGCACTTGAAAAACTTGCTTGACTTCCCCGGGGGGGGGGGGGATGGGCAAAGGCTGCCAGCCTAGTCAAATAGAATTTGATATCTAATTCTGGTAAATAAATGAAAAATACAGGCATGTTTTCTTGATAAATGTAAAATACAAGCATGTTTCTTGAGTGTAAAGAAAACACTGTAAAATGTGAACTTCAAGACTGTTGCAACATTGCCCACTTGCTGTAAAGAAAAACTAAGTCAAGCCTTTCAAATTTGTCTTTTGAAACTGAAATGATTTTATGACATTCTTTGATATTTAAAGTTGGTTCCAGTCAGGCTGGCTGAAGACATTCTGTCTATTGTGTTAACCAAGGATTAATTGCTGGAGTGTATATGTGAAATGCCTTTTAGTGTTGTATTCTCCTGTGCAGGTGCTAGTTTGCTAAATAATATAAATGGAGTTTCTATTAGCCTGAGAACTCAGAGCAGGTGTCAAGATGATGCAGTATGAATACTGGGAAAACCCAAGTGTCAAAAATGATGTACTATGGGGAGGACCCAGAGACATGGTTGTTGGTAATGTTTAAATACTATTTCTCACAAGAGACCAGTGGGCATTTTGATCTTGATATCCAACTTACCAGCACTCTGCCTATGCTCACATGTAAGTTTCTAGCACTGTGATTTATTGTAGGAATAGTTAAAGCTAGTAAAGATTAATTGGGTATTTTTCTTTGAAATTAGACTTGTCCTACTGTATTATTTTAAGTTTCTGTGTGATCTGTGAACTCTTAGATATCTCTGTGGTGTAGTAGTTTTGCCTTGTGTTTTAGTTATTTACTATTAAATATTTTTAAAACCTACTACCTGTGGCTGACTTGTGTAGAGATAAGCTCTAGACTACATTGCATATTTATAGAGGTTATTGTAATAGGACACTCTAAAGTAAGCCTTGACTGTTAGTCATACAACCACTGGATATTAGTATAGCACAGTAATAATTGGACACCCTTTTAATGGCCTTTTAGTAGCAGATATTAACTGGGTGGTGGTAGTAATTACTACCGTATAGTCTGGGTAAAGGGGCACAGTTGGAGAATCTGTGTCAGCCTTTCCCAAGAGTGTCTGTGAAGTATAAATACTTATCTCAAAGTGTGTGTGTGTTGTGTCAGCTACTTGGCAGGGACATGAAGCACTGGTTGGACAAAGACGGTACTGGAGGTTTTAGCTGCCCAGTTAGGCTGAGACCTGGACGCTATAGCTGTGCCAGTAGGGAGTCTTATTGGGGACCTGGTGAGCAAGGGAGCAACCAGCCCCAGAATTACTGCGATCTCTGTGTGCACTTAAGGGAAATTGTACTTTACTGTGTGTATTAGTTATCCTTTTCTCTTCTATGTGACAAACTCCCTGGTATTAGTGGTGATGATTGAGGCTCCATGATTGCTGGGCCAGGGCACGGTCGTCATAATACTTCAACTACCCAAACATTGACTGGGAGCACTACTCAAGCCCCAGCACCTTAGCCCAAAGATTCCTGGAAATTATAAACTCAAATGCTATGGAACAACTAGTCACCACTCCCACAAGAGGGGACAACATACTAGACCTGATCATTACCAACATGGGGACTCTATGCTCCACACCTGAAGTATATCCCTCATTGGTAAGATCAGACCATAAATTAATTTCACTGGATGTCCACATCCCGACCCCACCCCCAGCCCAGAAAACCACAGTGAAAAACTTTTCAAAAGCGCACTTCTCACTTCTCAAAACTAAAGTGGAATCCTTCAAGGCCCCAGGGCCAGTGGAAACTACAGCCCAAACTGCAGAATCCTATATAAATGCATTCTACGGACATCTCCAGGAATGCATGGATCACGCTATCCCAAACAAAACCAATACCCAATCATCCAAAGGCAGGCGTCCAGTCTGGTGGACCCCTGCCATAAATAAACTGTACAACAGAAGGAGGAAGCTACTACATGATAGAGCAAAATCCCTAATAGGGAAGGCATCTCTGATCAGTACTAGCAAAAAATTACAATCCCTCATAAAATCCTCCAAGGCCGGCTTCGAGAGAAAAATTGCACAGGACACCAAAGACAATCATAAGGCTTTTTTCAGTTATGTTGGGAACCTGGGATGCAACTCCCAGACTTGTTCTGAGTTGATTCTAAACGACAAAAAATACACTGAACCCACAGATATTGCCAATATTCTGGCAGACAGGTTCAGTGCAAACTTCTCCCCTCCCCCAAAAGAGCAAGTATCTATCCCGGCAGAGGGCTGCCTCCCAAACATCTCAGATGCTCAGGTGAAGGCTGCCCTCTCCAAAGCAAAAAACACTGCTTCCATGGGACTAGATGGCGTCCCAGGTTGCGTACTACATGAACTACAAGAGGAACTAATCCCTCAAATAAAACAGCTATACAATCTCAGCCTCACTACAGGATATGTGCCCACAGAATGGCGTACAGCAACAGTGGCCCCACTCCACAAAGGTGGAGCCTCTACGGACCCTGGAAACTATCGCCCCATAAGCCTGACTAGCTTAGTCTGCAAGGCTATGGTGAGGATCATCATGGAGCTCATAAACAAAGACATTGGGGACCTACAGACACTAGATCCTACCCAGTTCGGCTTTGTCAAGGGCAGATCCTGCCTTTTGAACCTGGTTGACTTCTTTGAAACAGTCACCAAAGCCACAGATGAAGGGAAGGTAGTCCACACAGCCTATCTGGACCTTGCAAAGGCATTTGACACAATACCCCACTCGGGCATCATAGATAAGCTATCCAGCTTAAATATAAACCCCTATGTTGCAAGATGGGTCACAAACTGGCTCAAAGACAGAACCCACAGAGTGAGAGTTGCTGGAGCCACGTCAGACTCGAAACCGGTCACAAGTGGCGTCCCACAGGGTTCCGTCCTGGGACCACTCTTGTTCGGTATATACTTTTCCAAGGTACAGGCAAACGTGGGAGGACTATGGCTCACCAAGTTCACAGATGACTGCAAACTGGGCGCCATAATCAACTCTCCAGCTGACACAAACATCCTTCAAAAAGGTCTCACAGAGACAGATAACTGGTGCCAGCACCATGGTTTAAAGCTAAATGCCAAAAAATGTATAGTCATACCCTTTGGCAAAAACAATGTGCCCACAAATTACCACATAGGCGGAAACCCATTAAGTACAGAGAAAGTTATTAGGGACCTGGGGACCCAAGTTGATAGCAATCTCACCTTTGAAAACCACATTGCCAAAGTGGTTAGAAAGACCTTCTACATAGCCCACCTCATCACGAAGGGTTTCACATCTAGATCAAGAGAGGTAATCGTGCCTCTTTATTCATCCCTCATCAGGCCCATCATAGAATACAATGCCCCTTTTGGGATGTACCTTACCCGACACCTGCAGCAATTAGAAAGACCCCAAAAGTATCTCACCAAGAGGATCAAGGGGGTCTCAAACAGATGCCATATGCTGCTCGGTTAAAAAAAAACTCCAGCTCTACTCAGTTGCATACCGCCTACTTCGAGGCGATCTATGCCTGACATACAAAGCTATGTCAAATCCAGAATTAATGGACATGCTCCACCTCAGTAAATCTAAATCCCTTAGAGCCACACGCTCGAGGGACTTGAACCTCAGCACAGAAATAAATAGAACTTGCTGGAGGGACAGGTTTATAACCCAGAGGCTCCCTTCGCTCTGGAATAGAATTCCAGTTCATGTGAGGCAGAGCACCTCACTGAATCTCTTCAAGAAGAATCTCGATAAGTGGATGGGGGATCGTAGGTTTGTCCAAGGGATTACTCCCGTGTCACTATTAGACAGAGGCACAGTAAACTAAACCTTAAAAAGGGCACAGTATACTCAAATCAAGGGGTGGCGTAAGCCATACAGAATCGGGCTAGGCTTATAATTGCCCCAGGGCAGATAGCCTAGTATGAACCTATGAACCTATATGCAAATATGAAACGTGAAAGAGGACACCTCTGCCTGATTCCTCTGTTCAAGCAGATATTATCAGAGAGGACCCCACCCACTTTAATTTTTGCCTCCGATTTCTCATATATCCTCCTAATCAACCTTATTTTTTTAAGGAAATGCAATGGCTTCTACTGCCCTGCTCATAAAGTCCCAGCTTCCTCTATCAAATGCTTTTTCTGCATCAAGACTCACCAAGAACAATGGTATTTTCTTACATTCTGCTTCCTGCTAGGTCATCAATGTTTTGTTAATGTTGCCAAATGTTTGCCTCTCCTCCACAAAATCACAATGATCCATACCTATCAATTTTTGCATTATGTTTACTGTTCTTTTAGCCATTATAGATATGAACACTTTATAATCATGGTTTAGTATTGAAATGGGCCTATATGAAGCTGATGGATCTTTACCTCTCTCTTTAGGTATTACAGCTACCACTGCTTTCTTCCAAGATGTTGGTACTTCTCCTCTTAAAACACTGTTAAACAAATCCTTCCAGATCTTTCAGTTTTTTTCCTCCTACCTTCCAAACTTCCATAGGAAAACAATCTATTCATGGGGACGTTCCAGTAGATTGGTTATACATCACAATTTTTATCTCATCTCCCCTATCCTAACCATTAGTGACTGAGCCTCATCTACCTCTAAGCATGGCAGATTTAAATTTTCCATAAACATTTCCATTTGTGTATTTTCTTGATTTCCATATTTCTCTGCTTAACACAGACTTTCACAGAATTTCTGAAATACTTCAAATACCTCTACAAAAATCTCATTACCTTCCTTGTTATAGGCTTCCCTAAGCTTGGCGACAGCCTCTGTGCCTTCTTTTGACCGAGTTGTTGTGCTAAAAGTTTTTGTGCTCTAGTATTATTATCAAAAACAGTTGCTTAACAGCAATCTTTCGAAACTAGAGTAGATTATCAAGACAATCCCTTATTTTCTGCTTAGCATTCAGCAGTTGATCCTCCTCATGTTATATGTTAGATTCCCTTTATTTTGCAATACTTTAACATTGATCAGTCCCTCTAAATCGTTCTTGTTACTTATCCGTAGCTCCCTTTCTTTTATTTCCATCTTATTTTTAAACTCCACCTTAATTTTATCCCACTCCCTAGCCATATTTTCAGAAGCAATTTCTAGCCTCTCAAATAGCTCCAGAATAATCTGCCTACAAATTCCTTAAATTCATCTCTTTTCAACAGATAGGTGGGACAGTGCCAGTGTCTCATTTTTATTTCATTACCCTGTGATTTTATTTTAGTTACTTTTGGCACATGATCTGAAATAGTTACTTGGTGTGTATCAAGACCTTCAATTAAATGCACATGTTCCTGTGAAAAGTAAAATCTGTCTAGCCCAGCCTAGTCTTTATATCTTGGGGAATAATAAGTAAATTCACTCCAAACTCTTATTACTGAATTCACATCTTCCTTGGCAAATATCTTCATACATTTCTTCAAAAATATACGCTCCTTTGTTATACTGTTCCTTCTGGGACACCCCCAATACATCTTCACACCTGCAAATCAAATTCCTGCCCCCACCTACAAGTAACATTCCCTGCTAAAACCTCGATATTTCTTCAGAATTTTCTTAAGCTCCATTATAACAATTTTAGGTGGAATATAAATACGTGCCAGCATAATCCTCTTCCCTTGGCAGTAGCCCCTTAGCACTACAAATCTGCAACTATCTTTTTTTATTCACTTCTATCACTATTGGAGCTACTCTTTCAATTAATAGAAGTACTCCTCTTTTCCTTTGTCCCAGTTATTCTGCTGAATAACCATCCTGAAAATCTTATTTTATCAAATTCAAATGTTCAGTTTTTTTCATGTGTGCCTCCTGTAACAGAGCTATTTGCACTCTACATTTTTAAAATAGTTCACTATTCATTCTTTTCTCTATTTATCTGTGTGACCATTGACATTTAAAGACATTACAGAAAGCACTGTTGTATTAAGAAGTTATTATTCCCACCTTTTATGTACAACACCTTTTTGTTATGAGTCTATTTCCAGCTTTTATGTTGACATGCATACTCTGTTGGCAGGCAGAACTTTTATATAGTGGTTTCTTTTCACATCCATTTTAGCCTATGTCACATCTTAGAAAACTTTTTGTTTTACTGAAAGCACTAAACAAAAAAAAAAACCTAAAACCTATTAAAGTTTAAGTTCTATGTAACATTATAAGTCAATTTGTTCTCTGTTTTGTCCCCTGTATTTGATGTTATTACAGCTAATATTGTTATCCTAGAAATGTGTTTCTTTTCATGTGTAAACAATTTTTGTTAGGTACTATTTTATTTATCTTCTCTTCTGTGATGTTGGTTCTTTTGTTTTGTTTTGTTCTTTGATTACTTGTTAAAATTTGTGTGGAGCTTTTCTCCCCGGGCCTCTACTGAAAATGGAAATATATCCAGCTAGACTAGCCCGGTCAACAAATGTAAAATAAATAAATAAATATTAACTTAATAGTAACACACACAACTATGTACATCTTCAAATATTGAAGTGTTACTTATTTAATACAAACAAATGTCCCAAACTGACAGCCACACTCATAGACTTGAGTTAACCTAAAAGAAATGTTATCCATGCTAAGATGCGTGGTGCAGACTGTGCTAAGTATTAACCAGTTTTGTCTCATCTGTATAGCTCTTTCTGCTGGGAAAATGCCTGAATGTTTTCAGTTAACTGGGAAAACACCCGAATGCTTCAGTTAACATCATCTCCTAGCCAGTTTCTATTTTCTTTTTTTTTCCCAGCCAATCACTATCCACCAGACTTGTAAGCAATTTCTCTATCAGATTGTCTCCATGCAGACATGAGAGCCAGACAGCCAATTTCTCATTATCGGATAGTTTCCATGGAGACATGAGGGCCAGATAGAGAACTGTTACTACATATACATTCATTTCATAGAAAAAAGCCTCATAATATTCAATACTATTTTTCACTTACTTGCTTTTTCTTAAAAAAATGTTACTAAATCAATCTAAGGTCCTTAATCCAGTCATTCCCCCATGCAAGAATGAGAAAAAGCACATTCATTTTTCTTTTGTCGTGCTGTTTTAACCAGGCCTTTTGTTTACATTGCAGTGCCTACATTTTTAAACTGAAGAAGAAAGAGAATGGAGAAAAAGGAAAAAATAAAGCATTACCTATTTAGAACCCCATTACATTAAAAAAAAAAAAAAAAAAAAAACAACTGAATAAGCTTTACTTTATAGCATGCAGAAAAAAACACACCACAAAATAGTACTAAGAAAAAAAATGTTTTCTTTACTTACAGTTAACTTTCTCCCCTCTCTTCCCCTCCCCAAAGCATTTTTCCAAAAATAAATGACATGAAGTAGGGCATATACTTTACAGCTCCCCACACATCCAACAAAGTCTAAAAAAAGTCCAATATGTCCAGATTTTCTTTTTTCTGTCACATTTCACAAATATAATTACTGCAGTGTAATCCCACTCTAACTCATTAATTTTATTATGGTTCATCTTTATCTCCCAAATCCGGTCTCCGCTTCATTTTCAACATACTCTCGATTCTTCTAGTCAACTCTTGTGCTCTTTTCCTTCACGCCAACATTTCCATTGAAACAGTGGAAAATGTTTCATAGGTACAATTTGTCTGTGGTCTTTATTATCAGAACAACAAGAAGAATATCCTTTTTCACAGCTCACTTTTTGTTGGGCAAACTTTTGTATTTCTTCCTTAGCATGTACTTCATCACAAAATGATTTTGCCCCTCCAAAGGAGACTACCTTAAAGACAGCTGGGTACAGCAGTTTGAATCTCACACCTGCATCTTGACATTCCCTGAATTGTGGAATTAATTTAGTCCTCTTCTGCCTGGTGTACAATGCGTAATCATTCTTCACAAACACTGTCTCCCACTTTTAGTATTTTGTCCTTCTGCCACAGTTTCTTCAGTATCAACTCCTTCTGCTGGTAGGATTGCATCTTTACTATTAAAGGTCTAGACTGCTTTCTCTTAGCCAGGTTTGGAGCATACACATGATGTTCCCATTCAACCAACAATTCCTGCTATGGAATACCAGCCCAATTGCTTATTTGTGCTTTCATAAAATTAATGCAGTCTGTTCCTTCCAGCTTTTCAGGTACAGCTGAAAATCTCAGGTTTTCCTTGTGTTCTGTCCTCTAATTCTATTATATTTTGAAACATCTCTTCCTGAGCAGTCCCATATTCAGCCAGCCTTTTCTTCATTTCAACCTCTGATTTTTGCAGCTTTATCAACTCATCTGAATATTTGTTTAAAGCTTCTTCCATTTTTTCCACTGTTTTGTTTGTGTCGATAAGTCCAGCAATATTTCATTTATTTTAACCAGGTCTGTGTGCAGTTGTCTTATATCTTCCTGTAGATTACTGGAAATTATGGTTGGTGGTTGCATTGCTTTTTGTGAAAAGCTGCAGAACTTTCCCCAGTCAGTGCTTCTTCCTCATTTTTTGTAGCTGATTTTTCCAGGTGCTCTGCATTTCTTTTTTCCCTGGCATCCAGGCAGTACACTTACTAGCCAGTCACTGAAACTTCCCATAATCACTGAAGTCTACTGGCTTTCTCGGTTGAGTTTTTGTTTTCACACTGGGAGAGCTAGAGTTAAGCTGTTATTCAATATGCAGCCATCTTGGAAGTCGGCAAGAAGTTCTAGGTTGAGAGAAAGCTGAAGAATCCACCACTGAAGCTCTCAAGTTTGAGACATGGAAGCAAGGGAACTAGGAAATCTAGTGGATGACAGCGTTGGAGCCACAATGATTTAAGAACCACCATAGTTCTCATATGCAGCCTGGCTAGAGGCAGCACAGGAATGGTGTGAACCATGAATCCTAAAACCCTGAGAAAATTAATGTCTGTGACTGAAGCCAGAGGAAGAAGAGATTAAAGGACATTGATCAAAGAGAGAAGGCCTTCAGTGAAGGCAGTGACGTCAGCATGAGAATGGTCTGAATCCTGCAACAGAGAAAACCATGATCCAGAGAAGGAACCAGGACTAATTTCTGAAAATTTATGGTAAACCCCAGGTTTTGTAACAGATAAACAGTAAACTGGAGGTGTTGAAGCAGGATCTTGAGGGATGAAGCCTGAATTAGAAGGTCGTCTAGATAGGGAACGATCTGACCCCAACCATCCTGAAGAAGGCAATGACAGAAGCAAGTGATATGGCAAAAACCCTTGGGGCAGTTGAGAGGCCAAAGAGCAAAGCAAAGAACTGGAAATGCAAGGAAAAAACAAAGAAATGTAACATTTCCTGAAAAAGGGATAGACAGGGATGTGAAAGTAGGCATCCTTGACATCCAGGGATAACAAGAAGGCCTGACAAAGAAGAACAGGGAATACAGTTTAAAGGAGCAACATCCGAAAGGAAGGAACCTTTATAAAGGTGTTGAGCTGAGAAAAGTTGTCCAGAATGGGTCTACAGCTGTCTTTCTTCCTAGAAACCAGAAGCATACTGGAATAAAACCATTCCCCTTCCTGGGCAGGGAGTACAACTTGAATAATGCCTTGAACTAAAATACACTGAAGCAGTTCTGGAAAGAAAAGAAGTTGTTCCTGAGGAGGCTGAGGGATGCCCAGAAAAGGAGGATGGGATTTCCACAACATGAAATATCCCTGGTGAATGATTGACAAAACCCTTGAGTCTTCAGTAACCCTTAACCAAATGGGAAATGGCAGGGAAAGATGAAGGGATAAGGGAACCTGGCTTAGGGAAAGGGGTAGCAAATTATCAGAAAGAACCTGGTTTGCCTTGAAGATGAGGCTTCCAGAAGTAGGAGTCTGAGTAGACTTAGCAGGGGGTACATGCCTAGAACCCTTTTTACCTTTAGGAGGAGGGCAAGGCTGCACAGATTTGGATTGATAATTCCTCTGGAATTTAGGGACAGGGATACAAAAATGTGTTTCAATTCCTGCAAGGCCTTCCCTTTATCCTAGAGGGACCTAAAAAGCTCAACAGCAGCTAAACCAAAAAGGTTCTTATTATCAAAAGGAGCAAACAACAATCTAGCCTCAATATCATCAGGTAAGGACTGCAGACAAAGCCAACAGCAACATCTCAAAACATAACGAAATGCAGCAGCCTTAGAGGAAAAGCATTAGCTGCATCATAACCACATTTAATAGTGTACCAAGCCCCTTGAAAGGTAGAACCCAGTAAAGAAAGGGCCAAGACCTTCCCTTTCTGAATCATGAAAGTCAGAGATTGCCTGAGAAGGAGGACTAAAACATACCTGGACATGTGGGTTTGGTAATTTACAGCCCTAATAGCCAGGGTGGCAGCAGTATTTACCTTTTTGCCTAGATGCTCCATGGCTCTACTGTATTTATCAGAAGGAAGTATTTTAGTGGATAGCAAAAGTTTGGAAGGTTTGTCAGATGAGACGGACACTACAGAACGATCAGCATAAAGACTTTTGTACAAAAACTTACAATATGTCTGGTTTCTTAGAGGCTGGAGGCTGTGAATCAGGGGCAGCAGAAGCAGCAGACAGTTTGGGAGACTCCATCTGGAAGAGTTCATAATACCCGTTTTGAATATCAGAAACCTGAGAACAGTCCCATTTGGAACATTCCATCATGCAAGAAATAGTGTCCATAAAGGAGAATTCTTCTAAGGGAGAGTTTAGACTAATAGAATCTTCCTCCTCAGATATCCATAATCCAAGGGAGAAGGGATTTGAGAAGAATATGCTGAACATTCTTCCCCAGAATCCAAATCCTCTTCAGACGACTGCTGCCCTCTGGGCCTCTTAAGATGAGTAGATGACCAGGGAAGAGTAGGCACAGAAACTCCTTGAAGAGGCTTTAAGGTCATGAAGGTATTAAACAACCCCAGGGTAAAATCCTGCCATTCACATTAGGGATCTTTATCAGCAGTGGAAATATGCTTTTTTTTTCTTTTGAGGGACGACTGCCCAAAAAACCCTATAAGGTTCTTGCTGACACTCAAACAACATTGTAGGAATTTCCTCTCTAACTAAGATTTACAATATCATCCTCAGTCCTTCAGATATAATCAGCAGAGTTTCACCCTCAACAATCTAGAGTGGATGTTTGCAAAGCCTCTGAAGACATGGAAGAAGCCAGATCATGCCAGCCTCCAACAGGGTCATGGCAGAGGAGTCCAAGACTACAACCAGACGGTCCTCTGGGCTTTCACCAGCCTTGACAGAGACGCCAAGGGGAGGCAGGACAACAGCTGAATCAGACCTGTGTTTTTTGGCCTTTTCCTTTGCAGGTGACTGACCTTTGAGATGGGAAGGCACCACCACAGCACCTTGTGCCAACAATTTAAGACACTGATTCTCTAAGTAAATCGACAAGGAGGAGAAATAACCAAGTATGGTCTTGGGGACAAATGCTTGGTAGACAAAACACTGCATATGGTCATGAGAAGCACTCAAACAAAAGAGACACTCCTTGTGATGATCTTTATGGGGAATCTGCCTTCCTTACTGACATTTTACCTTTCTGGATGACATGCAAACACACCAAAATAAAAAACGAAATAGATCAGGAAATCCCAACCAGGCACCTAACTGAAACACCGCTCGTAACCAGCAGACAAGGATCATTCAGACCCAAGGCCAATGATAGCATTCAGATTGGCGGCAAAGTTGTTCTGAGTTATGCATGTCCATATATCAATTTATGCTCTATGCCTTGTGCAGGGAGCGTGTATGTGACATACAACAATAAATTACAAATGCTTTGCTATGCTGGTCAGACACTGGACTACCCTTGGCAGGAGATCCCTTACGTAAAGAATACTGCAATAGTGATATGGAAGGACATTGACAGATTTGTGTGGTCTGTTTCTGTCTTTTCCTTAATGGATGGGTATCGGATCTGATCTTAGATCTGGCTATAGCGACTTCCAAGCTTTGGAGCCGGTGCTCAGGCTCCTCCCAAAATCCCTGTGAATAGAGAGCACTACCACAGATCAAGTTTGCCCAGCCCAAAGAAGGCACTACACATTATAAAATGATAAAACACAGTTGTAAGCAACCTAAGAGAGCAGATGACTTAAAAAGAGGTAACTTGAATAATGAAGAGAGAGTCAGGATAGCTAGATACACCTCAGAATGAAATTATACTGTTGACAAACTAAACTGCAGCAAAAACCAAAATAAGACATTAGATGGTGGTGGCTAGGGAATTGAGGAAAGGTCAGAAATAGGCAACACAGATCTATCATTATGGTGATATAACTTTTTATGTCTGCTTCTCAATGGATGGGACAGAGTCCCCCAGCTACTTTTATACATAGGTGGCTTCATGGAAGGAAGCTTTAAATCTGGATTGCACATCCAATTTGTAATGTGAGATGAAGGTATAAACTTTGGACCAAGTACCTGCAGCATGTATGTCATTAACTGGAACACTTGAGAAAAAGGCTGTAGATGAAGCCACAGACCTAGTAAAATAAGCTTTTGAAGTGGAAGGTAGAATAATTATTTTCTTGGTAAACAAAGGAAATGCACAGTCAACCAACATAAAAGAGTGATCTTGGACATAACTTTTCCTAATTTAGCATTTGGAAGGACGCCGATAACTGATCAGATTTTCTAAAAGGCTTTGTCTTGTATAGGTGAAAACATAACTGGCGATAAACAAGAGTGAATATACTAAATTATGTGATATTCAAGAAATCTGGGAAGAAAACTGAATATTTATGGTTTGTTTAATGAATGATTCTGAAGCCACCTTAGGGAGAAAAGAGGAATTGATTCTCAGCAGCACTCTGTCCTTGTTCAAAATTAAGTACTGAGGTTTTGTGGATAAGGCATGTACCTCAAAAATTCTCTTGATAGAAGTGATAGCCACCAAGAATAATATTTTTCATTATGAAAACTTCAGATCAATTTTTGCAGCATGTTTGAAGGGAGGGCCAGTCACGGCCTGCAAAACAATGGTAATATCCCACTGGATCTGTAATACGAGGCTGGAGTAGGCAAGTATCTCCAAGAAAGGCCTTGAGCCAAAGGGAAGCTATGGGAGTGAGATTTTCCCTTATGTGGGATGAATAAATTGCAGTTAACTGAACCTTAATAGTGGAACACCTGGCACAACCTTGAAAAAAATGCACATAAAGTCTAAGATAGCCATCTGTAAGAGGAGCTGAAAAGAGATCAATATTTTTCTCCACAGCCCAAACAGAAAACCCTTTCCATTTACGTCTATAAACTTTCCTAGGAGAAGGCTTCTGAGAAGAAGATGACAGGTAGACAACTGGGGATGACTACTTACAAGCTCTAGGACACCACAAGAAGTTTATTCAATAAATATAAGCTTTCACACAGCAGTACGTCATCAGATATACTAAAACGTTTTGGGTACAAGAGCAGCAACTTTTAAATACACCGACTCTAGGCATCACATGACTAGAAAAAAACAATTGTAACAATAATTGCATAACACAAGACACAATGTTAAAAAAAAATTAAACACCCAGTTTGAACAATAAAGCATCTATTTAATGGATCTAGATTTTAAAACTTGTTTCAAACTATACATTCCATCCAACCCTGGAGGACAGTCCGCATGAAATCTGCAAATCCAATTGTACTCTTTTCATTCTGTCAGCAGAAATTCATCTCCACCCCTTATACTAACCCATATTACTTCTAAAACACTAAACTTAAAAAGGTGCGTTGTCAGCTTGAAATATGCTTATACAGAGAACTTGTTTTAATATATCTACATATACAAGGCCAGTGATCACATATATAATCCTTTAGTTTTCTATTGCTTTTGCCAATACAGAAAGAGGTTATTTTACACCTCACTAAATACACAATATTCTGCATCACATATTGCAAATACATTCAAATTAAACATTTTTCCGGTATTTGGATGTACAAATTACTTATCACTACTGAGATATTCACAAAATTAACAATTGAAGCATGGTCTAGCACCTTTATTACCTGTCATAACTTTTTTGTTTCTGTTTGTTCTTTATAGCATAATATATGCCTCACATTGTTAGAATTTTTGTATATAAATTTAGGAACAAAAGGGCTTTTTTTTTTTTCATTAAACCTTCATAAGACCTTAAAATATTCTAATGTTTTCTATAAATATTAGAAAAATGTTTAGTATGTGCATTATATGTAATTGGGATAGAAAATCAAAAGCCCCATTGTACAGATATGAACAGACTAAAGGGAGGTCTAACTAAATGTCAGGCTGAAAATAATAATGGTAATATTGAACGCAGAACTGCTTTTTAAGACGATACCTAATGACTATGGTGTTGACACCATTAGGCATACATTGAATACAGTCATATCTGACTTCTGCTGTTATAACTGCTATATGTCAACTGTCTGCTTTAGTATTACAAAATAATGCATTTATGCTCAATAACATTTTTACTTGCCACAATCTGGGGTAGCAATGCGTATGCCACTGGCTAATACATATGTCAGTTTAGTCCTGTTTTGAAAAATAAGTCTCTCTAAGAAAAATTCTGAGTTGTACTATGAAAATGTGCTGCATTACAAGCATTTTGTGAATGATCTATGAGCAGCTGAAGGAATTTAACTTTTTTAAACTCTTTTTTGAGGTTTAAATCAACTGTGCCTAAGCACGAGATATGTTTCTTAGACATTCTGTTGACACATAATGGCTGTGGCTTTGAAACATCTATTTATAGAAAAGTTATTAGAAAGGCTACATACCTTCATTGAACTTAGTATGCATCATGGGCACATTTTGTCAGAGATAATGTGTAGAAGGACCACTGATGAAGATGTATATGATAATGCAATTGAGAGTCTCAGAAATGACTTTAAAGGAGGGGGCTACAGTATTAATAGATTAGAAAATATTAAAAATCAACAAAATGGGCTAAGGACTTCTGTAGCTAAACCTTGCATTCGGGAATATGAATCTTCCATTGGTTCTGTTAGCCTGAATAATGGGCCTTTTGATTTGTCCATCCCTGCTACGTATATGCACATGCTGAACAAATTTCGAATATTTATAGAAAACATTGGAATATTTTAAGAACTTGTGAAGGTTTAATGGACAAAATCCTGCTACAAAATTTATATACAAAACGTCTCCTAATTTGAGGAATATGTTATGCTATAAAGAACAAAAGAAACAAGTTATGACAAGTAATAAAGACACCAGATCACGCTTTAGGTGTTTTAATTTGTGAATATATTAGTAATAAGTCATCTGTACATCCAAATACTTGAAAAATATTTAATGTGTGTCTGCAACATGTAAAACAAAGAATATTGTGTATTTAGTGAGATGTGTAAACTGTACCTCTTTCTATATTGGTAAAAGCAATGGAAAAGTGAAGGACTGTATATGTGAGCACTTGTCTGATACATGCAGACATGTTAAAACAAATCTTCTATTATACGCATATATTTCAAGCTGACAGCACTCATTTTTAAGTTTACGGTTTTAGAAATAATATTGGTTAGTATAAGGAGTGGGAATGAATTTCTGCAGAGAGAAGAGAGTATAATCGGATTTGCAGATTTCATGCAGATTGTCCTCAAGGACTGAATGGAATGTGTAGTTTGAAACTGGTTTTAAAATCTAAATCCATTAAATATATGCTTTATTGTTCAAACTGCATTGTTATTTATTTTTTTTTTATCACTGTCTCTATTTAGATAAGTTATGTAATCATTGTCATCATCGGTTGATTCTGGTCATGTGATATCTAGTGTGTATTTAACGGTTTCTGCTCTTACACAGAAACACTAAGTATATCTGATGTAGCACTGTTGTGTGAATGCTTATTACTGAATAAACCTCTTGTTGAGGGTGTTCCTTGAGCTGCAAGTTGCTTGCCACAGACCGAGTTTTCCTCCACTGAAAATATTGGCACATTCTGGAAATAGTTTCAAAGAGGATGCAATAATCATCATTTTCAGCACAAAAATTTTTGATATAGGATTTTTGTGCCCATGGAGTAAAATCCACCAAGTGGTAAACTGCCCATCCACTTGATTCCTCCCGTTTTCAGCCCTGTATCTAACACAATTCTAGCTCACTTTTGCACTGAATTCACCATGTGGAACCTAAAGAGAGGACGAATATGAACAGAAGAGCCCTGACTTCACCACCTCAACATAGGGGCTCAATAGCGAAGATCCCATACTAGAAAACCACAGACCCACTTTCTGAGATGAGCCCTCTTCCCCTTGCTGTGGCGACCACACAACCACCAGGTATAGATGTTCTACCAACATGGCTTGCATTTAGCAAAAATTAAAAAATTCTGCAGTTTGTAGTACAGTGAAAATTGTTATCCTAAGGATCCACTCCACAGTGCATATTCTTTATGCCATTTACTCTATGGGGACAAATAGCCTATACAAAAAGTTCTGAGGTCCCAAACTGTACTTATATTTTCTTCTTACTCAGGGCACATCCAAGAGTTATGTAGAAACAAGCACAGTTACTTATTTCCAATGTAAACTATTTCTCTAGATGCATGTATTTTTCCAAAAATGGGTGTTGCCAAGTGCCTCACTAAATGACTACCTCCCCTGCATAAAAAAAAAGGTCCATATTCATTAGGAAAAAGAATGCAGACCGGTCACGTTAATCATGCATATCTGTCTCTTTAAAGCAGGCACTATAATCATTTTTACCAAAAAAGAAAAGATTAGCCTCTCAGGAAACATTAGCCCTATAAACGTGAGCACTGCCTCTCATACTGCATGTGATACAAAAGTTGACAAGCCAAGTCAGACTGGAAAAGGTTCTGTAATAAATTCTTCATAATTTGCTTCAAGGAATATGACCCTCACAAAGGCAGGCACAGCCCCTCTCATACTGCATGTGATACAAACAGGTTAACTCATTCTGTCCATAGCCTCCTAAAAGTAGCATTTTCACTGATCAAACTGTAAATTACTCCACAAACCACTCTGTTAGATGACACAAAGAAGCTCAACTGAAATTACTTTTTTTTAATATTGTTCGATAGTGGTTGTCCATGGTCTGTTGTCATGCAACTGAAAGTACTTTTTTTTATTATTGTTCGATAGTGGTTGTCCATGGTCTGTTGTCATGCTTGAATTCTACTTTTTATGCTTGCTAAAAATAAACATTTTAACTAAGAATGAGGTTCCCACAGGCTGCCGAACTGGTAAAGCCTCATGGGTCTTTCACAAACATTCAAATAAGGGATTAAACTCCGAGCTTTGCGATGGCTACTTATTCTTCCATCTCCCAGATTTTCCTCCAATCAGCTCTCTCGGACCCCAAGACTATTCTCTAACTACCTTTAAATAAGTGACCTGCTGAATGTAATGTATTAGAACAAGAACACTTGTCAGTCAACTCACTTAACTGAATACACTATTTGAAACTTCAGCAAGGCATCTTTATTCCTCCTGCAGGCAAGGCATCAGAGAAAGAGAGACCTGCTAGATCTACTAGTTAAAGTGATTTTATCTGGACTAATCCTTTATGTCACATTCTGGGTCACAGGTGAGATACCAGACCTGACTCAAGCTTTCTGGATTGCTAGTTTTCTTTCTGAAAAGGAAAGGGTAGTTTCAATCTCCTCCTGTTAGCAGATGCTGAATGTCAGGAGGTTAAAAAGAAGTTTGATCTTGCAGATGGCCCCCCCCCCCCACAAAAGAGGGATAGATTTATACTGGCATCTGTATTCCCTGATGATTCACTATCAGAAATGATTTGTCTGAGACTACCTGTTACCAAAGACAGTGGGTCCAGATTTTTGGGAAGAATTAAAGGCTTGCTGGGTGGAAAAGCAAGGGGAGGTTCTGAAGATAATCATTCAGGGTTTTTAGCCTGTCCTGGTTTATGGTGGGGTTCCTTTCTTTCCGAATCCCCCTTATCATTGTTTTTTTTAATCCCGTTTTCCAGCAGCTTGCTGTGTCGCCTTATTTTGATTTTTGTAAAATGTTGCAGACGTAGCACTAAAATCCTTTACAGGTTTAGAAAAGGACGGCTAAAATATCTCAAACTTCCTGAATCAGTGTACTTCTTTCCCTCTCATCACACTTTGGATCATCTGCTGTTGAGGTCATGCAACACCGATTTTCTTCTTGCTGAGGGAATGTAATTCTTGTTTGGAGAAGTTTTGCTACTTAAAGTCTAGTGTCCAAAAATGCTCCAATGAACGCTAGAGACTGGACTGGTTGTAGCTTGGACTTTTCTAGATTCACTGTAATCCCAAAGTTTATGCAGAGTTGAAGCAAGGAGGCCTTGGTTTAATGAGCAGATTCCTGGAAGATACAGTAATGAGCCAGACTTCCAAATACAAGAATACCCAGAAACCCTGCAGTCAAAGATGTTCTTCCATCTTGTGCTGCCATGACTGACATACACTTGGTAAACACCAGGTGGGCTTTGGTGAGACTAAAAGGCAGAGCTTTGAATGGTCTGAATTCGTAATGACTGGCTCTTGTCTGGAAGGTGAGGTACTACCTGGAGCGACTGTCCATTTTTATGTGGTAGTACACATCCTGAAGACCTACTAATCACATCCAATCATTCTCAGTAATGGGAAAATGGAATGAAGCATAACCATCCAGAATTTTGTTTTCTTCCCAAAAAATTTCAAGAGATTTGGGTACAAAATTGGCCTTATGTTGCTGTGTTTCTTTGCCTCTAAAACAAATCTTGAGTGAAAATCCAGATCTTCTCTGATCTGGAAGGAGCTCTTGGATGACTTGATTTCTTACAGGCTTCCTTAGTTCTAAAGTGGCTTCTTCTCTTCCTGAGGGTGGAACACAGTCTTTTCAGGATGAAGTAAGGGTATGAAAGGGAATGAAATACTCACTGGTTATGATCCTCTGCACCCACTTGTCTTGAGCAATGGACATTCAGGTTGTTGGGTGCAGGGATAGGGACCCCCTGACTGCCTCTAGAGTGTGACAGTTGAGCAACCATTCAGGAGTGCTGGAAGGCTTATCTGAGAAAGGACCTCCTGTAGCCTTATTTTTTGTAGTCCACCTCTGCCTTTTGAGCGAAATCTATTATGTGAGTCTTCCCCTTTGCCTCAGAGAGCTCCTTCTCCAGAAGAATTGGATACAAACCTCTGGGATTTACAAAACCACAATCTCTTTCCTTCCTTCTGGTTTCTGGAGAAGGTCTTTTTAGGGGCAGAGAATTTGATCCTACAGCAGATACGGATTTGCCATCCCTCTCACTTCTAGAGACAGTCTAGAGATGGTCTCTTTCACTTTGGCACTGGACAAAGTTGATCCATCAAGTGGAGCATTGAAGGATGTCTTGAAATGTTCCACAAAAATTGCACAGCCACATCCAGGGATGTCTTCTTATGGAAATGCCCATGCCAGCTGCTCTAGATGCACCTTCAGTGGCATTAAAGGTAATGTACACAGAGACATTATACCTAAAGAGGGTAAAGATCCATCACATCGTTTCATATTGGCCCATTTCAATACTAAACCATGATTATAAACTGTTTATGTCTATAACGGCTAAAAGAAAGGCAAAAGTGATGCCAAAATTGATAGATATGGATCAATGTGATTTTGTGGAGGGGAGGAAAACATTCGACAACATTACCAGAACACTGACGATCAAGAGGAAGCAGAATGTAAGAAACCACCACTGATGTTGGTGGGTCTTGATGCAGACAAAGCATTTGACAGAGTAATCTGGGAATTTTTGAGCAGGGCAAGGGAAGTATTTGCATTCTCTGATGAAATTATAACACTGATTAGGAGAATATATGAGGGCTTGGAGGTGAAAATTAAAATGGGTTTATTCCTCTCTGATAATTTCTGCTTGAGCAGGGAAACTAGGCAGGGGTGTCCCTCTTTCCCCTTTGTTATTTGCATTATATTTAGAAGCACTGGCACAGAAAATGAGGGACTCAGAAATTCAGGGATATAATTGGTATGGTAATCAAGAAAAGCTGGCTCTATATGCAGATGATATTACTTAACACCTGATAAAACCAGAAAAGGACATTACAGTGCTGTGGAACATTTTGAAATTATTTCACATCTTTTCAGGATAAAAAAATGAATAAAGCTAGAAAAAGGCAATAGCAGTAAATTATGTACCCACACACAAATTGGTTCAGTAATATCCATATTTATGAGGACATGATAAAATAAAGTATTTAGCAATGCAGATTAAAAATTATTCTGGCGTGGCAGCTGCAGATATATGGGAAATGTCTAAACAAATTGGCTCTGCGATACAGATAGTAAGACACAAGCAGTTAAAGCAGTTAAAATGTTTTTAGTCTCTTATATCTTATACAGAGATTAGGCAATTAAAGAGCGGAAGGATTTTATTTGGGAGGGGAGACAGCAAGAGTCAAGTGGGATAAACGGATTCTTCCAATAGAATAAGGCAGATTTAGATTACCAGATTTGAAGGGATATTTCCGAGCTATACAGTTAAGGCTCCTATACACGGCACAAGCAGAAACCTACAATTCGAAATGGAAAGGGATGATGATGAAACGGGGGGGGGGGGGGCTCAAGAAACAAGGAGTGACTGGGATTTTGGATGCAGACTTTTAGGGAGAATAACAATAATAATATAGGATATTATATTCATAAAGCAGCCAAAAGTATTCTAAGAACTAAGCCAACACGGGAATAGAGAAAGGAGATTCTGCCCACAGGGATGACTGCAATTAGGGAAGGCAGGAATTTAGTGGAGAAAACCTGCAAAGGAATCAAGGTATTGGGAGCAAAAACTAGAGAAGGAAAAGGTAACAGAATGGGAATATGCCAAAAATGTATTTGGACTGCAGGTTAGAGTTTGCCTTCCCTATCAAGGATTGATATAGTACAGGCAAAGAAAAAGAAATAGGAGATCCTAAATGAAAGACCAGCACTGGTAGAGTTTTTGGTATAATCTAGAACAGAAGCTGCTGTTAAAAAGGAATAATTAATAGAGCATATAAAATATTACGTGATAACTATACGAATCAGAGGAGGTTTGAAGGATTGGGAAGAAAGATTGGATAAACAATTTACAAAGAAACAATGGGGGATATATATCTGTCTCCCAAAAGTACAGTTGTGTACAGTTACCATAAATGTAGATGTTCGTGTGTATTCACTGTTGCAGTCATCACATATGGGTTACCTGCTTGCAGCAGCCCTCAGTCGGCCTGATTATCAAAGTCTTGGGTCCTGCGTCAGTTGCCGTCTCATCTTCCATGATGTCAGGTAGTCAGAGGTACAATGCATGCAGCCGACGCCATTACATCAGTTTTTCTTGCCCCAGATGTCAGGTGCCCCCATAATGGGAAGCAATTATATATACAAGGTTACACCTCCAACAAAAACAAAAAAGCAAATACACCAAAAAGCTTTAAACATAGTAAGCAAGAATAGAAGTACAGCCAATAGAAGTCAGCGGACTAGCCAGAGGGTAACTAGGACTGCAACAGTGAATACACTCGAACAGCTACATTTATGGTAAGTGTACACAACTGCACTATGTTCTTTGTGTTTCACTGTTGCAGTCATTACATTTGGGTAGATTCTCAAAGCCAAGTATGGGAGGAGGAAATTAGATAGCATTAGGACCAGTTATAAGGCCCTGCAAGACTGCAGTGGCAAAGCCAGCTGTGGATTTAGAGAGAACTGACAACTGGCAATGCTTGGTGAAGGTATGTACCGAACTCCAGGTAGCATCTTCTAAGATGTCCCTGGTAGGGACACCTCTGAGAAAGGCTGTAGAGGTAGATGCAGCCCTGGCTGAATTTGGTCTAATCCCCTGTGGGGTAGGTTTTACATGGTGCTTATAGCAGAAATGAATGCAATGGCCTATACATTTAAAAATGGTTTGCTTTGAAATGGCCTTCCACTCTGCCCCTGCGGCAAATGCAACCAGCAGCTGTTCAGATTTCCTGAGAGGATTAGTCCTGTCCAAATAAAATCTAAGTTGTCTGTGCACATCTAAGGAGTGTAGTATTCATTCCCCTTTGTTCTGTGGATTAGAAAAGGTGGTTGGCAAATTAATGGACTGATTAAGGGCCACACTGGATACCACCTTAGGCATGAAGGAGGGAATAGTCCTGAGGGACACCCTGTCCACATGAAAAATGATGAAAGGCTCCACTGCCATGAGGGCCTTTAATTCAGACACCCTTCTTGCTGAAGTGATTGCTAAAAGGAAGGCTGTTTTCCAAGAAAGGAATTTCAACTCTGCATTTGCAGCTAGCTCAAAAGAAGGTAGAGTGAGTTTTTCCAATACAAAGTTAAGGTCCCCGGTTGGAGTAGGGGCTCTCATGGGTGGTCTTACGTTTCTGGCCCCTCTGAAGAACTGCTTCAGCAGTGGGTGAGAGAAGAGGGGTGGTTCTGTGTTGTAATGAGCTGAAATGGCTGAGGCATGAATTTTGATGGCGGAAAAGGAAAGGCCCTTGTGAAGCATCTCAGTTAAGTATTGAAGAATCTGAAGTAAATTGGGTGCTGCTGTGTCCATCCCGAGCCTGGCTCCAGGAACAGAATCTTTTCCATTTTACAGGATAGGATTTTCTAGTACTAGGCCTCCTTGCCTCCATAATGACATCCAACACTTGCTTACTGAGGGATGGTAACAGAAACCAGGTAATTAGCCAGGCTGCCAGGTTCAGGGTTTGAAGCTCTGGGTGCAGAATCTGGCCCTCCTGCTGGGACAGCAGGGCAGGGGTCTGAGGCAGGTGCCATGGTGCCAGCAATGACACACTGCGCAGAAGGGGGTACCAGTGTTGGTGTGGCCAGTCTGGTACAATCAGTATTGCCCTTGGTTTGTCCTGTTTGATCTTTAGTAGTACCTTGGAGAGGAGAGGCAGAGGGGGAAAGGCATAAACTGATAGGTCTTTCCAGGTGAAGGACAGGGCATCCACTTTCCAAGCTTGTTTGTGGGGAGTCCTTGTGCAGAATTTTTCCAAATGGTAGTTCTGGGGGGAGGCAAACAGCTCTATATCTGGGCTCCCCCATTTGTTTCTCAACATGTTGAATATCTTTGGTTCCAGTTTCCACTCGTGTGGATCCATGAGATTTCTGTTTAGTTCATCTGCCAGTGTATTTAACTTTCCTGGCAGGAATTGAGTCTGTAGGTGCACTTGGTAGCTCAAGGCTGTGTTCCACAATGCCATGGCTAGTCTGCAGAGAGGGTATGATGGGTCCCCCCCTGCTTGTTTATGTACCACATAACAGTGGTGTTGTCAGTCTTTACCATTAGTTGCCCTGGAAGAATGTGGTCCTTGAAGGCGGTCAGAGCATTCTATACAGCTAACATTTCTTTTTGATTGATATGCAGGTGCATTTGACTTGGGTTCCATTTGCCCTGAATGCAGTTCCCTGTCAAGTGAGCCCCCCATGCATAGTCTGATGCGTTTGTTGTTAGGATTTGGGCGGTAGGGGGTAGAGTGAAGGGCAGTCCCTTGTTTTGGGGCAGGCCTCTGCCCATCAAAGGAACTGTATCTGTAGACAAGGTATAATAGGAATCATTGCTTCTAGATCCTGAGAATGTTGACACCATAGGCTTTTTAGATACCATTGTAGTTTCCTCATATGCAGTCTAGCATATGGAATCAGAAGAATGCAGGAGGCCATGAACCCCAGGGCTTGCAGTATTTTCCTTGCAGATAGCTGGGTCTTTATGGCCAGTAGTTTGAAGTAGATTGTCAAATGATCTTGTTTCTCTGGCATGAGGAAAGCCATCTGGGAATTTGTGTTTAAGCTTGCTCCCAGGAATACAATTTGTTGGCAGGGTACCAGATGTGATTTCTTTTCGTTTATGGTGTACCCAAGAGAAGTTAGCAATTTTTGTACAAACGCCAGATGATTCAATAGTATGTCCTGGCTTTCTGCCCGAATTAAACAATCGTCCAGGTATGGATATATTTGGATATTTCTTTGCCTGCAAAATGCAATGACTGGAGCTAAGCAGTTTGTGAATACCCTGGGTGCAGTAGATAAGCCAAAGGGCAGTGTGGAGAACTTATAGTGCATGTATCCTGCTTTGAAGCGTAGGTATCTTCTTGCAAGGATTCCCCTATTGGAATGTGCAGGTAGGCTTCCTTTAAATCCAGTGCTGTCAACCAGGCATCCTTGCCTATCATAGGAAGTAGCTGAAGAGTTACCATCTTGAATTTTGGGATCATCAAAATAGTGTTTAGGATAGAGAGGTCCAGGATAGGACGCCAGGAGTTGTCTTTTCTGGGCACCAGGAAAAGTCTTCAGTAGAAACCTTGTCCCCTTTCCTGTTCTGGAACAGGTTGAATAGCCCTGATGCTTAAGAGAGAGAGAGAATTTGCTTTTGAGCCTCTGCCCACTGATTTGGGAGTAGATCTGGCCAACCGTTTAGGGTTGGGGTAAGGAGTGAAAGTGGAATCTGTATCCTTGGGAAACTACATTTAAAACCCATTTTGTCCTGGGTAATGAGTTCCCAACTTTTTGCCTGCAGGGCAATCTTTCCCCCTAAAGGAGCAGTCAGTTGTGCAGGGCTTGGAAGATTTAAAGTTAAGTCATTGAGACAGTTTACCATGGGGGGAGTCTTACCACTCCCAGCTTTGGAAGTGGGAGCCCCCCACTGCTTAGTCCTGTGTGTACCTTGGGACTGAAGCCAGGGTGTTCTGTTGGTTCTGGATTTGGACTGAGAAGGCCTGGAAGAGGCAGGAAAGGCCCAATTTTTAGAGGGCAAATGCCTACTAAATCTGGGAGGCTGTACTTGCAGAAAATCTAACAGTTTGCATAGATTTAGCTTTTTCCTCCATCTTTTTAAGTACTTCTGCTTTGTTGCCAAACAGGCGTTCTTGGTTTAAGGGAGCATCCAGCAATTTACCTTCAACGTGATCTGGCAAAGATTGCTCCTTAAGCCAAGCAAGCCTTCTAAGTACAGACCCAGTGACAGCAGCCCTGCAAGATGCCTCTAGTGAATCAAAACCACATTGCAAAGTATGTTTTCCAGCTTGTTCAGCAGAATGCATTAAATCCTGTAAATCTATTTTCAGCACAGTCAGGAATCATCATCATTTTCTGTTTAAGCAATCCAATAACATGTTGCTGATACTTTAGCATATGAAACTGGCAGTTTAAGGCCCTAATGGCCAAGGTTGCAGAAGTGTATACCGTGTTACCCCATCTATCCAGCACCCTGGAATCTCTATCAGAGGGGGTACGATTTTTTGCAAAAGTAGCCTTAATGCCCTTGGGTCCCTGTGAAATTGTCTCAGGATCCGCAGTAAAAATTTTTAGAGAGGAACTTGTGAGAGTCAGAAACCCTGTAATATCTATCAGGTTTTCTGGGAGCAGGAGGTAAAGAGTCAGGGGCAAGCTAGATTCTGAAAAGGCATCATCAACAATGCTCAGTAAAGGGGGGATAGCTAATCCCCAAGCCTCTTTTTAAAGTCAGAGTAATCCTGGCTTTCCCATCGAAAATGCTCCCTAAGAGTATGCAAGTTTTCACCAAAAGAGAAATCCTCTGGAGGGGAAGCAGAGGGAATAGAGTCCTCTGCATCAGAAACCTCACAGGTAGATAAGGGTAAATCCTGGTCAGAGGAAACAGAAATTTCAGAGTCCTGATCAGAAGAATCATAAGTAAACTCAGTCCTATCTCTCTTAGAGGGAGAAGGGTGGCTTCCCCTGATTAGAGTAATAAGGTCTTCAGCCATTCTTATCATTTGTTTTTTAGGCATAGAGGCCTGACCATCCAGACTGGGCATCGGTTTTCTAGGCATGGATCGAGTTTTAGGCCTAGAAGATGGTGGTTTAATATGCAAGTCAGTAGGCCTGAATACACCCTCAGAAGCCGGTGCCTGCATAGCGGCTCCAGACCCATCCAAGGTAGAGACATCCACAGGTTCCACAGTTGACGCATCTCGCCACATACCAGACTCCGAATGGGTCTCAGTAAAGGCCTGCGAATCTGAAGTAGTGGGCATCAGGGGCTGCGAAAGCGCCTCGCTGAGTACCGGTGAACTGGCGACTAGCTTAGGAGAAGCATCGTCAGCAGCTTTGGACCTATGCGGTTTGTCTCTGTCTTTATCTTTGTGCTTTTTCAGAATGTCGGTAGTCAGGTGGTTTACTGAAGCCATATCTGGATAATTGAACAGAGTATCAAAACATTTAGAAGCATAAATAAACCGACAACGAATAGTTCATTATTTAAATAAGGCAAAAAACCGACAGCGAGGTATGTCGTGGTCAGGGCCTAAGAAAGGAATGCAGTACAAATGAAAATCTTTATGAGGTATTTGCTTTCCACAAGAAATACAATTATTAACTTTTACTGACATCGGTTTAGAGTAAGAAAAAGTTTCCCCAACAGGGTACTTAGCTTAGCTGAAGACCAGTTCTGAAACTTGAAACTGAAAATTTCAGGAGTCGGCCGACCAGCACTTGTGAAGTGCTTCTGCTTCGGGCACCGCACGGCAGGAAAGACTGATGTAATGGTGTCAGCTGCATGCTTTATACCAGACTACCTGACGTCATGGAAGATGAGACAGCAACCGACGCAGGACCCAAGACTTGGATAATCAGGCCGCCTGAGGGCTAACTGCAAGCAGATAACCCAAATGTGATGACTGCAACAGTGAAACACAAAGAACATCATGCAGCAAAATCTAGAAAATTTAGGATTTTGGCTTGGAAATGTTTACATAGATATTTTTATACCCCAAGTAGACTTTAGGGAATTTTTCCTCAGGCAGACAGCAAATGGAAGTGTGATGGCGAAGAAAGGAGTAATTGGAAGCATATTTTCTGAGTGTAATGAGTTGGCAGTCTTTAAAGATTCCCTGCAGACATCTCTATCAGAGATGCTTGGTTAGAAGTTTGGTTCAACTAGGGCAATGATTTTTCTGAGCTATGATATAGAACTGGAATTGCCTAGACATAGGAAAGGCCTTGTTGAGTCTAACTATGGTGGCTGAAAAAGAACAAAAAGTAATAAATAAAACTTGAATTGGGATATTTAGGAAAGGGTAGGAGCAAATTACACAGCTAAATGGGAACTGCAGGAACAATACATACAGGGGAGGAATACGATTTAAAAGAAGGCATGACTTGAATGAGCTATGTAATGTCTGACTGACAATGATTGGGTAGATTATAAGTGATGTATAAGGTTTGCAACTAAAATTATGTCAATATGGTTTGTGATATAAAATGCTTGCAACTAAGATTACGTCAATATGTTTTTTCTTTTATATAAATGTATGATTGCCTATGTTAAGTGATAATTTAATAAAGATTTTTCTTGTTTAAAAAAAAAAAAAGGCACACAGCGACATTAGATAGTGACTGCAGGATAGCCAACTGTGATATCAATATATTTTCTTTGACAGTCAAGGTTCATGGGACTGAGTTAGAGATTTCTTTTGTCAAATCTCTGTGGAAATGAGTGATATGTGCCAAGCAATTAAGCCCTTTCATTGAAAAAAGTAGATGAGGTATAGGCACGCTTCCCAAATCTGTCCAATGTATGTAACTTTTTATTCAGTGGTCAGATAGAGGAGCTTTCTTCTGTGAGCTCCTTCGTCGTGGCTACCTCCACTAACACAGAATCTACAGTGGGACCCTTGCACCAATAGAGACCACCTTTAGGAGCAGGCAAAAACTTGTCTGGCTTTTTGGAGCTAGGTTCAGCTGTGCCCAGTTCCCTCTATGCCCAAGAAGAGATCAGGCTGATCATCTCATCTGCTGGGGGAACCAGTTAGGAAGTAGATGATGCACAACCAAAAGCCCAAAGAAAAACGGATTCCTCCAGAGAAGGTACCTGGGAGGACCAGCCTCTTTCTGTTCAAAATTTTCAAGAAGCTCTCTGAACGAGATGGTGTGAAGGGGAGATCTGGGAGAGCTTTCTCTCTCATCAAAATCAGTATCAGTGGTCAGGAATTCCTCAGGGGAATCAAAGTGTCTCCTCTTGCACTGTTTCCTGTGAACCTCCTCTGTGGGTGGTTCCTGGGAGGACTCAGAAACCGATAAACATATCCCTTGAGAAACAAAGACTCACGGTTCCCAGGAACTGGCTGTCATAACAGGGTCAGGACAGTAGGCTGGGGGCTCTGGGAAAAAACTATGGGGGAGGGTTCAGTCTGTCTCCATAAGGGAAGCCCTCTCTCTAGGTTCAAAGACTACTCTCTTGAAAGCTTCAAACGCTTAGGTTAACACTGATCTGGGGAGTGTCGCTGCAGTAAGGAAAGGATCTGAAGACCTCAGATCCAATCTTACCCCGTCAGAGTCAGGGTTAATGCTTTGGCTCCTGAATCGGATGGCTCTGACAGTGTCAGAGCCAAATGCCAAACAACTCATCAGAGTTGAGAAGTTTGAAGCCTCAGCTCCAATGCAGATCTGCCCAGGCAAGAGGTGGAGCTAGGGACTTCGATCTGGGAGGCTGGATCACATTAGGAGCCAATAATGAGTGAGGGGAAGAAACAGTTCTTCTGGTTCCAATGTCATTCAGATCCAGAAGCACCAACTGGATATGGGTCCAAATGAAGTACCTCATCATCCTGTCCACATCTCCTCCATTGAGGCTCCAAGAGGTGCTATCCAACCTCAGAGAGGAAGTACAGGAAGGAGGTCTTGAAGGATAATGTTTCTGTCTTGCAGGATGGGGGAACCAGAGCCTGGGGAGATGGGATCTGGGGAAAACCTGGGTAGAGTTATGGATCCAATAACTATTGGCTCCAAAAAGAGAGTTGGCTCCAATGATAAGGAGATCTGAGCTGGTGGAGCTAACATAGGTGTCAGATCAAACGATCTCTCTTTTGTTGATTTTTCTTTGTCTTTTACCTTTTCTCTTCTCTCTCTCTGTTTTTCTTTAGAGTTATCAGACTTTGAGGAAAAAGGAGCAGCCACAGACTTCCTCAATACTGAAGAGGGTTTCTTTCCTGCTGTGTGCGTTGAGACCCTTTAACATCAACTTGTTTCATATCTCTACAATGACTCGCTGACCAAAAGCCTCACAGATGGAGCGGGCAACACTGAGATGAGAAGGCCCTTGGCAATAAATGCACTTCTCACGTGTATCCGAATTAGGTTGCTTGTAGATATAAGCTACGCACATTTTAAAATCAGATGGTCATCAACTATCCTGCCAAACTAATAACAGAAGGAAAGAAAAGAAGATGGTCTTAAAAGTCCAAAAAAGTCTATAAGTACTAAGTAGGAAAGGAACTATATAAACTAAACCTATATATATTTTTAAACTTTGCACAAGAACAGGATAAAAAGGGGAGGAAACTGCAGCATATAAACCCTGCCCCCTTTGTTCTACTGGAACAGGTTGAATAGCTCTGATATTGAGAAGGGAAAGTACTGCTTTTGAGCCTGTGCCCACTGGTTAGGAGGAAGTTCTAGAAACTCGCTTGGGGTTGGCAGTAAATGGAAGTAGAATCTGTACTCCTGGGATACAATGTTTAGCACCCATCGGTCCTGAGTAACGGACATCCAGTTTTTTGCATGAAGGGCACGTTTTCCTCCTAGGGGCACAAGTAATTGGGCAAGGCTGGGAAGGATAATTGAAAAGTCATTGTGAGCTTTTTCCATAAAGGGGCGGCTTACACTACCTGTTTTTGAGGCGGGAGCACTCCATTGTTTAGATCTCTGCATACCCTGAGACTGTTGTCTGGGTGGCCTGTTTCCCCTGGGTTTGGACTGAGAAGGCATGGAAGGGGCTGGAAAGGACCAGTTTTTAGAAGGCCAATGCCTACTGAATCTAGGTGGCTGCACTTGTAAGAATTCTTTAAAAGTTTGCATAGATTTAGCTTTTTCTTCCATCTTTTTAAGAAACTCTTCTGCTTTGGTGCCAAACAAACGATACTTATTTAAAGGAGTGTCTAGTAATTTTGATAGGAGATGATCTGGCAATGTTTGTTCCTTCAGCCAAGCATGCCTTCTCAGTACAGACCCAGTTACTGCAGCCCTGCAAGATGCTTCTAGGGCATCAAAACCACACTGCAAAGTATGCTTACTTACTGGTTTGCAGAATGCATTAATTCTTGTAAAACTTTATTTTCTGCACAATCTGGAAGTAACTCAATTTTTTGTTTAATTAGTTCCATAATATGTTGCTGGTACTTCACCATGTGAAACTAGCAATTCAGTGCCCTGATGGCAAGAGTTGCAGAGGTATATACCTTCTTACCCCATCTGTCTACAGCTCTGGAATCCCTGTCTGAAGGGATAGGGTTTTTGGCTGTAGTAGCCTTAATACCTTTAGGTCTCTGGGAAATGGTCTCTGGATCTGCAGTAGGATTCTTGAAGAGAAATTTGTGAGAATCAGGTACTCTATAGTACCTGTCAGGTTTTCTAGGGACCGGGGGTAAAGTGTCTGGATTAAGACTGGATTCCATAAAGACATCATCTACAACATCCAGGACAGGGGGTATAGCTAGAGGCCTGTGCTGAAGCAACTCTAAAAATTCTCTCATCTCTTTTTGGACTGAGAGTAGTTCTGGCATTCCCATCGGAAATGCTCTTTTAAAGTATGCAAGGTTTCACCAAAAGAAAAATCCTCTGGAGGGGAGGCAGAGGGAATGGATTCCTCTGCATCTGAATCCTCATTGGTTGATAAGGGCATGTCCTGATAATCAGAAGGGTCAGAGTCATCTGACTCCTGGTCTGTAGAATCAGAATGAAACTCAATTATTTGCCTTTTAGCAGGGGAAGGCTGGCTTCCCCTAATTAGGGTAATAAGGTCTTCAGCCATTCTAAAGCATTTGTTTTTGTGGCATGGGAGCTTGAGCATGTGCTTTGGTCATCGGTTTTCTAGGCGTAGTGCATACTCTGGGCCTAAGAAACTCTGTAGTTTTAGCTAAAAATGAAGTAGTCTGTTTAATTTGAACATCGGTAGGTCGGAAAAAGTACAGTTGTGTACACTTACCATAAATGTAGATGTTCCAGTGTATTCAATGTTGCACTCATTACATTTGGGTAATCTGCTGGCAGGTTGCCCTCAGTCGGCCTGATTAACAAAGTCTTGGGTCCTGCGTTGGTTGCTGTCCCTTCTTCCATGACGTCAGGGGTATAAAACATGCAGCCAACGTCATTACATCAGTTTTTCTTGCCCCAGATGTCAGGTGCCCTCCTAATGGGGAGCAAATAAACACAAAAGTATACCTCCAACCAAAAGCAAAGCATAGTAAAGAAAAGTTGAGGTATAGCCAGAAAAAACTAGGGGGCTGGATGGAGGGTAACTAGGACTGCAACAGTGAATACACTCAAACATCTACATTTATGGTAAGTGTACACAACTGTACTATGTTCTTCGTGTTTCACTGTTGCAGTCACTACATTTGGGTAGATTCCCAAAGCTATGGTTGGGAGGAGGAGTTTATACAGCATTAGGGCCAGCAATAAGGCCCTGCAAGACTGCAGTGGCAAAGCCAGCTCTGGATTTAGAGAAAATTGGTAAATGATAATGCTTGGTGAAAGTATGTACAGAACTCCAGGTAGCAGCATCTAGGATATCCCTGGTAGGAACACCTCTGAGAAAGGCTGCAGAAGTAGATGCAGCCCTGGTGGAGTGAGATCTGATCCCCTGGGGGATAGGTTTTCCATGGTGCTTACAACAGAAATGAATGCAATGGCTTATCCATTTAGAAATGGTTTGTTTTGAAATAGCCTTCCCCTCTGCCCCTGCAGCAAATACTACCAGCAATTGTTCAGATTTTCTTCGTGATTTAGTCCTGTCCAAGTAGAATCTATGTTGTCTGTGCACATCCAAGGAATGCAGAATACATTCCCCTTTGTTCTGTGGATTGGGAAAGAAGGTTGGCAAATGAATGGACTGATTAAGAGCCACACTGAAAACTACCTTGGGCATAAAGGATGTATTGGTCATGAGAGATACCCTGTCCACATGAAAGATGATGAAAGGCTTCACTGCCATAAGGGCCTGTAATTCAGATATTCTTCTAGCTGAAGTGATTGCTAAAAGGAAGGCTGTTTTCCAAGAGAGAAATTTTAAGCCTGCAATAGCAGCTGGCTCGAAAGGAGGTAGAGTGAGTTTCTCCAAAACAAAGTTAAGGTCCCAGACAGGGGTAGGAGCTCTCCTGGGTGGTCTCAAGTTTTTTGCCCCTCTGAGATACTGCTTGAGCAGAGGATGAGAGAAGAGGGGTGGTTCTGTGTTATAGTGAGCTGAAATAGCTGAGGCATGGATTTTAATGGAGGAAAAAGACAGGCTGTTGTGAAGCATCTCAGTTAAGTATTGCAAAATCTGAGGTAAATTGGGTGCTGCTGTGCTCATCACTAAAGACTGGTTCCACGCACAGAATCTTTTCCATTTGTCAACATAAGATTTTCTAGTACTAGGTCTCCTTGCTTCCAAGATGACATCTATCACAAGTTTGCTGAGGGATGATAAGGATGAATTTAAGTGATTAGCCAGGCTGCAAGATTCAATGTTGGAAGCTGAGGGTGCAGAATTTGGTTCTTCTGCTGAGACAGCAGGAAAGGGGTCTGAGGCAGGTGCCATGGAGATATATGAGACATACTGCACAGGAGGGGGTAACCAGTGTTGGCATGGCCAGTCTGGAGCAATAAAAATTATCCTTGGTTTTTCCTGTTTGACTTTTAGTAGAACTTTGGAGAGCAGGGGCAGAGGGGAAAAGGCGTAGACTGATAGGTTTTTCCAGCTGAAGGACAGTGCATCCACTTTCCAGGCTTGTTTGTGGGGAGTCCTTGTGCAAAACTTGTCCAACTGGTAGTTTTGGGGGGAGGCAAATAGATCTATGTCTGGGCTTCCCCATTCACTTGTCAACATGTTGAAAATCTGTGGTTCCAGTTTCCACTTGTGTGGGTCCCATGAGGTTTCTGCTTAGTCTGTCTGCCAGTGTATTCAATTTTCCTGGCAGGAATTGAGCTTGTAGGTGCACTTGGTAGCTCAAGGCAGTGTTCCACAATGCCATGGCTAATCTGCAGAGGGGGTAGGAATGTGTACCCCCTGCTTGTTTATGTACCACATAACCGTGGTGTTGTCCGTCTTTACCATTAGTTGTCCTGGAAGAATGTAGTCCTTGAAGGCTGTCAGAGCATTCTGTACAGCTAACATTTCTTTTTGATTGATATGTAGGTGCATTTGATTTGGGTTCCATTTGCCCTGAATGCACTTCCCTGTCAGATGAGTCCCCCATGCGTAGTTTGATGCATCTGTAGTTAGGGTTTGGGCAGCAGGGGGTAGTGTGAATGGCAGCCCCTTGTTTTGGTGGCAGGCCTCTGCCCACCACAGGAACTCTAGGCGTAGGCAAGGTATGATAGGAATCATTGTTTCCAAGCTGTGACAATGTTGACTCCATAGACTTTTTAGATACCACTGTAGTTTCCTCATATGCAGTCTTGCATATGGAATTAGAAGAATGCAGGAGGCCATGAACCCCAAGGCTTGCAGTATTTGTATTGCAGACAGCAGGATTTTTATGGCCACTTGTTTGAAGTAAGTTACCAAATGAATTTGCTTCTCTGGCATGAGGAAAGCCATCTGGCCAGTTGTATTCAAGCGTGCACCCAGGAATGTAATCTGTTGACAGGGTACCAGTTGTGATTTCTTTTCATTTATGGTGTACCCAAGACAAGTTAGAACCATTTTTACAAATGCCAGATTTAAAAGTATGCCCTGGTTTTCTGCCTGAATTAGACAATCGTCCATGTATGGATATATTTGAATATTTCTTTGCCTGCAAAATGAAATCACTGGAGCTAGGCATTTTGTGAATACCCTGGGTGCAGTAGACAAGCCGAAGGGCAGTGCAAGGAACTGATAATGTAAGTAGCCTGCTTTGAATCGTAGGTATCTTCTGCAAGATTCCCTGATTGGGATGTGCAGGTATGCCTCTTAAATCTAGAGTTGCCAACCAGGCGTCTTTGCCTAGCATAGGAAGTAATTGGTGAAGAGTCAGCATCTTGAATTTTGGAATCTCCAGAAAGGTGTTTAGAGTAGACAGGTCCAGGATTGGATGCCATGATTTGTCTTTTCTGGGTACCAGAAAAAGCCTGGACTAGAAACCTTGTCCCTTTTCCTCTTCTGGTACCAGATGAATAGCCCCCATCCTTAAGAGGGAAAGTACTTGTTTTTGAGCCTTTGCCCACTGATTTGGGGGCAGGTCTTGCCACTCGTTTGGTACTGGCAATATGTGGAAATGAAATATGTATCCCTGGGACACTATATTTAAAACCCATTTGTCCTGGGTTATGAGTTCCCAGTTCTTTGCATGAAGAGCAATCTTTTCCCCCAAAGGGGCGGTTAAAAGATAAGTGCTTGGGAATTTTAAAAGAAAGTCATTGAGACTGTTTACCATGGGGGGGGGGGTCTTGCTATTTCCAAATTTGGAAGTGAAGTCCCCCCACTGCTTAGTTCTGAGAGTCCCCTGGGACTGAAACCTGGGGTTTTTGCTGTGTCTGGATTTGGCTTGAGAGGATCAGGAAGGGGCTGGAAAGGACCAATTCTTAGTAGGCCAGTGCTTACTAAATCTTGGAGGTTGCACTTGTAAAAAAAACTTACAGTTTGCATAGATTTAGCTTTATCTTCCAGCTTTTTAAGAACTTCTTCAGCCTTATTGCCAAACAGGCGGTCCTGATTTAAAGGAGCATCCAACAATTTAGCTTTAACATGATCAGGCAAAGATTGCTTCTTAAGCCAAGCATGCCTTCGAAGCACAGACCCAGCAACAGCAGTCCTGCAAAAGGCCTCTAAAGAATCAAAACCACATTGCAAAGTATGTTTTCCAACTTCTTCAGCAGAATGCATTAAATCCTGTAAATCTTTATTTTCCACACAGTCAGGAATCATCATCATTTTCTGTTTAAGCAGTCCAATAAAAAGCTGTTGATATTTTAACATATGAAATTGGCAGTTTAAAGCTCTGATTGCCATCATTGCAGAAGTATGAACCTTTTTACCCCATCTATCCAGTGCCCTGGAGTCTCTATCAGAAGGGTAGGATTTTTAGCAGTAGAAGCCTTAATGCCCTTGGGCCCCTGAGAAATGGTTTCTGGATCTGCAACAGGATTTCTGAAAAGGAACTTGTGGGACTCAGGAACCCTGTAGTATCTGTCAGGTTTACTAGGAGCCGGAGGCAGGGAATTAGGGGCCAAACTGGATTCCGAGAACACATCATCAACAATGTCTAGTACAGGAGGTATAGCCAAAGGCCTATGCTGAGGTAGAAGGAAATCCCTAAGCCTCTTTTTTTGAATCAGAAAATTCCTGGCTTTCCCAGTGGAAATGCTCCCTTAATGTATGCAAGGTTTCCAAAAAGAAAAATCCTCAGGAGGAGAAGCAGAGGGAATGGAGTCCTCTGCATCAGAATCCTCATAGGTAGGTATGGACAAATCCAGGTCATTAGAAGAGTCAGAAGAAACTGAATCCTGATTATTAGATTCATAATCAAGCTCAGGCCTAGGCCTCTTTGGGGGGGGGTTGACTACCCCTAATTAGAGTAATTAGATCTTCAGCCATTTTTATCATTTGTTTTTTAGGCATAGGGGCCTGAACATGTAGCCTGGGCGTCGTTTTTTTAGACATGGATCGAGATTTAGGCCTTAGTAATGAAGGCAGTGTCAATTTAATATGCAAGTTTTAGGCCTGAATACACCCTCAGAAGCCAGTGCCTGCACAGTGGCTCCGGACCCATCCAAGGCAGAGACATCCGCGGGTTCCATAGGTGAAGTATCTCGTGGTATACCGGACAACGAATGGTTCTCAGTAGAGGCCTGCAAATCAAAAGCAGTGGGTATCAGGGGCTGCAAAAGCACCTCACTGAGTACCGGCGAACTGGCGACTGGCTTAGAAGCGTCGTCGGCAGTTTTGGACCTTGGCGGCCTGTCTCTGTATTTATCTTTGCATTTGTTTTGGAATCCCAGTAGTCTGATGGCTCACCAATGACATTTCTGGATAATTAAACCGAGAACCAAAATATTTAGAGGCAAAGATGTACAGACGACGGATAGTGCGCTGATTAAATAAAGCACAAAACCGACAGCAAGACACATCATGGTCAGGGCCTAGGCAAGGAATACAGTACGAATGAAAATCTTTATGAGGTATTTGCTTTCCACAAGTAATGCAATTATTAACTTTTACGGACATCAGTAAGGCGCAATAAAAAGTTTCCCCAACGGGGTACTTAGCTTTAAGTTTAAGACTTCGGTTCTGAAACTCGAAAATGACAATTTCAGGAGTTGGCCGACTGGCACTTGCAAACTGCTTCGGGCACCGCACGGCAAGAAAGACTGATGTAATGATGTCGGCTGCATGTTTTATACCCCTGACGTCATGGAAAAAGGGACAGCAACCGACGCAGGACCCAAGACTTTGTTAATCAGGCTGACTGAGGGCAACCTGCCAGCAGATTACCCAAATGTAATGACTGCAACAGTGAAACACGAAGAACATCACCCTCAGAAGCCAGTGCCTGCACAGCGGCTCCGGACCCATCTAAGGTAGACATCCGCAGGTTCCATAGCCGAAGCACCTTGTGGCATACCAGACTCTGAATGGGTCTCAGCAGAGGCCTGTAAATCTGTAGAAGTGGGCATCAAGGGCTGTAAAAGCGCCTCACTGAGTACTGGCAGACTGACGACTAACTTAACGGACACGTCATCAGCAGTTTTGGACCTATGCTGTCTTCTCTGTCTTTATCTTTAAGTTTTTTCGGAAGATCCGTGGTCGGATGGCTTATCGAAGCCATTTCGGAATACGGAGAATGAGAGTGAAAGAAGTTAGCGACAAATACAGCCTGACAACGAATGGTTCAGGCATTAAACAAGGCAAAAAACCAACAGCGAGAGACGTCGTGGTTTGGGCTTAAATAGGTGACGCATTAAGAATGAAAATCTCTGAGAGGTATTTCCTTTCCACAGGCAAGACAATTGTTAACTTTTTCTGACATCAGTAAAAGCAAGAAAAAAGGATCCCCAACTGGGTACTTAGCTTTAGAAGACTTTAGGTTTGAAACTCGAAAAATGAAAATTTCAGGTAGCGGCCAACCGGCACTTGTGTACTGCTTCTGCTTCGGGCTCCTTGGCAAGAAAGACTGATGTAATGGCATCGGCTGCCTGTTTTATACCCCTGACCTGACGTCATGGAAGAAGTGACAGCATCCAACACAGAAATCCCAAGACTCTGGTATTCGGGCCAACTGAGGGCTACCTGCAGGCAGATAACCCAAGTGTGATGACTGCAACAGTGAAACACGAAGAACATCTATATAAACTAAACCTATATTTTTGTTAAACTTTGTGCAAGAACAGGATAAAAAGGGGAGGAAACTGCAGCATAAATGCTAGAAGGAAGAGATCAAAAAAGCTAATGTACTTACCAAAGTAATCTCTTTTTAAACCACAAACTACTCCTGAGCACCAAGACCAGTCATGACCTGATGGTGGCAAACAAGATCTGAGGTAGCCTGTTCTTCACACAAGGGATTGTGGGTAGGGGAGGAGCCTGAGCACCTGATTTAACATTTATAAATGGAAGAAGACGGCTCTGAGGTCAGCTCAGAGATGAATACATTGAGGAACTGATGGAAAAGACAAAGTACAGTTTTGTACCTACCATAAATGTAGATGTTCGAGTGTACACCCTGCTGCAGTCATCACACTTGGGTTATCCTGCCGTCAGGCGGTCCCGCAGTCAGCCGGAATTCCAAAGTCTTGGTCCGGCGTCGGTTGCTGTAGCTTCTTCCCTGACGTTCGTGTGCCAGGGGTATATAAAATGCATCCAACGCCATTTTCTTCAGTTTTTCTTGCCCCAGATGTCAGGTGCCCTCAAAAGGGTGGTCAGTAATTAGAACCAAAATGAGTTAATTTTGCACAAACACAAAATCCCTCCAGCTATAAGCAAATACATCAGGAAGGTATTGTAGAGATTTAGCCAGTTAGATCAGAAGGGATGGAGGGAGGGGTAACCTGGACTGCAGCAGGGTGTACACTCGAACATCTACATTTATGGTAGGTACAAAACTGTACTATGTTCATTGTGTTACCCTGCTGCAGTCATCACACTTGGGTAGAATCCCAAAGCTAAGGATGGGTGGAGGAGTCATAGTGGGTTAGTGGAGGCTAGAAGGCCCTGCAGAACTGCAGTGGCGAAGCCCGCCCTAGTCTTAGAGTAAAGTGGTAAGTGATAGTGTTTGGTAAAGGTGTGTACTGAACTCCAAGTTGCAGCTTCCAAAATCTCCTTGGTTGGAACCCCCCTAAGGAAGGCTGTAGATGTAGCTGTTGCCCTGGTAGAGTGGGGCCTAATGGTAGCAGGAACTGGTTTTCCATGATGGGTAAAGCCTTCCCTTGTGAAGCTGTAGCATAGGATACAAAGAGCTGGTCAGATTTTCTGAAAGCCTTAGTTTTATCCAAGTAGTAACGAAGTTGTCTGTGAATATCCAAGGAATGCAGGAGTCTCTCTCCTTTGTTCTGTGGATTAGGGAAGAAGGTGGGTAAGTGGATGGTTTGATTTAAAGCCACACTGGAAACCACCTTAGGCATGAAGGAAGGATTAGTTCATAGAGAAACTCTGTCTTGATGGAAAATGAGGAAAGGTTCCACTGCCATTAGTGCCTGCAGCTCCGATACTCTTCTAGCTGAAGTTATTGCTAGCAGCAGGGCAGTTTTCCATGATAGGAACTGTAGTTATGCAGAGAAAACTGGTTCAAAGGGAGGTAGCGTAAGTTTTTCCAGTACAAAACTGAGGTCCCATGTAGGTGTAGGTGCTCTCCTGGGGGGCCTAATGTTTTTTGCCCCTCTGAGAAACTGCCTTAGCAGTGGATGCGAAAACAAGGGTGGATCCGTGTTGTAGTGGGATGAAATAGCTGAAGCATGGATTTTACTGGAAGAAAAAGAAAGTCCTTTGTGAAACATCTCAGTTAGATACTGTAGAATGTGAGGCATGTGAGGCTGAATTATGTTGTCTTGGCCTTTGGCTTGGTTCCAGGCAAAAAAACTTTTCCATTTGTCCGAATAAGCCTTCCTGGTGCTTGGCCTCCTAGCTTCCAGAATAACATCCGTAACTGCTTGGGAAAGAGGAGCTGGCTGGATGCTTAGGTGATTTGCCATGCAGTCAGATTTAAGGTTTTGAGCTGGCTGTGAAGAATCTGATTGTTTTGCTGTGTGAGCAAATGGGTAACTCGTGGTAAAATCCAAGGTGGCCCCTGGGCCATATTCCTCAATAGTGGGTACCAGTGCTGGTGTGGCCAGTCTGGGGCTATGAGTATCAGTCGTGGTCTCTCCTTTCTGACTTTCAGAAGCACCTTTGTGAGCAGAGGCAATGGAGGGAAGGCATATACTGTCAGGTTTTTCCAACTGAATGAGTGTGCGTCCACTTTCCAAGCCTGATGGTGAAATGTCCTTGTACAAAATTTTGTTAGTTGATAGTTTTGAGGACTGGCAAACAGGTCTATGTCTGGAAGGCCCCATTTTTGAGTTATCATTGCAAATACTTGTGGATCCAGTTTCCACTCGTGGGGATCCATGATGTCTCTGCTGAGGTTGTCTGCCAATGTGGTGTTCTTTCCTGGCAGGAACTTGAGCTTGTAACTGAACTTGGTAAGTCAGAGCTGTGTTCCACAAGGTCATTGTTTGCCTGCATAGAGGGTAGGAGTGTGTACCCCCTTGTTTGTTTATGTACCACATTACTGTGGTGTTGTCCGTCTTTATTGTAAGTTGTCCTGGATGTAATAGACTCTTGAAGGCGGTCAGAGCATTCTGTACAGCTAGCATCTCTTTTTGATTGATGTGCAGATTCCTATGATCTGCAGTCCATACGCCTTGAACACACTGTCCTGCCATGTGTGCCCCCCAGGCGTAGTCTGATGCATCTGTTGTCATAGTTTGCCTGGCTGGGGGCAAGGTGAAAGGCTAACCCTTGTTGAGGTGACATGCCTGTGACCACCATAGAAACTCCTGTTGTAGGCAGGGAATGAGAGATATCATTGTGTCCAAGCTGTGGCAGTGTTGAGACCATACGCTTTTTAGGTACCACTGTAATTTCCTCGTATGCAGCTTTGCAAATGGTATTAGCAGTATGCAAGATGCCATGAAGCCCAAAGCCTGCAGAATTTTTCTTGCAGTTAGTTGGGTCTTTGTTGCCATTGTTTTGAAATATTGAGTCAGTTGTAGTCGTTTGTCTCGTGTCAGATAAGCCTTCTGGGCCGTTGTATTCAAGCTGGCACCCAGGAATGTCATATTTTGTGAGGGTACTAGTTTTGACTTCTTTTCGTTTACTGTGTACTCCAGGCAACTTAGTAGATGTTTTACAAAAGCCAGATGTTGTAAGAGAATATCCTTGCTTTCTGCTTGGATGAGGCAATCATCCAGGTATGGGTATATTTGAATTCCTCTTTGTCTGCAGTAAGCAATTACTGGTGCCAGGCATTTTGTGAAGACTCTGGGTGCAGTAGATAAGCCAAAGGGCAGTGCAGAGAATTGGTAATGGGTTGAACCTGCAATGAAATGGAGGTATCTTCTGCAACTTTGTCTGATAGGGACATGCAGGTATGCCTCCTTGAGGTCCAACGTTACTAGCCATGCTTCCTTGCCCAACATAGGAAGAAGCTGCTGTAGTGTTAGCATCTTGAATTTTGGTACTTGTAAGAAGGTGTGTAGAATTGAAAGGTCCAGAATTGGTCTCCAGGCATTGTCCTTTCTGGGCACTAGAAAGAGTCTTGAGTAAAATCCTTGACTTTGCTCTCGAGTAGGTACCAGTTGAATGGCTCTCATGTCCATGAGAGCTGTAATTTGTTTTTGTGCCTCTGCCCATTGATTTTGTGGCAGGTTTGGCATTCCTCTTTTCATTGGCAAGGTGTTAAAATGGAATCTGTATCCTCGTGAAATTATGTCTAGGACCCACTTGTCCTTTGTGACAATGTGCCAGTTGTCTGCAAAAAGTGCGAGTTTTCCCCCAAAGGGGGCTGCCAAGAGAGTATTGCTTGGCCAGATGAGGTGCAAGTCACTGAGTTTGCCTTCTGGTAGATTGGGACCGGTCTTCTCCTCCCTTGTGTGTTGCAGTGCCCCATTGGTGAGGCTTGTACTGGGCTTGTGGTTGTCCTCTGCCTCTTGGACATCTGTATTTACCCCTCTGTGATCTGTCAGTAGCTGGAAAGGACCAATTTTTTGTTGGCCAATTTCTGCTGAAGCGAGGGGGCTGTACCTGTAGGAAATCTTTGACTGCATATATTTTGCCTTATCCTCCATTTTCTTTAAGACTTCTTCTGCTTTAACTCCAAAAAGAACATCCTGCTGTAAGGGAGCATCTAGAAGCTTTGCTTTAACATGATCAGGCAGAGTTTGTTCCTTTAACCAAGCATGCCTACGTATAACAGACCCAGTGACAACTGCTCTGCATGAAGCCTTCAAAGAATCAAACCCACATTGTAAAGTATGTTTGCCCACCTGTTCAGTTGCATGCAACAGATCCTGCATTTCTTTCAATTCAGACTGTTGGGGGAGAGTGCTTATTCTTTGTTTTAACTGAGAGATAAGAAATTGCTGATACTTTAGCATGTGAAATTGGCAATATAGTGCCCTCATAGCTAGAGTGGCTGAGGTGTAAACCTTTTTCCCCCACCTGTCTAGTGCTCTGGAGTCCCTTTCAGAGGGTACAGGATTTTTAGCCATAGAAGCCTTAGCCCCTCTGAGACCCTGGGAGATGGTCTCTGGATCAGCAATAGGGCTTTTATAAAGAAATTTGTGGGAATCAGGCACGCTATAGTATCTGTCAGGTTTGGCCGGAGCAGGAGGTAGAGAGTCTGGGTTCAAACTGGATTCTAAGTAAACATCATCCACAATGTCTAAAACTGGTGGGATATCAAGTGGTCTGTGCTGGGGGAGTAAAAGAAACTCTCTGAGCCTTTTCTTAGAGTCAGAGTAGTCCTGACCTTCCCAGTGAAAATGTTCCCTCATAGTGTGTAAAGTTTCCCCAAAGGAGTAGTCTTCAGAAGGAGAAGCTGAGGGAATGGAATCCTCAGCATCAGAATCTTCATAAGGGGAGAAGGAGTAATCTAGGTCCTCAGAGGAGTCTGAAGAAATGGACACTTGTTCAGAGGATGCATAATCTTCCTCTTGTCTAGGCGTTTTGTCAGGAGGGGGCTGGGAACCCCTGATTAAAGAGATCAAATCTTCAGCCATTTTGAGCATCTGTTTCTTAGTGCAGTCCTTTTAGGTTTAATAGGAGTCTTCGTCTTAGGATACGTTTTAATGGTGAGCGTCGTCAGTCTGAAGACTCCTTCAGAAACCGAAGGTGTTTCTGCAGCACTGACATCCTTTTCAGCAGTGTCGTCGGTAGGGTCTGAACAAAATGGCAGCGTTGGCCTGGTACATTCCGCCAAAAGTTCCAAAGTGGTCTCGGGTTCCAGATCTGCGGTAGTCAGGGGCTGCGTCGGAGCCTCACTGAAGGCCGGAGAACCGGAGACCGGACCAGCCGAGGCCTCGGAATCTGGCTTAGGCCTGGGCTGCCTGTCCTTATCCTTGCATTTTTTTGTGCACGCCGGTAGTCGGTTGCTCCAACGGCATAGTGTAGTTAAATTTTCTACCAAAGTAGTGTCGTGCGAAATCAAAGCATCTTTTTATAGTACGCTTATTATACCTAGCACAAAAATGACAACTAGTAACGTTGTGGTCTGGGCCTAGGCAAGGTATGCAATAAGAATGAAAATCCTTATGAAGTATTTGCTTCCCACAAGAAATACAATTGTTAACTTTTTCTGACATCGGTCTGAGGCAAGAAAAGTTTCCCCAACGGGGTACTTAGCTTTATAGAAGACTTCGGTCTGAAATTCGAGTTCGAAAATCTCAGGAGTCGGCCGACCGGCACTTGCGAACTGCTTCTGCTTCGGGCACCGCGCGGCAAGAAAGACTGAAGAAAATGGTGTCAGATGCATTATATATAACCCTGGCGCACTGACGTCAGGGAAGAAGCGACAGCAACCGATGCCGGACCAAGACTTTGGAATTCCGGCCGACTGCGGGACCGCCTGACGGCAGGATAACCCAAGTGTGAGGACTGCAGCAGGTAACACGATGAACATCATCAGATCAGTAGTTGTCCCCTTGCAATCATTTTTCTGTTCAATGTCCTAAATATCCCCAGACAGTGAAGAATACCTTTTCTTCTTAATAGAAACACCATAACTGATATAGTCAAGAGTCTGAGCTAAGCCGAACAAATCACTCCTCTCCAAAGTAATGGAGAAATAAGAGGATAAATGCCTAGATTTTTCTTCTTTTGACCAGATTTAGTAAAGAATCATACACATTTTTGTCAATCAAAACCTCCCTAGGGGACAGGAGCTCTAGTCTGGCAAGTAAAGAGGAATCCCCTTTTCTTTCTTCCAGGCCTAAGATTAGTGGTTCACTCTTCTCACCAAAGGCACTCCAACATGATAAATATAACCTCCCCGTACATGGTAGCTGTAGGGACTCCACCAGATGGCGAAAAGGAAAAAGATGAATGGTCTTAAAAAACAAAAAGGGCTAGAGCTGAGTCGCTCATCTGCAGCTGAGCCATCTTATTAGCTTGCTGTAGTGGCCAAGGCTGCTTATTAACGGTTTGTTTTTTTGTGGCTAGAAGAAGGAAGGAATCATAACATTTCTTTAAAAAACAGTGGAATGCTGTCCCACAGTAAAGCCAAAATTGATGCCTGACTCTTGGGGAAGCCTGGCAGCAAAAGCAGTAAACAAGCAAATATTAAAGTCTATTGTTTCAGCAAAAAACGAAGCAAAAAACTCTTTAAACACTTACTCCAGCCCCCAAATGTAAAACGCTACTACAAAAAAAAATATTTTAACTACGTTTTTAACATTTTTTTCCACAAAAGTAAAAATTAACACTCCTTAATAAATGTAAGTCACAAGACTGTCTAGAAAAACATTTTTTCGAGCTTGAAAATACATAATTCACAGAACAGTTTAGCTTCAGTCATAAATTAAAAAGCAGAAATCCCCCCTCCAAAAGGAGCTTAGCTGACCAGCAACAGAAGTGCATTAGCTGACAGTTGTTCCTCAAAGGTCTACAGGAAAATTACTCTTTGGTATCAGGAAATACCTGAACTGCTTAGTGCCCAATGCACTCTTTCTTCGGCTCATCGATGGCTAAGGCGAAGCAGAAGCTGGAGTAAAGATCAAAGTCTCTTGCACAATGTTTTCACTCTTGTGTTTTAGGGAGAGAAAGATAATGCAGAGTAGAATTTTAAGGAGTCTATGTTAACTACTTTCTGAGGTAAATGTTTTGGTCACAACCACCAAACACACTAGCCCTTCCTATCACAAAACTGCCATGAAGAAAAAGCACACTCTTCCTCACAAAAATGAGAATTCCCAGAGGACTCGGACATTCTGTCAGCTGGAATAGGTATCAAACAAGTGGTTAAGTATAGCTTAGCAGAATCGGTAGAAAAATGCTGAAAGGCATTTAAGGTTTTGGGATAAAGGTTTTTAATGACAATCCCCAAAAACTAGAAGTCCAAGCCCCTAACAATAAAAAGGTAAAAGTTTACAAAAATAAATATTTTCAAGGGATTCGCCTTGTAGAATCACAAGTCAAAGTATAACTTTCTAAGGCAAAACATTTAGAGATAGCCAATAAAACTCCCATGTAATGGCTCAAACATAACTTCTGACTAAAAGAAACTTTTCTCCACAAAAAAACTGTTGATATAAAGGGTAACCTCCAATAAGGTACCTATCTGCCCAGCCCTGTAGAAGTATTAGCCAATTGTCGACCACCTGAACTCCGTAAAGGAGAGCACTCTTCATCGACCAAAAACATCAGAAGTTTTGGTGCCCTAGCCACTGATTTTACCCTGCTTCCCTCATCCAGTACACTGGCAGGTTTGCATGGAAGGTGCCCTAATGCTTTGGAAGCTGGCCAGCTGGTCTGATCCTTAGCAGGACATCCCATACAGCTTAGGATACTCTAAGGATGAAAATCTGTGTACTACTCTGCTGTTATCCGGTTCCACATCTGAGTTACTCAGTTGAGAGTTATTTGGTTAGGATCCATGCTGAATTGTCAAGATTCTTAATAGTAAGCCCAAAATGACAGGGAACAAATTACCCAAAAAAGGAGATCCTTAGGGGTGGGTGGGGGCAAGATCCCCTGCAACTCCCAGTGTGGGGAAACAAGCTCCTCCATACCTCACAAACTTGTACATGCCAACTTCAGGAGAGAGTGTCTTACCTCAGAGAAAAGGGAACATTCTGAGGAACAGCAATCGTGTACTCAGTACATATGAGTCTGCATTTTTGGATAAATTACTCTCACTATTATTGTGGGACTCTAACAAGTCTTGGAATTTCAAACGGTTAACCCTTTGGTTATCAAGGGTCATTAATGAGGTGGCTGCAGATATTCAAATTCATCAAATACATGAACAAAAATATATTCTACTTGCAAATGACAATGACTTGGATGTACAAGATCATATGATGAGTTGTGAGAGAGTCATGCTGTACAGGGAGGATGAGACAAAGGAGCTAAGGGCAATACATTGTAGGGTTCACAGGTGTACATTAGGCTAACAACCACTAGGGCCTTTAAAAGCCTAGCTGTGGAACCCAAGCTAATTGTGTCCCTGTGTGTCATGGGCATTTATTAGAAGTGGGTATGTTAGAAGCAGACTGTAATTATGCCCAAACTATCAGAAATATGGGGGCCAGACCAGAGGTGAATTTCTGATTGCTCATCCATTGGTCAAGGTTATTCTTAAATAGGGTTAGGGATGAACTCTGCTTCAGATGCTTGAGGAGCCTGTTCCAAAGCATGTGGATCCTCTGAGACACAACTGTCTTGCCATCATGTCCTATTTATGTGGGAAGCAAAATTTAAATCCTTGGACCTACTGGTTCTGATGCTCCTCATTTTGTGGATATGCAAAGGTCCATCAGAACTGGATCAAAAGACGCCCTGCATACCAGACATACCACTCAATCTCAGAGCAAAAAATCTGGACAAAGCCATAAATAAAAGTGGAACAAAGGCCCAAATATAGGGACAACTTTTAAATATTGCACTTACAAACTTAGAAAGTTGATAGAATAACAGGTTTTGCATTAGCATGAATTTTCTGAAGTTATAAAGTCTGAATCTCAAATGTCTGTCATTATTTTTGAACTCCAATCTTTAATGATTTTCCACTAATTTACCAGAAAAACATAATTTTATGAAAAACTGAATAAAAGTATGAGGCAAAAATCTGGCATTCTGCGAAAATCTGTACAGTTATGAGGTACGAGTCACTGCCACAGTATAGAAATAGGGCTTTAAGGCAATCCATACACGGACAATGTGTTTATACCCTTGATTCTTCTGCTTTGAAACCTCGTGGACATGGCAACTGTTGTGCATGTCTGGTTAAGTACATGCTGAAGGTGGCAGTATGCTCAATGATGGGTCTGATAAGGGCCGAATAAGGTGGCACTATGACTTCCTTGGACCTGGATGTCATGCCCTTACTTATAAGTTGGGCAACATGATGACAAATGGATGGGAAATCAGAAATTCATGCCATGTCTGGCCTCCATGTCTCTGATACACAAAGGCAAACAGTAATACATAAACATACCCTCCCCCACATAACCTCTAGAAACTTCCTAACTAGCATACCCCACCCTAATAAAGACCCATGATACATAGAGACTCAACTGGGTTGGACTGCACGGCTAGGCTTATAAAGATCCTGGTGGTTGTTAGGCTAATATATACCTAGGAATGTTGAATGGTTTTCTTAATACTTAGGTTCATAGGTTGGTACTAGGCTATTGGCCCTAGGGCCAAGCCATAATTCCCTGCCTATTTCTTCCCACAATATTTACTTCCCTGGACCCCTGTCTAGCAGGGCGACTGACGTGATCCCTGGGGGGAATTTCCTATCTCTCATCCAATCATCATGGATCTTTTTGAAGAAGGCCAAAGAGGAGCTCTGCTCAACATGTATGGGCAGTCTATTCCAGAGTCTGGGGAGTCTCTGGGTCAGGAACCTATCCCTCCAGCATGTTTTGTTCCTTGTGATGACAAAGTTTAGATCCCTGGAGCATGTGGCTCAGAGATTGGGATTTCTTTAAGTGGAGCATGTCCACCAGCTCTGGGTTTGACATGGCCTTGTATGTTAAGCAGAGATTGCCTCCGAGTAGACGATATGCGACAGGAGTATAGGTGGAGTTTTTTTTAGAAGGTCAGCATAGGGCATCTGATTTAGGCCTGTGATTCTTTTAGTGAGGTATTTCTGCAGCCTTTCCAGTTGTTGCAGATGTCATGACAGATGCATACCAAATGGGGCATTGTATTCTATAATGGGTCTAATGAGGGATGAGTACAGTGGGACAATGACCTCCTTTTTTCTGGATGAAAAGCCCTTACTGATGAGGTATGCCACATAGAATGATTTCCTGACTGTTGTGGCAATGTGGTTATCGAAGGTGAGACCACTGTTCACCTGTGTCCCTAAGTCTCATCACACTTTCGGTGTTTAGTGTACTGCCACCTATGTGGCAATTCACGGGTACATGTTTTTCCCAAAGGGGATAACTATACATTTCTTGGCATTGAGCTTGAGCCCATGGCTTTGGCACCAAGCATCTGTTTCTGTAAGGCCCTTTTGTAGAATATCTACATCATTTGGGGATTCAATAATGGCTCCCAGTTTGCAATCATCTGCGAACTTTGTTAGCCTGAGTCCCTTAATGTTGGCCTGTACTTCAGAGAAGTAGATGCCAAACAAGAGCGGTCCCAGGACTGAACCCTAAGGTACTCCACTTGTCTGGAGCTGGATTTGGAGTCGGAAACTTTTACAGTGTGGGTTCTTGTCAGTAAGCCAGTTGGCAACCAGAATGACATAGCGATTAATGCTCAGCTTAGTAAGTTTATCTGTGATTCCAGAGTGGAGGATGGTGCTGAAGGCCTTGGCGAGTCCAGATAGGCTGTGTGGACCACCTTACCCTCTTCCACTGCACTGGAGACTGATTCAAAGAAGTCAGTCAGGTTCTGGAGACAAGATCAGCCCTTCACGAACCCAAACTGGGTGGGGGGATCCAGTGTTTGAAAGTTGCCAATGTCTCTGTTTATAAATTCCATGATTATACATTCCATGGCCTTGCAGATCAGGCTCGTCAGACTGATGGGGCATTAGTTCCCGGGATCCAAGGTGGATCCCCCCTTGTGGAGTGGGATAACTGTAGCTGTGCGCCACTCAGTGGGCACAAAGCCTGAGGTGGGGCTATGATTAAACATGACAATTAGGTAAGGTGCTGGTTCATGTAGTTCATGTAGTACACAGCCCGGGATGTTGTATTCTTAGCTTTGGAGAGTGCGTTTTTTTACCTATGTGGCCGTTATTACCGGAATTTGGCAATCTTTCAGTACTGAGATTGAGATTTTCATCTGATGAAATCCCTGTTGAAGGGAAGAAAGCGCTCAATCTGTGTGTTTCAACTGTGGAAAAATAAAATTATTTCCATTGGAGTTCGTTGTGCAAGCAGTGTTTGATTTTTCTTATTAGTGGTGTTTTTTGCACTGTTTTAGCTCTTTTTTGCTATTTTGGGACTATGGATTAGTTGATCCAGGGCATTAGAATTTATGAAATCCAAGAACCATGGGGCAAGGGTGTTGGCACATGAGTAGTTTTCCCAATTAATGGCAGGGTAGTTGAAATCACCCAGTATTAGAGTGTTTGGTTGTATCTTAATATTTTCCAGTATGTTTAGAAAGGTGTAGTGAGAGTCTTGGGGCATGGTGGGGGATCTGTAGCAAGCTACAATTTGGATTGCAGTCTTACCTAGTGTTAGTTGCACCTGGAGAATTTCATACACATTGTGTTGGGCAACTAGCCTGGTGGTGTGAATATCCTTGGTGAATATGGACACTCCTCCATCTTTAGTGTTTCGATCCTGGTTTGGTGGCTGAAAAGTCTGGTAAAAGTTGTCGCCTGGGTTTGCAGGGGTGCTCTCTGGAGCCTTGAAACAGGTCTCAGTTACTGCACAGATATCGATGTTCTCCATTTTTAGGAGTGCCTTGAGAGAGTGGATTTGGAGGTTGAGACTTCTAGCATTAAGTAGTATTACCTTCAGATTTTGCATGCACCTGTTGCGGTGGTGGTTTTGTCCTTGGAACTTTGCCTAAAAAGGCACTATAGGGGTGGCAAGAGACTTAGCCAGTAACATGAATCCCAGGGGAGACAGGTGCAGACCATCTCTGGCAAAGCATCATGGTCTGTCGATCATATCGTCCCAGGCAGATACTGGATCCCCTTTGAACAATGCCATATGTTGGTCAAAGTCCAAATTACTGCCTACATAAGTTCCCAGATCCCTGACTACCAAGTCAACTCTTAGAAGTGTCTTTACTGATGGAGTAATTAGCCTGTGTGGCTGTTTTCCCAAAAGGCACTATAACACATTTCTTGGCATTGAATTTTGACTCATGACTTTGGCAGCAGTCATTTGTCTGTGTTAGATTCTCTTGTAAGATTTTGCACTGTGGGGGAATCTATGAAAACACTCAATTTGCAATTATCTGCAAACTTGGTCAGCCAAATGCCCTTGACACTGGCCTTTACCTCTGGGAGGTACATGCTAAACAGGACTGGTCCCATCACAAAGCCTAAGATACCCCTGCTGGTGACCGGACTCTTACTGGAGGTGGTCTCGCCAATCCTGACTTCCTGAGTCCCATCTCTGAACCATTTGGCAATCCAGCAAATTATGTAGGGGTTTATGCCCAGTTTGGTGAGTTTGTCAACCACACCCCAGTGGGGTATTGGTTTGAATGCCTTAGCCAGATCCAGGTAGGCAATATGCACCATTCAGCTCCTCCTAGATTGCAAAAGTACATTACAGAGAGGGTTGCATATCCATGAACCATACTACCGCAGTGGGTGGAAAGGGAGACTCCACAAAGGCATTCAAGAGAGTCTGAACAGGTACAGAACAGGTGTGGGGCAGGGTGGAATGAAAGGAAACAGAATTTTAAATGCAATCAAAATAGCAAACTAGACAGTCTTCTGATCTCAAGCGGTTTTATAATGTAATGATTAAACTTTTTAATACTCCTTGCGGAATCAAGGGAAAGTTGAGCTGCAGTGAAACTAGTAACGAGAGCATTTATTATGAGAGCTGCCTCTTACTGATATAGTGGTTACGAACTTAAAGAATTTATCAAGAATATACAGGCTTAACTGCTAAAAAGTTATCTTCTAATGTACATTAGTGTACAACACTGAAAATATTTATTTATAACAAACTTGCTATATTCATACTGCTTCACAGGAATACTACAAAATGAAAAGATGAGATGTTGGAATCTGATGTACAAACTGGGTGTTTCACCTTCAAATGTATACCCACATCTACTTAAGTTGCTGTACGGAGGTACTGACCTTTGAATCCAAATAAAGTGGCAGAGCCCTGAGAAGAAAAAAAAAACAATGAACCTTTACTAAGCTTTACAAACTCAACTGCTGTGGACTGGTATAAGATAAATGACTTGCTGCACAACGTACTTGGAAGACAGCAAGACGATTTCACATTAAACTAAGTTCCTGCCTCTGTATTTACATTTACTAGCTTTCTGAATTTCATTACACAACACAGTTTGCCTGTGTCACCTACTTAATGAAATGCACATCTTTCAGGAGCTGCAGTAGAATCTTTTTTAAAGGTTTATAATTCATTGAGCATACCTCAAGATGCTACTGTGGTTACAGTTGCACTGGCTCCTTTATTTAATTTGAAATAACTGAGATAAGAAAGAAACGAAGCCCCAAATGAATACATCACTGGCACAAGTGATGGAAAGACTGTATTCATTTAACTGCAAGTGGCATGATCTGCGACAGGTCTGTAATGTAAAGTCACATGCTCATCTGTCATGACTTTTGATGTTAAATACTATATTGCTCATTAAACATACTGATGTACATTTGGTACTTTCAACAAGAGAACTGAAGTCCTCATCACCGATGCATTTTAATATATTTCTACAGTGACTTACGATCAACTGTAGGATAAACAAAACTAGATTTTCCCCAGCCTGACATTTTAAATATTAATTGCATGTGAAGAATTCATTTTTTATCAGAAGAAAACAGGCCATATGCTTACCATGACTACCCCAGTCAATAAAATCTAAACTAATACAACTCTACTTAACTGGGCAACAGCCCTAATTGTGGAGCAGGAGAGAGAGAGAGAGTCTGATTAGCAAACAACTGGTTCCTGAGAAGTTGGATTGGCTGTGTGCGTTCGGGGGGGGGGGGGTTGAGGTATTTCAGCAGCATGATTATCACACAAAGGAGGGTAGGGGGACTTTCTATAAATGCTGAGATCCAAGATAGATGCTAGGGGGCTACAGCCCTTCTTCAAACAATGAAAAATGCAAATTTTGACAGTTTAGATCAACACTGGCATATCTACATACACACTGCAGGCAAGAGAGGAGATATAAAATGAAGAATCCAAACCACACAAGGGTGACAGGTCACCTCAGTCAGACTGTTGCCCCAGCTGCTACTGTGGCTAAAGCCACACAGTGGGGAAATGGAGTGAAAGTGTAAAGGGGGCATATAATGGTCAAGGATGGGGTAGATAAAAAAAAATTGAAAAAAGGACTTATATGATGGCTACACACTAACCAACAGTTTGATTAGAGCTCTCCCAGTATGAAAATTGAAATTAAGAAAAGGATGCCAGTAAAGGATGTCACCTTGGAAGGAATTCAGTTACTGATTTGTAATAACACTGACCGGATGCCAGCAAAGACAAAATTTAGAGAACATAAGTGAAAATCAACCAGAAAAGGAGAAAACAAACTGGCTAGGAAGAATCTTACAGTTATTCAACAAAACAGCAGTTCAAATTTCAGATTTGGTACAGGAGATGGCTTCAGGGTAATTTAGAGGAAAAAAATAAATTAAGTGTATTTAAAATAAGTGAAATAGTAAAAAATATAGAAAGTCAAATAAAAACGTGGAAAAAACAGAAGAAGCTTTTTCTAGACAATCAAATGAACTGATACAACTGCAAAAATCAGAAGCTGAAATGAAAAACAAAGGCTGGCTGAGTAAGAAGCTTCTCAAGAAGAGCTGGAAAAAAGCAGAAGACAGAGCACACAAAAAAAAAAAAAACAAAACAAAACAAACATGATCTTCTGTTTACCAGAAGAACTGGAATGGACAGACTCCATTAATTTTATGAAAGTAACAATAAGCAATTGGACCGGTGTTCCAGAGCAGGATTTTCTAAGTGGGACAGCATATTGTGTGCATGCTTAAAACCTTGCCATGAGAAAGTAGCCAAGACTTACATTAGTAAAGATGCCAGCATAAACAGTTACTCCTGCTAAAACTGTGGCAGGAAGAAAAATGCATTAAAAATTGGGCACAGCAGTGTGTTTGTGGAAAATAGTTAACAGAAGGACGGGAATGTTGAGTGACAGGTGTGGGAGTCAAGCTGCTGTTCCCAGATTTCTTCAGATTATTTTCCTGGATGATCAAAACTATTTTTGGATGGAAAACTGGCCAAGGGAGAAAATAAAAAAAATATTTAGCCAACAAAGAATGAGCCAGAAAACAGAAGATAACTCAGCTTTGCATTCTACTTCAAACACAAAGCCCATACAGAGACTTTACCAGTGAAACGTTATCCATTGCTTCAAATGAAAATATTTTAATGATATACAGCACAGGACTGGACTAGAAGAACCAGAAGTACATTGTACTCAAACCAGAGACTGGTGTTGGGCAATGATGACCAAGAAGACCAGCAAAACTGTGAAATTAGTGAATTAATGGAAGACTACGAAGCATCAATCCTATTAGATAAAAGAACAGACATGAAATGTGGCTTTGTAGTAAGTGTCTGAGGAAAGACTAGAATTTTGTTGACTGTGTTAAACTGGTGAGTGGACAGTAAAGCATACATCCCACTTTATGTCACTAGTGTTTCAAAAAGACACTGGTAGTTAGCGAAGAGGACAGAAGCTTTGGCTTCTTAATCAGCTTTTTCCTATGCTAAGGGTACAGGGTTTGAATCTTTCTAAATTTAATTTCCCAACTCTGCTAACTGAAAATTTGCACTAAGCTCTCTAATGGTCTCTTGGAATGCATTACTAACTACTACCTATAAACTTCTGAAAGGATTGAAAAAGTTACTGTAAATGAAACAGTTTTTCTTCTTATCAAAATTTGTATAAAAATATGATGTAAATAGCATGTTATATTGTAACGCAGTCTTGTATAGTGTGCTCAGGGGCATTTTAAATGAGAGGTGGGGAAGTCTCATCAGTGGCTGCTGTATATATTAAAAATATTAAAGCAAGGTTCATAGGTAGGTACTAGGCTATCGGCCCTGGGGCCTATAGAAGCCCAGCCAAAAAGGTACCCTGGCTTTTGCCACCCAAGAAAATTATTTTCCTGCGCCACTGTCGAGCAGAGCCACAGAAGTGATCCCTGGGGTGAATTTCCTATTTCCCATCCAATCATCAAGATTTTTCTTGAAGAGTGCTAATGCGGAGCTTTGTTTGAAATAGACAGGTAGTTTATTCCAGAGTATGGAAAGTCTCTGGGACAGGAATCTATCCCTCCGGCATGTTCTTTTTATTGTGGTGACAAGGTTTAGGTCCCTAGAGCGTGCAGCTCGGAGGGATTGGGATTTCTTTAAGTGGAGCATGTCCAACAGCTCTGGGTTTGACATAGCTTTGTATGTTAGGCAGAGATCACCTCTGAGTAGGCGATATGCGACGTAGTAAAGCTGGAGTTTTTTGAGACGGTCTGCGTAGGGCATCTGTTTGAGGCCAGTAATCCTCTTTGTAAGGTATTTCTGCGACCTTTCCAGTTGTTGTAGATGTCTTGTGAGGTACATACCAAAAGGGGCACTGTACTCTATAATGGGTCTAATGAGTGATGAGTAAAGGGGAACAATTACCTCTTTTTTCCTGGATGAGAAACCTTTTGTGATGAGTTGTGCCACGTAAGGATTTACTGACTACTGTGGCGATGTGATTATTAAAGGAGAGACTACTGTCTACCTGTGTCCCAAGGTCTCTTATCACACTTTCGGTGTTAAGTATACTACCGCCTATGTTGTAGTTCATGGGTACAGAGTTTTTACCAAAGGGGATGGCAATGCACTTTTTGGCACTGAGCTTGAGGCCATGGCTTTGACACCAGGCATCTGTCTCAGTGAGGCCCTTTTGTAGGATGTCCACATCGTTAGGAGTTTTGATTATGGCTCCTAATTTGCAGTCATCTGCGAACTTCGTTAGCCAAAGACCTTCTGTGTTAGCCTGTACTTCAGAGAAGTAGATACCAAACAGGAGAGGACCCAGGACTGAACCCTGTGGTACTCCACTTGTCACTGGTCTGAAGTCAGATTTGGAGACTGCTACTTTCACAGTGTGGGTTCTGTCAGTGAGCCAGTTGGCAACCCATCTTGTGACATAGGAATTTATACCTAGTTTAGTGAGTTTATCTATAATTCCAGAGTGGGGGATGGTGTCAAAAGCCTTTGCAAGATCTAGATAGGCTGTGTGAACCACCTTACCTTCGTCTATGGCTTTGGTGACTGCTTCAAAGAAGTCTATCAGGTTTAGGAGACCTGATCTGCCTTTTACAAACCCGAACTGGGTGGGGTCCAGAGTTTGCAGATTACCAGTGTCAACAAAGTTCCATGATGATACTTTCCATGGCTTTGCAGACCAAGCTTGTCAGGCTAATGGGGGGGGGGGTAGTTCCTGGGGTCCGTGGTGGCTCCCCCCCTTGTGGAGTGGGATAACCATTGCTGTACGCCATTCAGCAGGCACAAAGCCTGAGGTGAGGCTATGACTGAACATGGTACTTAGGTGGGGTGTCAGTTTGTTCTGTAGTTCATGTAGAACGCAGCCTGGGATGTTGTCTGGTCCCATGGATGCTGTGTTCTTGGCTTTGTTGAGTGTAGGTTTTATCTGTGCAGCCGTGATTACAGGAACTTTGCATTCTTCCGGTATAGAGATGGGCTGTTTAGGGGGGTAAAGTTATCACTGAATCTATCTGCCTGGATGTTGGCAATATCAGTTGGGTCTGTATAGTTAGGCAGAGGGATAAAGCTGGGACTACAGCCCAGGCGACCCAGGTTCATTTAATGGTTTAGGAGACTAAAAGTGACAGGGGAGGGATTGTTGCGACCACACTTGGGAGGTTAAGCATTCCAAGCTGCAATCCCGGATGCTGACTGGAGATGTTGTGTGGGGGGGTATAACTTAGAAGTTGAGTGGATGAGATGTTTTTGCTGCTGTATATACAGGGTAAGACAATATGCCACACAACCCTATTGCATGCTTGCCCCTCGAGAATTAACATAACACTGCATTGGGAGGGGGAACAGAGGGTAGGGCATAACTAAAGATGGAATTTATATGGCCAAGACCCACAAAACACTCAGATTCTAAGACCAGACTGCAGAGAAATGGAGCAAGTCAGAGGGGGGGGGGGGGGGGGAATGGAGAAGCTTGTAGACCAGACATGGATGTGGACACCTGATAGCAAGGCCATAGAATGATACAAAGGGAGACCCAAAAAATATATAAAATATATATTAAAGCAAGAAAGAACATTTTCTTAGTTGTAAGGTATCCAGGCTTTACACTGAAAGAAAGAAAAGATAGAAGCAAGTTAAAGTTAATATAATGGTTTGATCATGAGTTGCTACGGTAGGGTGGATGTAAGCATGTATTGATCTAAAATAATAATTTCCCATGTTTTATACATATGGATATATAGAAGAGTGCCCTTGGTTTAAGCTACAGACAAACTTTTTTATGCAAACAGGCTTGAAAAATAAGATAAAATGACGAAAGGCATGAGAAATGGTAGTTCTTTCTTGTATTAGCATTTTTCCATTACCAAACAAGTTCAGATGCAAGCAATTAATCATAAGAGGCGTGAACAGTGTGTGTTACATGAAATTTACAAACATTTTTCAAGCATCAACAAAGCCACTAGCTATATTTTTTCACTGACTGTGTTTACTTGGGGGAAAAAAACAATCTGGGTGCTATAATGTCTGCTGAGTTAAGTGTATAAGGTGCAGTGCAATTACTATATAGAAGATACATTGGAAGGCAGTTCAGGTGAAACATAAATGAAGTCTGAAACGGTGAATAAAGTAGTTGCGTCTGCAGCAGCCTTAGTACTTAAATTAATTTAATATAATACACAATTTAGTTTATTTATTTAAAGGCAGCCACTGCACTTTTCTCTTACGGATACAAGTTCTCATTTACTGAAACCATATAAGCTGTTTTTCACATCTGGAAGGGGAACAGAGATAAGTTACTTAGTTATTTAGTTATTGACATTTGACTACTAGGAAAGTCTGACTGGGTAGAAGCCCACTTTCAGTGATGGCTGGGGGAAAAAGGCATCAAATTACTACAAAACATTTTAAGAATAATTTTACAATCTTCAAAAATAAAACAAAAACATCTGCAGTTTAACTAATTATAAAAAAAGATTAGACACAATATAAAAACACTTTTTAATAAGAAACATCTTTAATAAATTATCACATATGAAATAGGCAATCTTACATTTATATATAAATGAAAACAAACCCAAACTCCTTCAAAGCAACTTTAAAGGAAATTCTCCATCTATCTTGGACTTGTCCGTGCTATGACCCAACTTAAACCAGCCCTCCTCCTCTAACACTACTTCATACATCATTTCTGCCTCCACTGTCTCTGCCTCTGCTACAAAAAAAGCCTACAAATAGACATTAGTTCTTACAGCAAACAGAGATGCAGACCTTTGTACATTGTTTTTTACACTAATTTATCTTACACTTTTCTATTTTGACTTGTACTTTGCCCTGTGTTTGTCTTGTAAACCTTACAAAATGTTTTATACCCTGCTTAATATGACTTTTAACTTGGTACTCTAAGATGTACAACATTTTGTGACCTTTTATTGGATTTTATTGCATAATATGACTTATAATTCTGTACTCTGAGATGTACAATATTTGTGAGCTATTATTGCATTTGTGCAGCTTGATGCTAGAATTTCCTTCTACCTTTTGAAATACTGTGTCTTAATATTATGTTTAACCTTTAAACGGTTACTTTTGTCACTTTTATTAAATGTCCTATTTTTGGAGCTTTTCTCCTCAGGCCTCTGCTGAAAAGGGGCAACTTGCCCAGTCAGACTAACCTGGTTAACAATTGTCAAATAAACAATTAAATAAATAAACCATCCTGATACAATTCTAGTTATTGGCATTATACATTATAAGCCACATTGACAACTGTAGTTGAAAGCATTATACATCACTTATACTCTATCCACTCACTGTCAGTCAAACATCACATAGCTCATTTAAATCCTGCCTTCTTTTAAACCTTGTGCCTCCTGTACATGTATTGCTCCCACAATTCCCGTTTTTTTCCTTTTGTAATTTGATCCTACCCTTTTCTAAAGATCCCAATTCCAGCTGTTTTATCTCTCTTACCATAGTCACTTCTTCTAGTACAGTTGGTTTAGACTTTGATTTCCATCCATCCATTCATCTACGAGCCCCTTTCCCACGTTTGCACGTGGGGTCGGAGTGTCACTTCAACAGTGACAATTATCTAGAGCCAATGTTTACATCAACAGGTGGCTAAGCCTTGCCCCATTAGTTCTTTCACACTACACACTCTCGCACCCAATCTTACACTTATGGCCAATTTAGAGCATCCAATCCACCTACTGCATTGTCTTTGGAATGTGGAAAGAAACCAGAGCATGCAGAGGAAACCCATATGTACACAGAGAGGACATGCAGACTCTGCACAGAGAGCACCCCGGCTGAGAATCGAAATGAGGAACCTCATGCTGTGATGTGACAATGCTATCCACTGTGCCACTATAATTTCTTTTTTTGCAGTCACTATAATTAGACTCAGCAAAGCCTTACTATGTCTAGGCAATTCCAATTCTGTATCATAGCTCAAAAAATTAATTTGCTTAGTTATACCAATTTCCTCACCCAGTATCTCTGAAAAAGCAGTCTGCAGGAAATCTTTAAAGTCTGCCAGCTCATTACACTCCCAGAAAATATGCTCCCAGTTACCTCTTTCTTCTCCATCACACCTCCAACATTTGCTACCTACCTGCGGAAAAATTCTTTGTTGTCTACTTGGAATATAAAAATACCTATGTAAACATTTCCAAGCAAAGATCCTAAATCTTGTAGACTGTTGTATATTTGGGAAACATACATATATCCCCCATAGTTTCTTTGTGAATTGCTTAACCAATCTCTCATTCCAATCCTTTCTAACCTCCTCTGATAGAGTGTTATAGTTATCATGCAATATTTTATATGCTCTATTAAGTCTTCCTTTAATGGCACCTTCTGTGCCAGATTCTATGAAAAGCTATACCAGTGCTGGTCTTTTGTTTAGGACCCCCTATTTCTTTCTCTTTGCCTTCCCTATCAAAGATTGATATCAGAGTATAGCAATCTGTAAACCTGCAGTCCAAATAAATTCTTAGCATCTTCCCATTCTATTACCTTTCCCTCTCTACTTATTTGTTCTCAATACCTTGGTTCCTTTGCCAGTATACTCCAGTAAATTCCTGCCCCCTCTTAGCTACTGTCTGTATCCCTAATTCCAGTCATCCTTCTGGGCAGAATCTCCTTTCTCCATTCCTGTTTTGGCTTAGTTCTGAGAATACCTTCTGCTACTTTATGAATATAATATTCTGTATGATTATTGTTATTCTCCTTAAAGATCTGCATCCAAAATCCCAGTCTCCCCTTGTTTCTTGAGCTTCCCCCATTTCATAATCATCCCTTTCCACTTGGAATTATAATTTTCTGCTTGTGCTATGTATAGGAGCCTTAAAGGTGTTGCTCTAAAATACCCTTCAACTAGGGTAATCCCAATCTGCCCTGTTCTACTGGAAGAATCAGCTTATTCCTCTTGACTCTTGCCATCTTCCCCTCTCAGATAAAATCCTTCAGCTCTTATTAACTGCTATCCACAACTTCTCCTCTGGTTGATAAATATATGCCTGACCTGTGTAAAAGACTAAAGGGACTAAAAACATTTAACTGCTTGTATATTACTATCAATATCCATAAAACAGAGCTTCCATTTCTCTGTTTTTGTATCATCTTTTATTTAGTCTCTTCCCACATACTCTTCGTTGCCACACTGAAATCATGTTTAATCCGTACTCCTAAACACTTCATTTTATCATGTCTGATAAACCAATGTCTGACTGCTGAACCAATCTGCGTGTGTGGGTACATAACTTACTGCTATTGCCTTTGTTTTTAGCTTCATTAATTTTGTACCCTGAAAAGATTTGAAATGGTATCTAAATATTTCACAACACTGTAATATCCCTTTCTGGTTTTGTCAAGTATAAAACAATATCATATACAGACAGAGCCAACTTTTCGAGACTACCATATCAAGTATATCCTTGGATTTCGGAGTCCATTATGTTTTTTGCCAATGGTTCTAAATAAAATGCAAACAAACAGAAGAAAGGACACCCCTGCCTGGTTCCTCTGCTCAAGCAGAAATGATCAGCAAGGACCCCACCCATCTTAATTTTCACCTCCGATCCTTCATATATCCTCCTAATCAACCTTATCATTTTATCAAGGAATGTAAATGCTTCCACTGCCCTGCTCATACACTCCCAGCTTACTCTGTCAAATGCTTTCTGTGCATCAAGACCCACCAACAACAGTGGTATTTTCTTACACTCTGCTTCCTTTTGGATCACCCTTGTTTTGTTAATGTTGTCAAATGTTAGTCTCCCCTCCAAAAAACACATCGATTTATATCCATCAATTTTGCCATCACTTCCACCGTTCTTTTAGCCATTATAGGCAAATATTTTACAATCATGGTTTAGTATTCAAATGGGCCTGTGTGAAGCTGGATCTGATGGATCTTTACTCTCTTTAGGTATTGCAGCTGCCACCAGTTTCTTCCAGAATGCTGGTGCTTCTCCTCTTAAAATACTGTTAAACAAAACCTTCCAGATCTTTATCAGATTTTTCTCTCTTAGCTTCCAAACTTTCACAGTATACTATCCATTCCTGGGGACTTTCCTGTAGATTGGTTATACATCACCATTTTTATGTCATCTCCTCCTATCCTGTTGGTAACTGAGCCTCATCTACCTCTAACCATGGCATATTCAATATTTTCACAAACACTTCCATTTGTACCTTTTCTTGATATCCTTTTTTCTCTGCTTTTACAGGCTTTCATAGAATTCCCAAAATATTAACACCTCTACAAGATCTCTTGTTTTCCTTGTTATAGGCTCCTTAAGCGTGGCAACTGCTCTTTCTACTTTGTTGCCTGAGTTACTATGTTGAAAGTTTTTGTGCTCTATAGTTATAAAAAAAACAGCTGCTTAACAGGAATCTTTCTAAAGTCATGCATATTACCAAAGTAATCCCTCAATTTATTTTTGGCATTCTACAGTTGCTACTCTTCCGGTTCTGTGGGATTACACCAATTTTGCAATACTTTAAATTTGTCAATCCCTCTAACTCTGGTAGCTTCTTAAACATACCTCCCTTTCTTTTATTTCACCCTATTTTTAATGGCCAGTTTAATTTTATCCCACTCCCTAGCTATATTATCAGAAAAAAATTATATCTTCTCTAATAACTCTTGAATAATTTCCACTACCCATTTCTTAAATTCCTCTCTTTTCAACAGATACATAGGGAAGCACCACTGTCTCATTTTTATTTCATTACAATTTATTTTTATTTTAGTTATTGTTGGTGCATGATCTGAGATAGTGAGTACATGTTAAGACCTTCAATTAAATGCACATGTTCCTGTGAAATGTAAATTCTGACTAGCCTAACCCAGTTTTTGTATCTTGAGGAATATGTAAATTCACTTCAAACTCCTAGTACTGAATTCGCATGTTCCTTGCCAAATATTTTCATAAATTTCTTCAAAAATCTACCCTCCTTTGTTATATTTTTCCTTCTCAGCCACCAGACACATCTTCACTGCTGTAGATTAAATTGTGGTCCCCACCTATAAGTAAGGTTCCTTGATTAAGCTGATTATTTCTCCAAGACTTTTCTTAAACTCCATTATAGCAGTTTGTGGTGGAACATAAATACATGCCACTGTAATCCTCTTCCCCTGCCAATAGCCCCTTAGTACTACAAATCTACTATTATCTGTGTTATCCCCTTCTATCACTATTGGATCTCATCTTGCAATTAATACAGGTATTCCACTGAATAACCATGGTAAAAAACTTTCTTTATCAAATTCACATGTTGAGTTCCTTCCAAGTGCATATCCTGTAGCGGTTTCACTTCAGAATCCTGAAATATCACAATCATGAACTTCAGAAAACTTCATAACCTGGAAGCTCAAAATCCTGAAAATTCAAAATCCTGAATCTCAAAAGACTGAAAACACACAGGATACATATACTGACTACAGAGAACACAAACCAGATTACATTCCACCAAATATAAGCAGGGGGGCAAGCCCCGCTGTGCCCCCCACACCCCCCTGCTACTTAAATATATCAACTCCAAGACTGCACTTTACTACACTATCATGAGTTATGTTGTACTATAGCAAGTTAAAAGCGAATGTTACTAAGGTTACAACAGGCAGTCATGAACACGTGATGGCATGTTTGCCATTTGTTTTTCTGTGGAGTGCAATTTTGGAGTTTATATATTTAATTAGGAGAAACTAAGTAAAAGCATTGTGAATGAAAAATTGAATGAGTACCAAAACAAAGCTGTGTTATGGAAAATAAAAAAAAGAATATATGTGAGAAAAATAGAAAATAATGGCACTTAAGTATTATGAAATCATTCTACTGCATTGATCCACGGAAAGATTTAGAAATAGATAAGAATAAATCTATAATGATGAGATATAATAAATATAAAAAGATTAAAGAATGCAATGATTTTTTATGGAGAACGTCTATTAGAAAACTGCTGGTTAAGGCAAATATGTCATATAAAAAAAGCAATATAGAATATGTAATGAATGTGGAGAGTCTGAGACTACTGAGCATGTGTTTCTGAAATGTAAAAAAGTTGATAATTTGTGGAAAGAAATATGTAACGATAATAAGATGAAATGTTTGTTAAAATTTGAACAAATAAATATGGACATAATAGAATTGGTTATTATGGTGGGCAGCTATGATGGTGCAGTGGTTAGCGTTGCCGCCTCACAGCAAGAGGTTCTCCGGTTCGATTCTCGGCTGGGGTGCCTTCTGTGCGGAGTCTGCATGTCCTCCCTGTGGTTGCATGGGTTTCCTCCCACATCCCAAAGACATGCTGTAGGTGGATTGGACACTCTAAACTGGCCCTAGGTGTGAGTGCGTGTGTGCTTTCTGTGGAAGGCTGGGCACCGGCTGGCAACTCGACACTCAAACTCCACTACCAATCATGAGTGGACAGATGATCCGCTGTGGCATCCCCTAACCGGGAAAAGCCGAAAGAAGAAGATATATTTAATTGGAAGGGGGTGGGAGGGCTTGTCCCCTGCCCATACTTGGTAAAAAGTGCTATCCTTTGTTTTGTATGCGTCTCTCTGTGTCCTTGTACTGGAATACTGTTATTCTTTGTGTCCTGTATATTTTCAGTATTTTGTGATTCAGGATTTTGAATTTTCAGGACTTTGGGTTCCGGATTGTGATATTTCAGGATTCTGAAGTGAAACCCCTGTAGCACATGCATTTGCAATGTACATTTTTTTAATAAGGCTCACTGCTCTTTTTTGTATTTAACTATGAGACCATTGACATTTAAAGACATTAGAGAAAACATCATTGCCTGGAAAAGTTATGTCTACTTCCAGCTTTTATGTTACATGCATACATTGTTTGGCAGGTTAATCTTTTATGCAGTTTCTGATTATGTGAGGTAGTGCCAGTTGTGCCAGAAGGAGTAGGGCAGTGCATGTGTAACATAAGCCAGCATAGCCAGCTGGAGTTTTGTAAAGAATTTTATGTCATTTAAATATCAAATTGATTTGTACAGATGGTTGTGTTAAAAATGTATGAACAGTGGGTCCTGCTGAACAGAAAAGAAATATACATGTTTGCCAGAATTTATTGTTGTAACTGATTAAATGTATATATTTTAACGGAGGATATTGGAAGTGGAAGGGTTAAGTTCAGCCCAGCTAACCTTACAAAAAATACCCTGAAATTAAATGAGTTGGTTTACGCCATAAACATTCTCTCTCACAGGTCTGAATGCAGCCAGAGAAGCAATGCCTGTGAAAAGCCTGGACTGGGACCCTGCTCTATTATCCTTAGTGGTGAACTAATTGCTATCCTGGGGTGCCAAACAATGGCTTGTTAGTTTCTGCAGGTAGGATGGAAGTGTTGGAACTGTTTTACAGTTTCCAGATGATGTAATAAACCTTAGCTAAAGTTCTGTGTGTATATTGTGGGGTTCCATTCAGAATTTCTAATTCCTAAAACCTCAAATTCCATATGGTCAAGACCATATGATCGAAGTATTTGAACTTTGAAATTCTGAACGGAGATCTGCATACAGCGCAGAATGGGAGATTTCCCTTTTCCTTGCTGTAGTGCAATTTTGGAGTCGGTATATTTAAGCAGTGGGGGTGTGGTGGGTGCAGGGGGTCATTCCCCCCTGCATAAACATTGAGAAAGGTTTTTTTTGGACTTATTTTGGAATGTCGAGATTCTGAAACTTCGATCATATGGTCTTGACCATATGAAATTCAAAGTTTTGGTAATTTGACATTCAGAAGTGAATCCATATTGTGACACATCAGGGCCAGATCCTGGCTTCTAGTGAGAGGATAGTGTGGAGCCATAGAGTCAGGTGACCAGATGTGATGTCATTCTGTAGCCAGCACTGAAATTGTATTCGAAAACAAGTGAGAGATGTGGAGAGTGAACTCTGTTTTTGGACCAGACAAGACACTCATCCACATTCATATTGCCTTGCTTTAGTAAGTAATCATGGAAAAAGTGTGAGATTAGCTAATTTTCTTTCTGTTATCTGCCTGAGTCTTTCCATCTGTGTTGTTTTATTTTATATTTCCCTGTGACTGAAACTCTGTTGTTTATTGTAAATAGATATTCAGTATTTTCATGTTTATTATTATTTATTATTAAATATATCTAAACCTTTTATTCAGGCCGGTCTTTTAGAAGATGTATAACCTTTGATAGCACTTGCATTTACTTAGTGGCAGTGTGGCTCCATGTTCCTGAAAGTCTTGCTCCTTGGTTAAACACTACTATTTTTGCAAGTATGAATTTTACCAAGCATAGCTAGCTACCCTGTTAAGGGCTGTAAATTAGCAAGCTTTGGGTGTTCTGGTTGCAAGTAAATCTACCTTATCATCTGGGTAGAGATGGCAGAGAAGGTAGCTTTGCCAGCCTTTTCCAGGTGTGTGAGTGAAAATCAAATCTCAAAGAAAGTGTGTGTGACCGCTACTTTGAACAAGGACACAGAGCACTGATTTCACAGAGAGGGTGGTGGAGAACTTTGCTTGGAATACCCAGCTAAATAATCAGCTCTTTTGGGGGAGTCTTATTTGGGGCCTGGACAGAAAGCCCAGCCCCAGGACTACAGTGTGCATTCCCTGTGTGCTCTTAACGGAAATTGTTACTTGGTGCAGAGAGTTGCATCTGAAAATACTGTCAGTGTCTATTTTTCCCCACAGTGAATGTTCCCCATTAATGCCAGCTGTGAAGATTGAAACTCCTGCCTCACTGACCTAGAGGAGGGATATCACACAGTTGTTTCTTGTAATCTCCATTTGAGTCTATGTCACATCTTAAAAAACTTATTTCACTGAAAACCCTCCAAAAAAAAAAAACAAATACCCCCAATACCCCCTAAAACCTATTACCTTAACACAAACTATGTACATGTTCAAATATTGAAGTTTTACCCTATTAATATGAACACATTTTCCAAACTGACAACCACACACTTCAGACTTGTGATAATCTAAAAGAAAGGTCATCCATGCTAAGAGACATGGCACAGCCTGTACTTCTACAAAGTTCTGCCTGGGTTTATCTTATCTTTATAGCTCTCTCAGCTGGGAATACACTTGAATGTTTTTCGAAATAATTTTATCCAAGCTGTTTCTCTTTCTCAGACAGTATACTAGAGACATGAGAATAAGATACAAAACTGTCAAGCATATATTTGTTTACTGGAAAAAAGCCTTATCATATTGAATATTCTTTTTCATTTACTTGCTTTCTCTTAAAATTTGTTCTAGATTAATCTGAGGGCCTTAACCCAGCTGCTCCCCTATGCAAAAATGAGAAAAAGCACATTCATTTTTTCATGCTCTTTTAATCAGATTTTTCTTCTTTCATACTGCAGTGCCTACATTTCTTTAAAACCAAACAAAGAGAAAGAGAGAAGTGAGGGGGGGAACAGGAGCACCTATTTATATTAGCATCCCCACTGCACTTAACTAAGGAAACTTTACTTTATAGCATGCAAAGAAAATCATGCAGCATTAAAATAGTCCCATTAAGAAAACAATTGGTTTACTTACAGTTAACTTTCTCCTTCCTCTTCCCCCGGAGTATTTTTCCAAACATTAATGACAAAGTAGGGCACATGATTTAGAGTCCTTTACATGTTTAACAAAGTCCAATATTTCCAAATTTTCTTGTTCATTCATGTTTCTCAAACAATTATTGCTTTGTAATCCCACATTTGTCAATTTCCAAGTTACTGGTTTTATTCCTGTTCATCTCCATCTCCTAAATCTTGTCTCTGCTTCATTTCCAATGTACCCTCAATTCGTCTAGTTGACTCTTGTGCTTTTTTTCCTTCACTCAAGCATTTTCCATTGAAAAGTTCAAAAAGGTTTGACTGGCACAGTCTCTATGTGGTCCTTATTACCAGAACAAGAAGCAGAATCTCCTTCTCTTTCACAGCTCACTTTTTGCTGGACAAACTTTTGTATTTCTTTCTTAGCATGTACTTCATGAAAAAAATATGATTTTGTCCATCCAGGGAAAAATATTTTGAAGATAGCTGGGTAAAGCAGTTTAAATCTCACCCTGCTTCTTGCCATTCACTGAATAATGGAATAAATCCACTCCTCTTCTGCCTGGGTGTACAATGAGTAGTTATTCTCCACAAACACACTTCTGTTGCTCACTTTTAAATTTTGTCAGAATCAACTCCTTCTGCTGGTAAGATTGCTTCTTTACTATTAAAGGTCTACATTACTTTTCTATAGCCAGGTTTGAAGCATACACACAATGTGCCCTTTCAATTAACAATTCCAGCTGTGAAATTCCAGCCGACTTATTTGTGCTTTCATAAAATTAATCCACACTGTTCCTTCAAGCTTTTCTGGTGCATCAGAAAATCTCAGGTTTGCTCCAATGTGCTCTGTCCTCTAATTCTTTTTATTTTTTGAAACATCTCTTCTTGTGCAGTCTCATATTCAGCCTTTTCTTCATTTCAACCTCTGAGTTTTGCAGTTTTATCACATTACCTGAATACCTGTTTAAAGCTTCTTCCATTTTTCAACCTTTTATTGTTTGAGTTGATATACTCTTATCAGTGTTTCATTTACTTTAATCAGGTCTGTGTGCAGTTGCCTTATGATTTCCTCTAGGTTACTGGAAGTCATGTCTGGAGCTTGCACTGCTTTCTGCTTAACAGCTGCAGTACTTTTCCCAGTGTTTCTTAGTCATATTTTGTAGCTGATTTTCCTTCAAGTCCTCTGTACTTCTTTTTTCCTGGCATCCGGGCAGTGCACTTACTAGCCAGTTACAGACATTTACCTAGAAATTTAGGTCAATTGACTTTCTCTGCAAAGTTCCAAACTTCACACTGGGAGAGCTAGAATTAAGCTGTTACTCAATGTGCTACCATCTTGGAAGTCATAATATAAAAACATTGGTTAAAAATCAATACAAGGTATATGAAGGAATAGCATAAAACAAATAATGTAAGTGGGAATATGGGATTAACGTGCTTTAGCATAGCTAACCTTAATTTTAGATTAGGTAATTCCTGTAGGGGCAGATGTCAAGTTGGGGAAACTACTCATATCAAGAGGTTAAAAACATTTCTGGAAGTTAAAAGGAGATGGGGCATTTGAAAATGTAATTTTTGCTTAAGTGTTTTCATTGAAGCAAAAAGTCTTAAAAGTGTGACTAATTCAAATGAAGATAAGAAGCAACAACATGACAGTCCAACCTGCCAAACATTAATGTTTGCATGTAAGCTAAAAGTTGGAAATATACATTCAAAAGCACTGTGATGTATAAATGGAAGTAATACCTTTCCATCATAATGGCCACTCTGTCCGTATTATCGCGGAGAGTAAATGGCCATACAGGTATAAAAAGACAAGCAGCAGAAAGTACTTAATTATATCAAGCAATGTAGGGTGCAGATAGCAAATCTTCAAGGGACATAATTTGGACAGAAATGAATATGCGACTTTAACAAGAATTTCAGGGTGGGCATTCATCAGAATATTAGGGTTAAAGGAAAATAAGAGAAATAACTAACTACTAGAGGTACTCCAGCAGTAAAATGAAGATTTAAAAAGATAATAATGATAGATTTGTGGCAGTAGACTGTTATTGGCAGGGGAGGAGGATGACTCTGGCATGTTACTTGTATTCCATATAAAACTACTATGGAACTTTTGTGAGCAATAATTTGCAATAGTGATGATGTATCAGAGGAACCTAGAAGGGAAATATAATGAGAGAGTAGACTGCTGAAGAAATATAGGACAATGTTTGGTATGGAAGATGTGATTCAGTATGAGAAACCCAGAATTTACATATTGTTCTCCACGGTACTAGAACTGGGCAAGACTGGATATAAATTATAGCACACAGGAATATGTTTATTTAATTGAAAGCACAAAGATGCAGGATAATGAAGTAAAACAAGAAGCACTTGTTTTTCCATATCTGTTATAGAAAGAGAAATTTAAGGAATGGGTAGTAGAAATAATTTAAAGTCATTATGGAAGATAGACATTTCTTACGAAAGAATAGCAAGTGAGTGGGATAAAATGAAAACCGACAGTAAAAATAAGAACAAGATATAGGGGAAGAAAGCGAACAGGAACTATCTAGAAGGGCTGACAAAGGTTAAATTATTGCAGAATAAGGAGAATCTCAGAACAAGAACAGAAACACCTGCACTGTGCTACAGGGAAAAAAAGGATAATACGCATGAATTGGAAAGGTTGCTATTAAGCAACTATTTTTTGATAAATCTGGAGCACAAGATCTTTTAGTGTAACAACTCAGGCAACAGAATGTAGAAAGTGTTGTTGCCAAATGTAGGAACATATAACAAGAAAAACAACCAAAACTCCTACAGAGCTATTAGTTTTTTATTTTATTTTATGGAAATTTGTATAAAGCAGAGGAATGCAGAAAGAAAAGGCATACATTGAAATATTTATGGGAGAATTTACACCAAGGTTAGAGACTGACTGGGCACAACACTCAATAGTTAAGACAGGAAGAAATGAGATAACAATGATGTATAAATCAAACAAAAGTCTCCAGGTAAAGATGGCATTCCTGTGGAAGTCTGGAATGAAAAAAGTGATAAATATCTGGAATGTTTTAACAATATTTTAAAAAGGGGGTAGTACCATCATCTTGGAAGAAAGCTGTGGTGGCTGTATTACTCAGAGGGTAAAAACCTTCAGACTCAGCTTCATTTAGACCGTTTCAATTTTATACACAATTATAATGTGTTTATATCTATACTATCTAAAAGAATGGGAAAGGTGTTGTCAAAATTGTTACACAAGGATCAGTATGGTTTTGTGGATGGAAGACAAACATTTGACAATATTAACAGAATAGTAATGATTCAGAGGGAAGCACAGTGTGTAAGAAAATGCCACAGTTGTCAGTGGGTCTTGATACACAAAGTATTCAATAGTGGCAGTTGGGATTTTGTGTGTAGGGCAATGGTAGCATTTGTCAAAGTCAAAGTAAACTTTATCATTATTCAATCTACACCACAGTGTAGCTAAACGAAATTGTGTTGCTTCGTTTCCAGCGCAAAGACATACATACAGAAAAATATTTTAGTAAAAAATAATTTGACATCACAAAAAAGCAAGACAAAAATATAAATAGAACAACATACAGATATTACACAGGGAATATTGCACTCTCTAGGATTTCTGTTATCAGGACACAGGTAAGAATAGACAGAATTACACATTCAATACAGACACGGACTATTTATTGCACTCGTATGAACTGTGCAAAATTAGTGAAATTACTATTTCTGATCAGACAGATATATATACATTCCTAGGTGATGGGGGGTGAAGGAGTTGTCGGTCTTCTAGTTCACCTGTCGGCAGAGTTTAACAGTCTAATGTATAAGGGGAAAACTGTTGTTTAGCCTGGAAGTCTTGAAGTACATGTTTCTGTATCTTCTACCAGAGGATAGGTGGGAGAACATGCCACTTGCAGGATGGGTACAGACACTGATTATCTTTCTGGCTCTTCCTATGCAGAGACTCGCATGCAAGTCTTCCAAGGGTGTAAGTGAAGAACCAATAATTTTCTCTGCTGCCTTTACAACTCACCTGAGAACTCTATGGTCAGAGGCATTACAGTTCCCATACCAGACTATGATGTTGTTGGTTAGGATGATCTCAATGGTGCCCCTATAGAATGCTTGGAGGATGGACTGCCATAAGTTTGCTTTTTGTCAGTTTCCTAAACAAGTGCAACTTTTGCTGTGCTTTTTTGACAGTGTAATTGGTATGTTCTGACTAGGACAAGTCCTCCAAGATGTGTATTCCCAGAAATTTCATGCTCTTGACCCTCTCCACCGACATCCCTTTTATCTCCAGAGGTTTATGTTCTTCCTGACACCTTCTGAAGTCCACAATCAGTTATCTGTTTTTACTGACATTCAATGCTAAATTGCTGCCATAACACCAGCCTATCAGATGCTCCACCTCATTTCTATAAGATGCTTTCTTCTCCATTTCTGATTAGACGTATGGTCATGGTGTCTTCTGTGAATCTGATGATTTTATTGGACTCCTGTCTGGCCATGCAGTCATGTGTCAGCAGATGAATGATAAAGTACTTGACACATCCCTGTGGTACCCCCGTATTCAGAGTTATGCTTCTGGAACTGCTGTTGCCCACACAAACCTTTTGAGGCTTGTCCATGAGGAAACTTTAAGATCCAATTGCATAACGGAGTGCTGATACCCAGCTGTACTATTTTCTTTACAAGATTCTGAGGGATGACAGTGTTGAAGCCAGAACTGAAGTCAGTGAATAGCATTCTGGCATAGCAGCTCTTGCCTTCCAAGTGGTCAAGGTTTCATGGAGTGTGAGACATATGGCATCTGCTTACATGCAAAGTGCAGTGTGCCCAAAGTTGCTGGTATGCTTGAGGTTATGTGGCTTTTAATCAGCCTTTTCAACAACCTTCAATGAAGGTACGCCCATTCACGCATGTCTCCATGCAGAAGACGCTCTAGCTGAGAATCGAACCGGACAGCGTCTTACTGTGAGGTGACAATGCTACCGCAGCACCACCACTGCAATGCTTCTTAATTTATTTGTTGAAGTCAGAGCAACTGGTCTGTAGTCGTTCAGACTTGGTTGCAATTTCTTGGGTAATGGGATGATGGTCATCTTCTTAACGCACCTTGGTACACTGGCTAGTTGGAGCGAAGTGCTAAAAATGTTTGTGAGAACCGATACCATTTCTGACACACAGTCCTTCATTACCCTGCCAATGATGTTATCAGGGCCAGCTGCTTTTCTTAGGTTGACACTTCAAGGTTCTTAGGACATCTACTGTGTTTAGGAGCAGCACTACTTCATCCATACTGACAGGGTGTTTGCTTGCCACCATTTTGTTATCCACATCAAACCTGCTGAAGTTGTTATTCAGCTCATTCAAGAATACAGTGCTGTCATCACAAGAGGCTGAGGCAGGTTTGTAGTTAGTTATGGTCTGCATGCCTCTCCATAGACATCTGGAATCATTTGATCACTGAACTGACCCTTTCTGCCATAGGTTCTCTTTGCTTCCTTTTTATGTTTACTCATTTTGCCTCTGGATACTTTCAGGGCTTCCATGACCTTGGAGCTGAATGTCTATCCAAGCTCAATTACTACATTGTAGGAATTAATAACTGTTAACAGTGCTATGTCACGTTTAATTTAAAGTGGAATGTTGAATGTTATTAATGTTGAATTTTGAATGTTACTAATTTACTGTGATGTATGCAACAAAATGTTGATTAACACAGTTCTTTGAGTTACTCTGTAAAATGGAGCTTTTCTCCCCGTGCCTCCACTGGAAAAGGACCAGTGTCCAGACGGACTTTCCCGGTAAACAAATGTAAAATAAATAAATAAAATAATTTTGTGCTTTTAAGAGCTCATACATCTCACTTGTTAACCATGGCTTTTGGTTTGCTCATATGGCGATGCACTTGGTGGTAGTTATGTCATCTACAAATTTTGGTATATGCTTCGAGATCAGCTTGGTTGTTTGACAGGGCTGCATCCTCAAACACTTGAAGTCCTACAGGGCTGAAACAGCTCCCTGAGGCCGCAGCCTTATTTGTTTCCTTGCTGGTTAGTCAGATTCTAGCAGTGGCTTACATGCAGGAACCAGCATGATTGCAAGATGATCAGAACGATCATTTGTGTTCCCAGATATAATAATAAGGCTTATTAGGAGGATATATGAAGGGTCAGTGGCAAGAATTAAGGTGGAAGCCTTCTACTCTGACACACTGCGCAAAGGAACAACACAGGGGTGACATCTTTCCTATTTGTTAGTTGCTTTATACTTACAGCTAGTACCAAATAAATTAAGATGCACTGCGGTGGTGGTGCTGCGGTAGTGGTTTCGCCTCACAGTAAGACGCTGTCCGGTTTGATTCTCAGCTAGAGCGTCTTCTGCGTGGAGACATGCGTGAATGGACGTACCTTCATTGAAGGTTGTGCATCAGGGCTGGTAACTCAGCATGTAGAAATAAACTACCAATCATTAGAGGACCGGAGTTCCGCTGTGGCGACCCCTAACCGGGAAAAGCCGAAAGAGACAAACACAAACAAACCAAATAAATTAAGAGACTCACAGACTCAAGTATATGGCTGGTATGGTAACCATTTAGCTTTATTCACATTTACTTCATGCTCAATACATTCAGAAAACGATATTGTAGTGTTGTGGAACATTTTCAGACAGGCTCAAGTCTATTCAGGACATAAAAATAAATGAAGATAAAAACCAAGGCTGCAGCAGTAAACAATGTACCCAAACATAAATTAGGTCAGTGATACTAATATGTATGGGGACAAAGTATTTAGGTGCACATTTTAAAACTCATTACATCCAAGTGATGCCTCCAGGTGCATCTCCAGTTAACCCTTACTGACGCCTCTAGGTGTCAATTACTGCTTGTTCATATTTGCATCTATATTTCCAAAACCATGCTATGTACAAGGTTTTAAACGATTTCATCTTAAAGCTTACACACTGACAAACTCAACTGTATTAATATTTAACCTCTGTCTAGTGCAGGTAAAGAAATACTAACTTTTTTTCATGATATTAACTTGGATAGATATAATTTTCACATTTTTCTAAATCTCAACAAAAGTAACACAGACAGAACTCATTAGTCTCATATGAAAGCTCCCAGCTAGAGCAATGAAATGCTACTGACAGTATGTGTGTAATGTGGGTGGTTGCTGAGATATTGTAAGTTGTTTACAAAATATTACAAACATAATAGTTACTGTATTTACTATGATTTATAAAATTCAGTTTAAGACCTACAACCTAAAGAATAATTACTACTATAAAAATAGTTTGTGCTGAAGGATTTGCCATTTATACTTCTATCATAACTTATATGGTTCCAGAGATATGAACACTTGTTTGAAATACGAGGACACAGTTTGATTCTGTCAAAAGGCTTAGGCTCCACCCACTGGAAGTTACATTGCAAACTTCCTGAGCTCCACTGGAGTGAATGAGAAAGATTTTATTATTGGCAGCAAAGGACATGTGAGAAGAGAATAAACAAAGAGAGAGAGGCTTAACACTCTTGATTATGGATGTGCATAGTGAGATGTAAGCAAGGAAATGCTTCTAGTCCCTTTAGCTTTATACCCAGGTCAGGCATATTGTTATCAACCAGAGGAGAAATTGTGGACCAGACTTAATAGAGAGGAATGAATTTATTTGGGAGGGGAAGAAGGGAAAATTTAAGTGGGATAAGTTGATTCTCCCCATAAATGAAGACAGTTTAGGATTACCTGATCTGAAGGGATAATTTAGAGCAATTAGGACTCATATATGCAACACAAACAATAAGTTAAAAGTCCCGGGATGAAACCAGGGTAGGGTGTTGAGGAAGGAAGGAAAGAATAGGTTTATGGATGGAGGTTCTTAAGGAGAACTACCATACAGAATATTATACTCATGAAGCTGAAGCAGCAGAAATTATTCTAAGAACTAGGCCAATAGGAGAAAGGATATTTTACTAATAGGGTTGAATGTGGGTAGGGGATATAGAAAACAAGCAAGAGACAGATGGAATTTACTGGAGAAAATTAGCAAAGGAACCAAGGTTTTGGAAGAAATGGAATGGTAAAATAGGGATGAGGCCAAGCACAAGTTTGGACTGCACTGCCTTCCCTACCAGGGATTGAAATTTGAGTATAAGCAAAGGGAAAGGGGATTGCTAAATGAAAGACATGTCCTGATGGAGTCTAGAATAGAAGTTGCTGTTACAAAAGTTATAACTAGTAGAGCCAAAGCTGGCTTATTCGCTCCTTGAAAAAACTGGGAGGAGGGATTGGAAAGGCAATATACAAAGGAACAATGGGAGGGCACATGTATAGATACAGCTTCCAAAGATCCAACAAATTCTAGAAGGTTATGGATTTTTGTTTGGAAGTACTTGCATAGGGATGTCTTTATACTAAGTAAATTTTAGAGAGTTTTTCTCATGGTAGACAACAAATACTGGAGGTGTGATAGGAAATGGAGAAGTAACTGGAAACATTATTTTTGGGAATGTGATGAGCTGGCAGACTTTTAAAAAATTCCCCACAGAGTACTTTGCCACATATACTGCTAGTAATAAATGATTTTAATTAATGAAACTATTATTTTGAGCTAGGAGAAACAGGATCCCAAGTGCTTAGACGAAGTATGACACACAGGGCATTGTCATACCCCACTCTGATGGATCTCCTGCATATCCACAAAGCAAACAGCACCAGAATTACCCGTTCTAAAGACTTAAACCTTGTTTGTGATATAAATAGGACCTGCTGGAAAGAGAGTTATGTATCCCAGAGACTACCTCATCTATGGAACAGGCTTCCCATCCATGTGAAGCAGAGTTCCTCCCTAACCCAATTCAAGTGGAATGTAGACAATTGGATGGGAAACTGGAAAGTCATCCCAGGTTTGGTACCTATGTCTCTAATGGACACACAGGTAACCTGTAAATGGTTCATCTCCCAGGTCCATGCTTACACTTATCAAGGGTATCAGTATTTGTCAGAGATTTGGAATGCATAGCTAGGCTTAAAAAGGAACCTGCGGTCGTTAGCCTGGTAAACACCTATGAACCTATATGTATGGAAATCAAAATTTAAACCAAATTTAACTGAATTACTGAATACTCTAAATGGAATAAAGGAACTCAATGTGAGATCTCTATAAAAAGGAAGGAGCACATTACATAGAAATTAATGGAATTTGTAGGAACAATACATGCAGAATAATGTTTAGGAGGAGAAATGAGATTTAAGGGAAGACAGGAATTGAATAATTTAAAGTAGTGTGCGAGTGAGTTTTGTTTAAAAGAAAACATGCATACTGCATGAATGAATTATTATTATTGTTTGCTTTCTTTCCAGTTACTGTATATGCACCTATTTCTCTTTTTTAAAAATGTCATACTCAAAAATGTTAAATAACTAAGGAAAAGAAAAAAAATACCTTTCATGTTATCACTGTAGTTGTATTGCCACTATCTTCTGTTAAATCTGTGTACTCATCTTTCTTGGTGTACATTTGTATGTGCATTCTGTATGTAAAACACAGATATGCAATTGCTGTAGTTCAACTGGTCAAAATGTGTTATATAGTCACATATATGATACACAAAACTATGACATCCAAATTCCCTAAAACATTAACTGCTCCCGCTGAGCTACTAATGCTTGGTTTACAGGGAGAAGTAAAACTGGTCTGCTGCCCAGGTTTAATGGGAGAAAATTATGCCAACAAATTAACTTCAGTTTTGTTGCATTTTAAGCAACAGGAATGTTTTGTTTCCTTTTGCCCAGGACCACTGTAACTAAACTACTTACATGAATCACATATAGATTTCACCAATGTACCTTGATGCCATCTTCTAGTAGGTATACTGTAAAAAAACAGAGAAAAAAAGGTCAGTGTTACTTGTGCCACAGTTGTATGATATGCAATTATGTACCAAGAAAAAAATTAAACTTCATATTAAAATAAAATAAATAATAAATCCATCTTGCCCAAACCTCTCTTGAGAATAACTATACCAGACCTCCTCAACCCACCACTTGGCCTCTTCAAGTTTTTACAATTGCACTATTTAGTATAAAGCTTGCTAAAATGAATTCAAGCTGCGTGCCCTAAAAGAAGCCTATTTCATTTTTTTGTCACACAAAATATTCTTAAAGTGTGCAATAAACAGAAAAGTGGGTAGCTCTAGCTTCATCACTGACTGGACACAAACCTGCTATGTAATGTCACCATTAGTTAGCATTTCTGTATTCAGGGAGATAGTTAGGAAGTAGAGGGATATTTTATCACCTGCCTTGTAAGTCAGTTATTAAAACTTTTAGTTATGTACTTACCATAACTTTAGATGTTTGGGATCCATCTCGCCTACATTCTGTACTGATGGGCTCGGAGTCGATCCCTCGGTTCCGACTCGGCACGCTATGCTATAGAGCGAAGCCTCTTATTGGCTGAGCTATTTTCTATCCCAGGATGCACTACCACTAATCCCCCAGATCTTGTTTGTCCGCATTCATGCATACATACATACATACTTGTTTATATAACATTGCCAGATGTTTCAAGATGAAACAACAGGATTCGGACTGTCTGATCTCTTCTGATCTCCAAGGAAGGGGGAAGGAGGGTGGGTTATTGGGAATGTAGGCGAGATGGATCCCAAACATCTAAAGTTATGGTAAGTACATAACTAAAAGATGTTATGTGATCCTATCTCGCCTACATTCTGTACTGATGGGACAGCGTCCCTAGCACCTAAATCCTGGGTGGCTCACTGGTAAACACTTCTGAGCACTGTGGAACCAAATGAAGCTCGCCCCCGAGATGCCACATCCAATTTGTAGTGAGAAATGAAAGTGTGCGGGGAAGACCACGTAGCCGCAGCACAAATGTCACTAATGGCAAGCTTAGAATGGAATGCTATAGAAGTAGCCATAGCTCTTGTAGAGTGAGCTTTGACAGAGGTGGTAAGCTCTTTATTAGAAGAGGAATAAGCTTGACTAATACAGTCCCTGATCCATTTGGCAATAGTGACCTTTGTGACGGCTTTGCCCAATTTATTATCCGAAAAGGATACAAACAATTGATCTGTTTTCCTTGTTTGTTTGGTCCTATCTAAATAAAAACGCAATTGCCTGTGGACATCTAATGTGTGGAATATGTATTCCGCTTTGTTTGAGTACTTTGGAAAGAAAACTGGAAGTTCCAATGACTGTTGTAGACAAAAACTGGAACAAACCTTAGGGACAAAGGATGGATTTGGCCTGAGAGATACTCTATCTTTGTCAAAAACCAGGTACGGAGGTTTTACAGACAAAGCTTGAAGCTCTGAAACCCTTCTGGCAGAAGTAATCGCAACCAGAAAGGCAGTTTTCCACGATAGAAATTTCAAATCACATGTTGCTGCCGGTTCGAAGGGGGAGGAAGTTAAGGCACGTAACACCACATCGAGATCCCATGGAGGAGCAGGATGAGAAATCGGAGGTCGTAAAAGCGCAGCACCTTTCATAAAGGTCTTACACAATCTGTTGCTCATTAAAGGTGGGTTTATAGATTCGTGAAAATTGGAAATAGCTGCCAATTGAACCTTGATGGTGGAGACTGAAGAACCTCGATTGAATAGGGAAGTTAGAAATTTCAGGACTTCCGGTACGGGAATAGTGATGGGATCCAGACCTCTGAGTTGAGCCCAAATAGCAAATCTCTTCCATTTGCTAGAATACAATTTCTTAGTGGCAGACTTGTGGGCCAAAGATAAGATGTGTACAACTTCCGGGTCTAAGGTATGATTCCTGATTATAGTCGGAAGAGGAGGAGCCAAGCTGTTAATTTCAAGGTGTGGAGGGACTGGTGGAGCAGTCCCGACTGATGAACCAATAGGTCTGGGATCTGATCCAGGAACCATGGACCATCCAGTGCATATTTCCGAAGATAGGGGAACCATACCTGACGAGGCCAGTAAGGGGCAACTAAGATCATTTTGCTCCCCAAGTGAGACGCCTTTTGGATCACTCTGGGAAGGAGGGGAACTGGGGGAAAAGCGTATAGCAAGCCGGTGGGCCAAGGATGGACTAGTGCATCCATAGGACTGTCCCCCGGAGCCGGAGTGAGGGAGAAGAACTTTTTGCACTTCACATTCAGCGGGGTTGCGAAGAGGTCGCAACAAGGAATTCCCCATTTGCTGAAAATCTGAGTTGCAACCGTATTGTTCAGAGACCACTCGTGTGGAGAGAGAATAGTTCTGCTCAGTCTGTCGGCTATCACATTGGACTTGCCAGGGATATGAATCACCACTAGAAATCGTTTAGTCGACACTGCCCATTCCCAAACTCTCATGGCCTCCCTGCAAAGGGGGTAGGATCTGGTCCCTCCCTGCTTGTTCAGGTACCAGACTACTGACATGTTGTCGGAGTGAACGGCAATTACGCCCTGAGGGAGGTAATCGTGAAGGGCTTGCAGGGACAGGAACACCGCCCTCATTTCTAAGATGTTGATATGAAGAAGGCTCTCTTCCGAATGCCATTTGCCTTGGACTGACCTGCCCAGGAAATGCCCCCCCTCCCCCCATCTGGGAGGCGTCCGTAGTCAAAGTGGCCACAGGAGGAGGTGGAACGAAGGGTCATCCCTGATCCAGATTGGAGGGCACCAGCCACCAGCGAAGGTCCCGTTTGCAGGTTTCCGTGATCCATATGAGGTGACTGAGAGGGAGATCCTGAAAGGGCCACTGTGTTGAAAGAAGCCACTGGAGAATTCTCATGTGCAACCTTGCTAGGGGAACAAGAAGAACCGTGGCGGACATCGATCCCAATAGCTGCAGGACCATTCTGGCTGGGGCTTTGGATCTGGGAAGTAAGGCTCGAACTTGAGCCTGTATGGTTTGTATCCTTTCTGTAGGTAGATAGACACGCATTTGGTTTGAGTCTGTCTCTACTCCGATGAATCTTATTTGTTGAGATGACAGCAACACAGACTTTGGCCAATTGAAGGTGATTCCAAGGGAAGTGTCCAGTGATATTGTGGCTTGTAGGCTCTGCAATAGATGCTTGGAGGTGGCAGTTAGGAGCCAGTTGTCTAGATACGGAAACACCTGGAATCCTAGACTTCTCAGGTGAGCAGTCACGACCGCCAAACATTTGGTGAACACCCTGGGGGCTGTGGTGAGACCAAAGGGCAGCGCGCGGAACTGAAAATGACTGTCTCCTAGGCTGAAGCGCAGATGTCTCCTGGACGCTTGATGTATCCTTAATATGGTAATATGCGTCCTTGAGATCTATGGAGCACATCCAAACACCTTTCTCCAGCAGTGGGAGAATGGATTGTAGGGTGACCATTCGGAACTTGGACTTTTTGACTGAACGATTTAGAATGCTGAGATCCAAAATGGGCCTCAAGTCCCCGGTCTTTTTTGGCACCAAAAAGAATCTTGAGTAAGTCCCTAATCCGATCTGGTCTGCGGGGACCGGTTGGATGACTCCTTTTTGAAGCAGCTTTGAAACTTCTAAGGCTGCAATTTCCCGTTGACTGGGTGGCGGGTCCGGGATTTTTTTGGACTGAGGTGGGGAGTGAGAAAAGGGGATGGCGTAACCTCCGGTGATAATTCGAAGCACCCATCGGTCCAGAGTGATACCTTCCCAGGCTTTTAGGTGCCTCGAAAAATGACCCCCGACTGGCTCCAGAGCTGCACAGTCGGGCAATCCCTCAGGGACTGTGAAAGGCTGAAGAGCCACGAAAGGACTCGCGGTCTCCAGTGTTGCGGGGGCCTCTGCCGCCTCTGGGACGGCGTCTTCCAGAAGAATTTCCCCCTCCTCTGCCTCTAGAAGGGGGATCGTCTGGGGATCGTCCTGCTGTGAGGGATAAGACTTCTGAGATCTACGGAACCACATTTTCCCTCCTCTTTTAGCCTTGGGGTAAGGCCGAAAGGGAGTGGAAAATCGTGCCCCTACGGCAGTCAAAGTCTTACCTTCTTGCTCGCAGCGGGTCAATGTGTCCTTTACCTTGGGTCCAAACAAAGAGGACCCATCAAAGGGGGCGTCGGCAAAGGAAGACTTGAAGGCTTCCGCAAAATGACACAGGCGGAGCCAGGCTTGCCTCCGTAGAGCAATACCTGTACCCACCGCTCTACTCGCCCCTTCGGCCGCATAAGAAATGAGCCTCATGGACGAGTTTGATATGGATGACAGCGTAGCCAACTGAGAGCCAACCGTCTGGGCCAGCTGCTCAGGTAGGTTACCCAAGAGGGTATCTGAAAGCTCCTTGATCAGATCCCTCTGAAACCTGGTGAAGTGCGTTAAATAGTTCAGGGACCTTAAAGTAAAGGCCGCTGAACTTATGGTGCGCTTACTGTACCGATCCATGCTCCTAGACTCCTTATTAGGAGGATGGATGGACGTCGAAGCCTCTGCTACATCTTGCTGGGTAGCAGATGCCACCTCCAAGGCATCTACAGCCACACCTTTCGTCAAAAACTCCTTTTCTGGGGGTGCTGACAGGAACTTATTTGGGGGAGCAGGCACCGGTTCCACAGAGTCTGGGTGTTCCCACGCCCTTCGACAGATCAAATCTAGGAGCTTGTCGAAGGGCGGAGACACCCAGGAGGCAGAGGGCTGAGCCCCGAAGGCCTTAAGGAACACCGACTCGTCAGCAGACGGGGGTTTGGATTGCCAGCCGCCTCGTTGTTTGAGGGCTTCCAGGATGTCTGCAAAGGAGACATCATCTGAGGATGACTTAGGGGACCCCTCTGCATCATCAAGATCAGTGTCTGACGTGAGAGACTCATCGGGGGAGTCAACGTGCTTCCTCTTGCACGATCTTTTCCTTGGGGGTTCCTCCGAAGAAGCTTCAGAAGGACCTCCAGGAGGGGGGGAACCCACAGTGGGGGTGACATCAGGCCCCGGGGCTCCGCTGTCTAAGGACAGGGGGACTGCCAAAGACCCAGTCTCCATATGCAGGGAAGGTGCTGGAGAGACCGTGGAGGTAGCCAAAGAAGATTTGGCTAACGCACTCCTCATGGCCCTGAAGGTCGGACCACCAGAATCCTGGGCAGGTCCCACCTCCGTGGCCACAACAGCAGATGGTACCCCCGCAGCCGACGCACCAAGAGGAAGGCTTGGGACCGAAAACATCAGTCCCGAAGCGTCCCCCCGGGGCCGACAGAGGAGGTCCGCGTACCGAACTCAGACTCGAGAGCCGGGGTTGGAGTAAGGGTCGGGCCCGACCCGAAAACCTCCATAGGCTCCACCAGCACCGGCTCCAACGGTGCCGAGGCTGTTGGAGGAGGAACCATAACTACAGGGTGGACCATCGGCTCCGAAGCCGAATGGGCTGGAGCCGAAACTAACTTTTGGAACACAGGAGACTGGAAAAGTCTTAGGAGCACCCTGTCGATGTCTGAATCAGACATCTTGGAGGATCTAGATGAAACCGATCGGGTCCGAACCGACTTCTCCATCGGCTCCAAAGGACTGGGGGACCGGCTCCGAATGGACTCGACCAATATCGGTTCCGAGGGAGATCCCAAAACAATTTCTCTCGGTGCCAAGGAGGGCTTCGGCGCCGAAGGGGAAGAGTCTGAGCCGGCAACCCTCATCGGCTCCAAAATCAGTGGAGCCGATGAAGGTGACCCGCCTCTCGACGCCCCAGTCCTCGGCTCCGAAACCAGAGGAGTCGAGACTGGAGGCATCGAGGCAGACAGTTCCGCCCTCGGCTCCGAAGTCCGTGGAGCCGATGGAGAAGCCTGCCTAGGTTTCTTAGCAGTCGGTTCCGACGGACTGGTCGGAGCCGACGTTTTTTTCTTTTTGGTAGGAGAGGAAGAGGAAGATAAGGCCTCCTCGAAGGAGGGTTTAATCAGCCCTTTCAATATTAATTTATTCTTCCTCTCTTGGAGGACTCTAGATGAAAAGGCATGACACACCCTACAGGACTCCTGTAGGTGCTTGGCGCCTAAACAATATACGCACGAGGAGTGGTCATCGGTTATAGACATTTTATAACCGCACCTCGTGCACTTTTTAAACCCTGAGGGTCTAGGTTCTTTTGACATACTGACTATCAACAGACACTAAAAGAACAAGTTAAAGTAGCACTATCTATTTAGTAATGAAGATTTTAGAACAATACAAAAATTTTAACCAACTTTTTTTTTTTTTTTAACGAGACAATACAATACAATATCAGGAAAAAAATACTGAAAAGGAGGGCCAAGACCCTCTAACTTAAACAGGTACTTGACCTCCTTGAAAAATAAAAGACACTAGTTGAAGAATAGGGGAAGGCCCCTCTAACTTAAATGGGAAACCTTTCCCTTAATCAAACACACAATTTTCCACAACAAAAAGCACCAAAACACACTCGTACAACAACAATAGCTGTTAAAACAGCTTTTTGGGTAAGAATAACAAAATTCCTGACAGGAAACTTTGAAGAAAACAGTACTTAACTCAGCCAAGTTTGAGACCACGTCCTAGCTTGTAAGCGGCAAACGAGATCTGGGGGATTAGTGGTGGTGCATCCTGGGATAGAAAATAGCTCAGCCAATAAGAGGCTTCACTCTATAGCATAGCGTGCCGAGTCGGAGCCGAGGGATCGGCTCCGAGCCCATCAGTACAGAATGTAGATGAGATAGGATCACATAACATCTTGCAGTTTAGGCAGGGGAGACTTCAGTCCACCAATATTAATGCTACAAATGGCATGCATGCATATTTGAAATCTGTCCCAAAACTACTGCACATGATTTAAAGGAATGAACTATCACTGGACCATGTTCGGTCTGTACAGGGCACAGGGCAGTAGGAAAGGCTGATTAAGTTAATACTAGATGGAATCAACCCACACAATCTAGAGAGATCACTATCAGCAAGATACATCATGGTTGCACAATGCATCCCTGCCAGCCCATTATGCAAGCAATAATGCACGACAGGGTATGTGTTAATGTGTAATTAACACCTGCCCAGGGGTATTATGGGGCCTGATGCTGCAGGCGGAGGGTCTCTACATCCCTAGAAGGGCATTAATTACACATTAACACACACCCTGGAGGACATTATTGCGCTTAGAGAATGGGCTCTCTGTAAAACTGTTGTGTTTTACTTGCTTATTTATTTTTAAGTACTATATTATTTTTTTTTTGTACATTTTGTGATGTAAAATAGTTTCTCCGCCTGCTTTAAACTTTCTGTAGTATATGTTCATGATGTTGGAGGAAGCATTCTACATCAAAAACAGATTAAAAAATAATATAGTACTTAAAGAAATATGTAAGTAAAACGCAACAATTTTACAGAAAGAACAATCTCTCCTTCTCATATAGTCACTTCTGCTTTCATACACCCATTCAGTCAAGATTGCTCTTACTCTCGATGGATCTCACAAGCACACAGTCTCCCATGCTTTCATACATGCATTCACTCACACACACAGAAAAATAAACGCACACATACATGCACACACACGTACACTTCTTTCTAGTTATTATTTTTTTTTTTTTTTTTTACACTCGCTAAACAGCAAAAGCACTGCTTAGCGATTGCGCAAGTAATGGCGGCTGTTAATTTCTTTAGCAGTCTGAGCTCCACGGCTACTTGATATGCTGCCGTGAAGCGGCGGACTCATTTTTCAGCGGGCATTACTTGTACATTAATGCCCTGCTGGAGAACGCTCGTTCTCCAATCAGGGTACTGATGTACAGTAACCCACTGTCTAATAAAAAGATAAAATAATGCTAAATCAGCTGTTTTAGTCACAGACACCCCCCCATCCTGGAGATCAGATGATATTAAGCAGAGCTTTGGGAATTTTTAGCCACCCCCTCAGGGTTGCACAATGGCCCTTCCTCCTTCGGCCTACAAACATGTTAATTCCCTCTTGAGGTGCCGGCCAAGCAATTTGCAGGCTGAGTGAGAGCATTACAGACCATTTATTCCCTGGTTGGAGGCACCACAAAGATGAGAAAGCCAAATGATAATGAGCAGGCCCAATCTACTGGACCTAGATGATTCCCCTATCAACCCCTGGAGCTCCTAACTCCCCAAGTAATTCTCATGAGCATGTTGCCTTCTGTGGGAAGCATGCACCCATACACGTTTCTGTGTTAGTGCTGTGCATGGCTCGACATAATGTGCTCAGCAGCCTCATTCGCTAAAGATGCAACAACCACCAAGTAGGTATCAACCAAGCTGCCCCCCAACCCTTACACACACACACACACAGGGATAGGAGTTGTCTACTCACTCCCACCCTCCGGGTTCCACTACATCTTTAAGTCTAGCTGAACATGGATTATCTTGGTCAGAGTCAGGGCTTCACTTCTCTTTGCCATTTAGACACATCAAGTTTCATAATACTTCTACTCATTTTATTTAAGACGATCAGTAGCAAAAAATTTAAATGGCTTTATTTTATGTAAATTGACTAAACCTCATCTGAAGGCAGATAGTTAAGTATGAAACAAAGTGTTGTGTATCAGCCATTTTAAGAAAATTTTGCTCAACATTTTTGAACATACTTTAAAAAATTCTGAGGCAGCATTTTAAGAAAGAAGCTATGCATTTTTATTTAAGAACACCAATCATAGAAACTTTGATGACAGTCATCCATCTTCATTCTACAATGCATAACACATAATGAGTGTCATTTAAGGAAAATTTTGACTAGTATAACTCAGAACACCAGATGCTAGGAATTCCAAGATGGCTGCATACTGAACAACGGCTTAATTCTGGCTCTCCCTGTGTGAAACAATGAAACTGAGAAATAACAGCCAATGATATTGTCATCTTGAGTAAAATTCAGTTACTGGCTAGCTAGTACACTGCCTGGACACAAGCAAAGAAGAAATGCAGATAACGTGAAAGAAAATCAACAGAAAAAAGATGAAGAGAAATCACTGGCTGGGAAGAATCCTGCAGCTGTTCAGCAAAAATCAGTTTGAGCTTCAGCTTTGGTACAGGAGAGACCTTCCACTAATTTAGAGGAAAAATAAATCAAATATAACTTCTTCTTTCGGCTTTTCCCAGTTAGGGGTCGCCACAGCGGATCACCTGTCCACTCATGATTGGCAGTGGAGTTTTACAGTGTCGAGTTGCCAGCCCGGCGTCAAACCTTCCACAGAAGGCACACACACATGCACTCACACCTAGGGCCAATTTAGAATGTCCAATCCACCTACAGCATGTCTTTGGGATGTGGGAGGAAACCCACACAACCACAGGGAGGACATGCAGATTCCACACAGAAGGCAACCCAACCAAGGATCGAACCAGGGAACCTCTTGCTGTGAGGTGACAACGCTAACCACTGCACCACTGTGGCCGCCATAACTCGGGTGCAATTAAAATAAATGAAGGAGTAAAAGGCCGGAAAAATATAAGAAACTTTAGGTAATCAGATGAAATGATAAAACTGCAAAAATCAGAGGCAGAAATGAAGAAAAGGCTGGCTGAATAGACTTCTCAATAAGAGATGTTTAAAAAAATGTTAGAGTTAGATTTTCTACTGTACCAGAGAAACAGGAAATAACAGACTATATTAATTTTATAAAAGCACAAATAAGCAACTTGACTGGTATTCCACAGCAGGATCTGTTAACTGAAAGTACAAACTGAATATATGCCCTAAACCTGGCCATGAGAAAGCAGTCAATACCTGTATTAGCAAAAATGCAATCATACCAGTAGAAAAAGAGAGTTGATCTTGACAAAACTGGGAAAGAAGGAAAAAGTATTAAAAAACTGGAAACAGCAGAGTGTTTGTGAAAAATGTTTACTGTACACCAGGCAGAAGAGAAGCAAGTTTATTCCAACAATCAATGACCGTCTGGAGTCAGGTGTAAGATTCAAGCTTCTATATTCAGCCATCTTCAAATTTTTTCCAAGAAGATCAAAGAGTTTTTTGATGTAGAAAAGGCTAAGGAGGAAATAACGTTTATCCAACAAAAAGTAAGCCAGCAAACAGAGAGGGACTATTCTCCTTATTATTCTGACAATAAAGCTCATAGAGAGACTATGCCAGTGAAGTCTTGTCCAATATTCCAAAGGAAAATGCTTGAGAGACTGAGAAAATCACAGGAATCAACTAGAGGAATCAGGAGTACCTTCAACATGAACCAGGGTGTGGTTTGGGGAGAGCAAGATGAACAGGAAGACGACCAGCAACACTGAGATTAGTGAATAAATGGGAGACTATAAAGCATCAATGTCATTTGTGAAATATGGCTTTGTAAGAATAAGAAGCTGAGAAAGAATGAACTTCTATTAGCTTTGTTAAACTTGCGGGTGAACTGTAAAGCATATATCCCACTTTATGTCACATTCAGACACTAACAGCAGCATTTTATCACAATGACTATGCTATCCATATTATCTTGGAATGTACATTTCATTAAAGGTAAAGACAAAAAGGAAACCATACTGAATTATGTTAAGAAATGTAGAGTGCAAATAGCAATGTTGCAGGGCACATTCAGTAAGAAATGAGCAAGTGAATTCGACAAAAACAATTTCAGGCTGTACATTCAGCAGAATATCAGGTACAGAGGGAAAAGAAAGTAATTATAGTCATTTCTAGTGAGTCTTCCAATAGTGATAGAAGAGGGGAAAAGGCAATAATGGTAGATCTGCAGTAGTAAGGGCCCATTAGCAAAGAAGAATGACTACAGTGGCTTGTATTTATATTAATAAACCATTTACTGCTATTATGGAACTTAAGAACATTTGGGGAGAAATAATCCGCTTTCATCAGGGAATATTACTTTTAGGTGGGGACTAGAACTTGATCTACAATAGCAAGGATGTATATGGGGAAACCTAGAAGAAGGTAGATTTCTGAAGAAATTTATGAAAATCTTTGGAATGGAATATGTGAATTCAGTAGTAGAAGTAGGAACTCTGACAGAATTTACATATTACTCCCCAAGGTACAATAACTGGGCTACACTACACAGAAATTATAATTCGCAGGAACATGTGCATCTAACTGAAAGCTTTGACACACTTCCAACAACTATTTCAGACTATGCACCAAGAAAATCCAAACTAAAATGTAGGGTAGTGAAGTAAAATGAGACACTGGTGCTTTCCCACCTACCTGTTAGATAGAGGAATTTAAAGAATGGGTAGTGGAAATTACTTGAGGGTTATTAGTGAAGAGAGACATATCATTAGAAGTTACAGTTAATGAATGGGATAGAAATCAAAATGGAATTTAAAATTAGGGTAGAAATAAAAAAGAAAGACATGTTTAAGAAATAATAGAAATTACTTACTGAGAGAGACAGGTAAAGGTTCAAGTATTGCAGAATAAGGGGAATCTCATGGAGGAACAAGAAGAGGCACAAATGCAGAGTGCTAAAGCTAGAATAAGGGAGCACCTGGATAATATGCATAACTTTAGAAAGACTGCTTTTAAGCACCTATTTTTTGATAACCCCAGAGCACAAAAATGTTTAGCATAGAAACTTAGGCAACAGAATGTATAAAGGACTTTCGTCAAACTTAGAGAGGCTACAACAAGACAAATAACCAGGGACTCTACAGAGGTATTAAGAGACATTTCAGAAAATGTATGACAATTTGTATAAAGCAGAGAAATGTGGAAATAAAATGAGTATAAATGGAAATATTTATGGAAGACTTAATTATGCAAAGATTCGTGGTAGATGAGGCTCAACTAACAGTTATGACAGGAGGAGATGAGATAAAAATGGAGCTGTATAATCAATATTCAGGAAAGTCTCCAGAAACAGATGGTATTCCTGTGGAAGTTTGGAAGCTAGGGGGTAAAACTGAAAGATATGGGAGGTTTTGTTTGATAGCATTTTAAAAGGAGAAGTACCAACATCTTGGAAGAAAGCAGTGGTGGCTTTGTTACCTAAAGACGGTAAAGTTCCATGAGCCCCAGCTTCATACAGACCCAGTTTAAATTTAAACCATGATTATAAAGTGTTAATGTCTATGCTAGCTAAAGAATAGCAAAGGTGTTGCCAAAATTGATAGATATGGATCGATGTGCTTTTGTGGAGGGAAAGCAAACATTTGACAACATTAACAGAACAAAGATGACCCAGAGGGAAGGAGAATGTAAGAAAATACCACTGTAGTGGGTCTTGATGCAGACAAAACATTCAATTGTACAAGCTGGGATTTTATGAGTGGCAATGGAAGCATTAGTATTCCTTGCTGCAGTAAGATTAATTAGTAGGAAATATAAAGGATAACAGGCAAGAAGGAACATTCTGAGACGGTTTCAAGTCTTTTGGGGTTACAAAATTAACAACGATAAAACAAAGGCTATAGCCATAAATTATGTACCCACTCACAAATTTGTTCAATACCCATATTTATGGGGACATGATAATATTAAATGTTTAGCAATATGGCTTAAAAGGCTTTTATTATGGCAGCTAAGGATATGTGGAAAGAGAATAAACAAAAACAATACAAAAACTGAGAAACTGGAAGTTCTTGCCCAAGGATGTGGACAGCAAAATATAAGCAGTGAAAATGTTTCAGTCTCTTTATATACGGGTCAAGCATATTTTTATCAACCAAGAGAAGTGGTTGAGAATAATGGGGGAGAGAAGGCAAGAGTTAAGTGGGATAAGTTCATCCTTCCAATAGAACAAAGTGGTTTAGGATTACCCAATTTGAAGGGATATTTTAGAGTTACACAGTTCACAGGTGTGTACTAGGCTAATGGCCCTGGAGCCCTCACAAGCCTAGCCCATAGAAATGCCCTGGCATTGTGCTGCCCAACATTAGTTCCCAGTGTCTCCATAAATTGCATCCACTGGAGTGATCCCTGGGGTGAACTTTCTATTTCCCATCCACTCAAGATTTCACTTGAAGAGCACATGCTCTGCTTGACATGTATGGGATGTCTATTCCAGAGAATGGGCAGTCTCTGGGTGAGGAACCTGTCCTTCCAGCATGCTCTGTTGATTGTGGTAATGAGGTTGAGGTCTCTGGAGCATGTGGTGCGGCGGAATTGGGATTTCTTTAGATGTAGCATTTCTAACAGAGCTGGGTCAGACATGGCTTTGTAAATCAAGCAGAGATCGCCTCTAAGTAGGAGATATGAGAAAA